>NC_136485.1:58139387-58664832 GCF_053919585.1 Euprymna scolopes | reverse complement strand
GTCCGCGCTCATGAGAATTTTACATTTTTGCAATATGTCAAATTTGTCTTAATTTAATGTTAAAATGGTAGAAATTCAGCCAAAAATACATTAGGAATACATCATAACCCTGTTATTCCCCAGTTAATAGTGAAAAAATCATCTAAACAAAATCCCATGAAAATAGGCAAAATCTTACAGGTCCGCGCTCATGAGAATTTACAATTTTTGCAATATGTCAAATTTGTCTTAATTTAATGTTAAAATGGTCGAAATTCAGCCAAAAATACATCAGGAATACATCATAACCCTGTTATTCTACAATAAATAGTCAAAATAGCATCTAAAGGAAATCCCTAGAAAATAGGCAAAATCTTACAGGTCCGCGCTCATGAGAATTTTCAATTTTTGCAATATGTCAAATTTGTCTTAATTTAATGTTAAAATGGTAGAAATTCAGCCAAAAATACATCAGGAATACATCATAACCCTGTTATTCCCCAGTTAATAGTGAAAAAATCATCTAAACCAAATCCCATGAAAATAGGCAAAATCTTACTGGTCCGCGCTCATGAGAATGTTCAATTTTTGCAATATGTCAAATTTGTCTTAATTTAATGTTAAAATGGTAGAAATTCAGCCAAAAATACATCAGGAATACATCATAACCCTGTTGTTCCCCAGTTAATAGTGAAAAAATCATCTAAACCAAATCCCTAGAAAATAGGCAAAATCTTACAGGTCCGCGCTCATGAGAATTTTCAATTTTTGCAATATGTAAAATTTGTCTTAATTTAATGTTAAAATGGTAGAAATTCAGCCAAAAATACATCAGGAATACATCATACCCCTGTTATTCTACAATAAATAGTGAAAAAATCATCTAAACCAAATCCCTAGAAAATAGGCAAAATCTTACAGGTCCGCGCTCATGAGAATTTTCAATTTTTGCAATATGTCAAATTTGTCTTAATTTAATGTTAAAATGGTAGAAATTCAGCCAAAAATACATCAGGAATACATCATAACCCTGTTATTCTACAATAAATAGTGAAAAAATCATCTAAACCCAATCCCTAGAAAATAGGCAAAATCTTACAGGTCCGCGCTCATAAGACTTTTCAATTTTTGCAATATGTCAAATTTGTCTTAATTTAATGTTAAAATGGTAGAAATTCAGCCAAAAATACATCAGGAATACATCATAACCCTGTTATTCTACAATAAATAGTGAAAAAATCATCTAAACCAAATCCCTAGAAAATAGGCAAAATCTTACAGGTCCGCGCTCATGAGAATTTTACATTTTTGCAATATGTCAAATTTGTCTTAATTTAATGTTAAAATGGTAGAAATTCAGCCAAAAATACATCAGGAATACATCATAAACCCTGTTATTCTACAATAAATAGTGAAAAAATCATCTAAACCAAATCCCTAGAAAATAGGCAAAATCTTACAGGTCCGCGCTCATGAGAAATTTACATTTTTGCAATATGTCAAATTTGTCTTAATTTAATGTTAAAATGGTAGAAATTCAGCCAAAAATACATCAGGAATACATCATAACCCTGTTATTCTACAATAAATAGTGAAAAAATCATCTAAACCAAATCCCATGAAAATAGGCAAAATCTTACAGGTCCGCACTCATGAGAACTTACAATTTTTGCAATATGTCAAATTTGTCTTAATTTAATGTTAAAATGGTAGAAATTCAGCCAAACATACATCAGGAATACATCATAACCCTGTTATTCTACAATAAATAGTGAAAAAATCATCTAAACCAAATCCCTAGAAAATAGGCAAAATCTTACAGGTCCGCGCTCATGAGAATTTTCAATTTTTGCAATATGTCAAATTTGTCTTAATTTAATGTTAAAATGGTAGAAATTCAGCCAAAAATACATCAGGAATACATCATAACCCTGTTATTCTACAATAAATAGTGAAAAAATCATCTAAACCAAATCCCTAGAAAATAGGCAAAATCTTACAGGTCCGCGCTCATGCGAATTTTCAATTTTTGCAATATGTCAAATTTGTCTTAATTTAATGTTAAAATGATAGAAATTCAGCCAAAAATACATCAGGAATACATCATAACCCTGTTATTCTACAATAAATAGTGAAAAAATCATCTAAACCAAATCCCTAGAAAAAAGGCAAAATCTTACAGGTCCGCGCTCATGAGAATTTTCAATTTTTGCAATATGTCAAATTTGTCTTAATTTAATGTTAAAATGGTAGAAATTCAGCCAAAAATACATCAGGAATACATCATAACCCTGTTATTCTACAATAAATAGTGAAAAAAATCATCTAAACCAAATCCCTAGAAAATAGGCAAAATCTTACAGGTCCGCGCTCATGAGAATTTTCAATTTTTGCAATATGTCAAATTTGTCTTAATTTAATGTTAAAATGGTAGAAATTCAGCCAAAAATACATCAGGAATACATCATAACCCTGTTATTCCCCAGTTAATAGTGAAAAAATCATCTAAACCAAATCCCATGAAAATAGGCAAAATCTTACAGGTCCGCGCTCATGAGAATTTACAATTTTTGCAATATGTCAAATTTGTCTTAATTTAATGTTAAAATGGTAGAAATTCAGCCAAAAATACATCAGGAATACATCATAACCCTGTTATTCTACAATAAATAGTGAAAAAATCATCTAAACCAAATCCCTAGAAAATAGGCAAAATCTTACAGGTCCGCGCTCATGAGAAATTTACATTTTTGCAATATGTCAAATTTGTCTTAATTTAATGTTAAAATGGTAGAAATTCAGCCAAAAATACATCAGGAATACATCATAACCCTGTTATTCTACAATAAATAGTGAAAAAATCATCTAAACCAAATCCCATGAAAATAGGCAAAATCTTACAGGTCCGCACTCATGAGAATTTACAATTTTTGCAATATGTCAAATTTGTCTTAATTTAATGTTAAAATGGTAGAAATTCAGCCAAAAATACATCAGGAATACATCATAACCCTGTTATTCTACAATAAATAGTGAAAAAATCATCTAAACCAAATCCCTAGAAAATAGGCAAAATCTTACAGGTCCGCACTCATGAGAATTTACAATTTTTGCAATATGTCAAATTTGTCTTAATTTAATGTTAAAATGGTAGAAATTCAGCAAAAAATACATCAGGAATACATCATAACCCTGTTATTCTACAATAAATAGTGAAAAAATCATCTAAACCAAATCCCTAGAAAATAGGCAAAATCTTACAGGTCCGCGCTCATGAGAATTTTCAATTTTTGCAATATGTCAAATTTGTCATAATTTAATGTTAAAATGGTAGAAATTCAGCCAAAAATACATCAGGAATACATCATAACCCTGTTATTCTACAATAAATAGTGAAAAAATCATCTAAACCCAATCCCTAGAAAATAGGCAAAATCTTACAGGTCCGCGCTCATAAGACTTTTCAATTTTTTCAATATGTCAAATTTGTCTTAATTTAATGTTAAAATGGTAGAAATTCAGCCAAAAATACATCAGGAATACATCATAACCCTGTTATTCTACAATAAATAATCAAAATAGCATCTAAACCAAATCCCTAGAAAATAGGCAAAATCTTACAGGTCTGCGCTCATGAGAATTTTCAATTTTTGCAATATGTCAAATTTGTCTTAATTTAATGTTAAAATGGTAGAAATTCAGCCAAAAATACATCAGGAATACATCATAACCCTGTTATTCTACAATAAATATTCATAATAGAATCTAAACCAAATCCCTAGAAAATAGGCAAAATCTTACAGGTCCGCGCTCATGAGAATTTTCAATTTTTGCAATATGTCAAATTTGTCTTAATTTAATATTAAAATGGTAGAAATTCAGCCAAAAATACATCAGGAATACATCATAACCCTGTTATTCTACAATAAATAGTGAAAAAATCATCTAAACCAAATCCCTAGAAAATAGGCAAAATCTTACAGGTCCACGCTCATGAGAATTTACAATTTTTGCAATATGTCAAATTTGTCTTAATTTAATGTTAAAATGGTAGAAATTCAGCCAAAAAATACATCAGGAATACATCATAACCCTGTTATTCTACAATAAATAGTGAAAAAATCATCTAAACCAAATCCGATGAAAATAGGCAAAATCTTACATGTCCGCACTCATGAGAATTTACAATTTTTGCAGTATGTCAAATTTGTCTTAATTTAATGTTAAAATGGTAGAAATTCAGCCAAACATACATCAGGAATACATCATAACCCTGTTATTCTACAATAAATAGTGAAAAAATCATCTAAACCAAATCCCTAGAAAATAGGCAAAATCTTACAGGTCCGCGCTCATGAGAATTTTACATTTTTGCAATATGTCAAATTTGTCTTTATTTAATGATAAAATTGTAGAAATTACGCCAAAAATACATCAGGAATACATCATAACCCTGTTATTCTACAATAAATATTCATAATAGAATCTGAACCAAATCCCTAGAAAATAGGCAAAATCTTACAGGTCCGCGCTCATGAGAATTTTCAATTTTTGCAATATGTCAAATTTGTCTTAATTTAATGTTAAAATGGTAGAAATTCAGCCAAAAATACATCAGGAATACATCATAACCCTGTTATTCTACAATAAATAGTGAAAAAATCATCTAAACCAAATCCCTAGAAAATAGGCAAAATCTTACAGGTCCGCGCTCATGAGAATTTTCAATTTTTTCATTATGTCAAATTTGTCTTAATTTAATGTTAAAATGGTAGAAATTCAGCCAAAAATACATCAGGAATACATCATAACCCTGTTATTCTACAATAAATAGTCAAAATAGCATCTAAACCAAATCCCTAGAAAATAGGCAAAATCTTACAGGTCCGCGCTCATGAGAATTTTCAATTTTTTCAATATGTCAAATTTGTCTTAATTTAATGTTAAAATGGTAGAAATTCAGCCAAAAATACATCAGGAATACATCATAACCCTGTTATTCTACAATAAATAGTGAAAAAATCATCTAAACCAAATCCCTAGAAAATAGGCAAAATCTTACAGGTCCGCGCTCATGAGAATTTTCAATTTTTGCAATATGTCAAATTTGTCTTAATTTAATGTTAAAATGGTCGAAATTCAGCCAAAAATACATCAGGAATACATCATAACCCTGTTATTCTACAATAAATAGTGAAAAAATCATCTAAACCAAATCCCTAGAAAATAGGCAAAATCTTACAGGTCCGCGCTCATGAGAATTTTCAATTTTTGCAATATGTCAAATTTGTCTTAATTTAATGTTAAAATGGTAGAAATTCAGCCAAAAATACATCAGGAATACATCATAACCCTGTTATTCTACAATAAATAGTGAAAAAATCATCTAAACCAAATCCCATGAAAATAGGCAAAATCTTACAGGTCCGCACTCATGAGAATTTACAATTTTTGCAATATGTCAAATTTGTCTTAATTTAATGTTAAAATGGTAGAAATTCAGCCAAAAATACATCAGGAATACATCATAACCCTGTTATTCTACAATAAATAGTGAAAAAATCATCTAAACCAAATCCCTAGAAAATAGGCAAAATCTTACAGGTCCGCGCTCATGCGAATTTTCAATTTTTGCAATATGTCAAATTTGTCTTAATTTAATGTTAAAATGGTAGAAATTCAGCCAAAAATACATCAGGAATACATCATAACCCTGTTATTCTACAATAAATAGTGAAAAAATCATCTAAACCCAATCCCTAGAAAATAGGCAAAATCTTACAGGTCCGCGCTCATAAGACTTTTCAATTTTTTCAATATGTCAAATTTGTCTTAATTTAATGTTAAAATGGTAGAAATTCAGCCAAAAATACATCAGGAATACATCATAACCCTGTTATTCTACAATAAATAATCAAAATAGCATCTAAACCAAATCCCTAGAAAATAGGCAAAATCTTACAGGTCTGCGCTCATGAGAATTTTCAATTTTTGCAATATGTCAAATTTGTCTTAATTTAATGTTAAAATGGTAGAAATTCAGCCAAAAATACATCAGGAATACATCATAACCCTGTTATTCTACAATAAATATTCATAATAGAATCTAAACCAAATCCCTAGAAAATAGGCAAAATCTTACAGGTCCGCGCTCATGAGAATTTTCAATTTTTGCAATATGTCAAATTTGTCTTAATTTAATATTAAAATGGTAGAAATTCAGCCAAAAATACATCAGGAATACATCATAACCCTGTTATTCTACAATAAATAGTGAAAAAATCATCTAAACCAAATCCCTAGAAAATAGGCAAAATCTTACAGGTCCACGCTCATGAGAATTTACAATTTTTGCAATATGTCAAATTTGTCTTAATTTAATGTTAAAATGGTAGAAATTCAGCCAAAAATACATCAGGAATACATCATAACCCTGTTATTCTACAATAAATAGTGAAAAAATCATCTAAACCAAATCCGATGAAAATAGGCAAAATCTTACATGTCCGCACTCATGAGAATTTACAATTTTTGCAGTATGTCAAATTTGTCTTAATTTAATGTTAAAATGGTAGAAATTCAGCCAAACATACATCAGGAATACATCATAACCCTGTTATTCTACAATAAATAGTGAAAAAATCATCTAAACCAAATCCCTAGAAAATAGGCAAAATCTTACAGGTCCGCGCTCATGAGAATTTTACATTTTTGCAATATGTCAAATTTGTCTTTATTTAATGATAAAATTGTAGAAATTACGCCAAAAATACATCAGGAATACATCATAACCCTGTTATTCTACAATAAATATTCATAATAGAATCTGAACCAAATCCCTAGAAAATAGGCAAAATCTTACAGGTCCGCGCTCATGAGAATTTTCAATTTTTGCAATATGTCAAATTTGTCTTAATTTAATGTTAAAATGGTAGAAATTCAGCCAAAAATACATCAGGAATACATCATAACCCTGTTATTCTACAATAAATAGTGAAAAAATCATCTAAACCAAATCCCTAGAAAATAGGCAAAATCTTACAGGTCCGCGCTCATGAGAATTTTCAATTTTTTCATTATGACAAATTTGTCTTAATTTAATGTTAAAATGGTAGAAATTCAGCCAAAAATACATCAGGAATACATCATAACCCTGTTATTCTACAATAAATAGTCAAAATAGCATCTAAACCAAATCCCTAGAAAATAGGCAAAATCTTACAGGTCCGCGCTCATGAGAATTTTCAATTTTTTCAATATGTCAAATTTGTCTTAATTTAATGTTAAAATGGTAGAAATTCAGCCAAAAATACATCAGGAATACATCATAACCCTGTTATTCTACAATAAATAGTGAAAAAATCATCTAAACCAAATCCCTAGAAAATAGGCAAAATCTTACAGGTCCGCGCTCATGAGAATTTTCAATTTTTGCAATATGTCAAATTTGTCTTAATTTAATGTTAAAATGGTCGAAATTCAGCCAAAAATACATCAGGAATACATCATAACCCTGTTATTCTACAATAAATAGTGAAAAAATCATCTAAACCAAATCCCTAGAAAATAGGCAAAATCTTACAGGTCCGCGCTCATGAGAATTTTCAATTTTTGCAATATGTCAAATTTGTCTTAATTTAATGTTAAAATGGTAGAAATTCAGCCAAAAATACATCAGGAATACATCATAACCCTGTTATTCTACAATAAATAGTGAAAAAATCATCTAAACCAAATCCCATGAAAATAGGCAAAATCTTACAGGTCCGCACTCATGAGAATTTACAATTTTTGCAATATGTCAAATTTGTCTTAATTTAATGTTAAAATGGTAGAAATTCAGCCAAAAATACATCAGGAATACATCATAACCCTGTTATTCTACAATAAATAGTGAAAAAATCATCTAAACCAAATCCCTAGAAAATAGGCAAAATCTTACAGGTCCGCGCTCATGCGAATTTTCAATTTTTGCAATATGTCAAATTTGTCTTAATTTAATGTTAAAATGGTAGAAATTCAGCCAAAAATACATCAGGAATACATCATAACCCTGTTATTCTACAATAAATAGTGAAAAAATCATCTAAACCAAATCCCTAGAAAATAGGCAAAATCTTACAGGTCCGCGCTCATGCGAATTTTCAATTTTTGCAATATGTCAAATTTGTCTTAATTTAATGTTAAAATGGTAGAAATTCAGCCAAAAATACATCAGGAATACATCATAACCCTGTTATTCTACAATAAATAGTGAAAAAATCATCTAAACCAAATCCCTAGAAAATAGGCAAAATCTTACAGGTCCGCGCTCATGCGAATTTTCAATTTTTGCAATATGTCAAATTTGTCTTAATTTAATGTTAAAATGGTCGAAATTCAGCCAAAAATACATCAGGAATACATCATAACCCTGTGATTCTACAATAAATAGTGAAAAAATCATCTAAACCAAATCCCTAGAAAATAGGCAAAATCTTACAGGTCCGCGCTCATGCGAATTTTCAATTTTTGCAATATGTCAAATTTGTCTTAATTTAATGTTAAAATGATAGAAATTCAGCCAAAAATACATCAGGAATACATCATAACCCTGTTATTCTATAATAAATAGTGAAAAAATCATCTAAACCAAATCCCTAGAAAATAGGCAAAATCTTACAGGTCCGCGCTCATGAGAATTTTCAATTTTTGCAATATGTCAAATTTGTCTTAATTTAATGTTAAAATGGTAGAAATTCAGCCAAAAATACATCAGGAATACATCATAACCCTGTTATTCTACAATAAATATTCATAATAGAATCTAAACCAAATCCCTAGAAAATAGGCAAAATCTTACAGGTCCGCGCTCATGAGAATTTTCAATTTTTGCAATATGTCAAATTTGTCTTAATTTAATGTTAAAATGGTCGAAATTCAGCCAAAAATACATCAGGAATACATCATAACCCTGTTATTCTACAATAAATAGTCAAAATAGCATCTAAACCAAATCCCATGAAAATAGGCAAAATCTTACAGGTCCGCGCTCATGAGAATTTACAATTTTTGCAATATGTCAAATTTGTCTTAATTTAATGTTAAAATGGTCGAAATTCAGCCAAAAATACATCAGGAATACATCATAACCCTGTTATTCTACAATAAATAGTCAAAATAGCATCTAAAGGAAATCCCTAGAAAATAGGCAAAATCTTACAGGTCCGCGCTCATGAGAATTTTCAATTTTTGCAATATGTCAAATTTGTCTTAATTTAATGTTAAAATGGTAGAAATTCAGCCAAAAATACATCAGGAATACATCATAACCCTGTTATTCTACAATAAATAGTGAAAAAATCATCTAAACCAAATCCCTAGAAAATAGGCAAAATCTTACAGGTCCGCGCTCATGAGAATTTTACATTTTTGCAATATGTCAAATTTGTCTTTATTTAATGTTAAAATGGTAGAAATTACGCCAAAAATACATCAGGAATACATCATAACCCTGTTATTCTACAATAAATATTCATAATAGAATCTGAACCAAATCCCTAGAAAATAGGCAAAATCTTACAGGTCCGCGCTCATGAGAATTTTCAATTTTTGCAATATGTCAAATTTGTCTTAATTTAATGTTAAAATGGTAGAAATTCAGCCAAAAATACATCAGGAATACATCATAACCCTGTTATTCTACAATAAATAGTGAAAAAATCATCTAAACCAAATCCCTAGAAAATAGGCAAAATCTTACAGGTCCGCGCTCATGAGAATTTTCAATTTTTTCATTATGTCAAATTTGTCTTAATTTAATGTTAAAATGGTAGAAATTCAGCCAAAAATACATCAGGAATACATCATAACCCTGTTATTCTACAATAAATAGTCAAAATAGCATCTAAACCAAATCCCTAGAAAATAGGCAAAATCTTACAGGTCCGCGCTCATGAGAATTTTCAATTTTTGCAATATGTCAAATTTGTCTTAATTTAATGTTAAAATGGTAGAAATTCAGCCAAAAATACATCAGGAATACATCATAACCCTGTTATTCTACAATAAATAGTGAAAAAATCATCTAAACCAAATCCCTAGAAAATAGGCAAAATCTTACAGGTCCGCGCTCATGAGAATTTTCAATTTTTGCAATATGTCAAATTTGTCTTAATTTAATGTTAAAATGGTAGAAATTCAGCCAAAAATACATCAGGAATACATCATAACCCTGTTATTCCCCAGTTAATAGTGAAAAAATCATCTAAACCAAATCCCATGAAAATAGGCAAAATCTTACTGGTCCGCGCTCATGAGAATGTTCAATTTTTGCAATATGTCAAATTTGTCTTAATTTAATGTTAAAATGGTAGAAATTCAGCCAAAAATACATCAGGAATACATCATACCCCTGTTATTCTACAATAAATAGTGAAAAAATCATCTAAACCAAATCCCTAGAAAATAGGCAAAATCTTACAGGTCCGCGCTCATGAGAATTTTCAATTTTTGCAATATGTCAAATTTGTCTTAATTTAATGTTAAAATGGTAGAAATTCAGCCAAAAATACATCAGGAATACATCATAACCCTGTTATTCTACAATAAATAGTGAAAAAATCATCTAAACCAAATCCCTAGAAAATAGGCAAAATCTTACAGGTCCGCGCTCATGAGAATTTTCAATTTTTGCAATATGTCAAATTTGTCTTAATTTAATGTTAAAATGGTAGAAATTCAGCCAAAAATACATCAGGAATACATCATAACCCTGTTATTCCCCAGTTAATAGTGAAAAAATCATCTAAACCAAATCCCATGAAAATAGGCAAAATCTTACAGGTCCGCGCTCATGAGAATTTTCAATTTTTGCAATATGTCAAATTTGTCTTAATTTAATGTTAAAATGGTAGAAATTCAGCCAAAAATACATCAGGAATACATCATAACCCTGTTATTCCCCAGTTAATAGTGAAAAAATCATCTAAACCAAATCCCATGAAAATAGGCAAAATCTTACAGGTCCGCGCTCATGAGAATTTACAATTTTTGCAATATGTCAAATTTGTCTTAATTTAATGTTAAAATGGTCGAAATTCAGCCAAAAATACATCAGGAATACATCATAACCCTGTTATTCTACAATAAATAGTCAAAATAGCATCTAAAGGAAATCCCTAGAAAATAGGCAAAATCTTACAGGTCCGCGCTCATGAGAATTTTCAATTTTTGCAATATGTCAAATTTGTCTTAATTTAATGTTAAAATGGTAGAAATTCAGCTAAAAATACATCAGGAATACATCATAACCCTGTTATCCTACAATAAATAGTGAAAAAATCATCTAAACCAAATCCCTAGAAAATAGGCAAAATCTTACAGGTCCGCGCTCATGAGAATTTTCAATTTTTGCAATATGTCAAATTTGTCTTAATTTAATGTTAAAATGGTAGAAATTCAGCCAAAAATACATCAGGAATACATCATACCCCTGTTATTCTACAATAAATAGTCAAAATAGCATCTAAACCAAATCCCTAGAAAATAGGCAAAATCTTACAGGTCCGTGCTCATGAGAATTTTCAATTTTTTCAATATGTCAAATTTGTCTTAATTTAATGTTAAAATGGTAGAAATTCAGCCAAAAATACATCAGGAATACATCATAACCCTGTTATTCTACAATAAATAGTGAAAAAATCATCTAAACCAAATCCCTAGAAAATAGGCAAAATCTTACAGGTCCGCGCTCTTGAGAATGTTCAATTTTTGCAATATGTCAAATTTGTCTTAATTTAATGTTAAAATGGTAGAAATTCAGCCAAAAATACATCAGGAATACATCATAACCCTGTTATTCCCCAGTTAATAGTGAAAAAATCATCTAAACCAAATCCCTAGAAAATAGGCAAAATCTTACAGGTCCGCGCTCATGAGAATTTTACATTTTTGCAATATGTCAAATTTGTCTTAATTTAATGTTAAAATGGTAGAAATTCAGCCAAAAATACATTAGGAATACATCATAACCCTGTTATTCCCCAGTTAATAGTGAAAAAATCATCTAAACCAAATCCCTAGAAAATAGGCAAAATCTTACAGGTCCGCGCTCATGAGAATTTTCAATTTTTGCAATATGTCAAATTTGTCTTAATTTAATGTTAAAATGGTAGAAATTCAGCCAAAAATACATCAGGAATACATCATAACCCTGTTATTCCCCAGTTAATAGTGAAAAAATCATCTAAACCAAATCCCATGAAAATAGGCAAAATCTTACTGGTCCGCGCTCTTGAGAATGTTCAATTTTTGCAATATGTCAAATTTGTCTTAATTTAATGTTAAAATGGTAGAAATTCAGCCAAAAATACATCAGGAATACATCATAACCCTGTTATTCCCCAGTTAATAGTGAAAAAATCATCTAAACCAAATCCCTAGAAAATAGGCAAAATCTTACAGGTCCGCGCTCATGAGAATTTTCAATTTTTGCAATATGTAAAATTTGTCTTAATTTAATGTTAAAATGGTAGAAATTCAGCCAAAAATACATCAGGAATACATCATAACCCTGTTATTCTACAATAAATAGTGAAAAAATCATCTAAACCAAATCCCTAGAAAATAGGCAAAATCTTACAGGTCCGCGCTCATGAGAATTTTCAATTTTTGCAATATGTCAAATTTGTCTTAATTTAATGTTAAAATGGTAGAAATTCAGCCAAAAATACATCAGGAATACATCATAACCCTGTTATTCCCCAGTTAATAGTGAAAAAATCATCTAAACCAAATCCCATGAAAATAGGCAAAATCTTACTGGTCCGCGCTCATGAGAATGTTCAATTTTTGCAATATGTCAAATTTGTCTTAATTTAATGTTAAAATGGTAGAAATTCAGCCAAAAATACATCAGGAATACATCATAACCCTGTTGTTCCCCAGTTAATAGTGAAAAAATCATCTAAACCAAATCCCTAGAAAATAGGCAAAATCTTACAGGTCCGCGCTCATGAGAATTTTCAATTTTTGCAATATGTAAAATTTGTCTTAATTTAATGTTAAAATGGTAGAAATTCAGCCAAAAATACATCAGGAATACATCATACCCCTGTTATTCTACAATAAATAGTGAAAAAATCATCTAAACCAAATCCCTAGAAAATAGGCAAAATCTTACAGGTCCGCGCTCATGAGAATTTTCAATTTTTGCAATATGTCAAATTTGTCTTAATTTAATGTTAAAATGGTAGAAATTCAGCCAAAAATACATCAGGAATACATCATACCCCTGTTATTCTACAATAAATAGTGAAAAAATCATCTAAACCAAATCCCTAGAAAATAGGCAAAATCTTACAGGTCCGCGCTCATGAGAATTTTCAATTTTTGCAATATGTCAAATTTGTCTTAATTTAATGTTAAAATGGTAGAAATTCAGCCAAAAATACATCAGGAATACATCATAACCCTGTTATTCCCCAGTTAATAGTGAAAAAATCATCTAAACCAAATCCCATGAAAATAGGCAAAATCTTACAGGTCTGCGCTCATGAGAATTTTCAATTTTTGCAATATGTAAAATTTGTCTTAATTTAATGTTAAAATGGTAGAAATTCAGCCAAAAATACATCAGGAATACATCATAACCCTGTTATTCTACAATAAATAGTGAAAAAATCATCTAAACCAAATCCCTAGAAAATAGGCAAAATCTTACAGGTCCGCGCTCATGAGAATTTTCAATTTTTGCAATATGTCAAATTTGTCTTAATTTAATGTTAAAATGGTAGAAATTCAGCCAAAAATACATCAGGAATACATCATAACCCTGTTATTCTACAATAAATAGTGAAAAAATCATCTTAACCAAATCCCTAGAAAATAGGCAAAATCTTACAGGTCCGCGCTCATGAGAATTTTCAATTTTTGCAATATGTAAAATTTGTCTTAATTTAATGTTAAAATGGTAGAAATTCAGCCAAAAATACATCAGGAATACATCATAACCCTGTTATTCTACAATAAATAGTGAAAAAATCATCTAAACCAAATCCCTAGAAAATAGGCAAAATCTTACAGGTCCGCGCTCATGAGAATTTTCAATTTTTGCAATATGTCAAATTTGTCTTAATTTAATGTTAAAATGGTAGAAATTCAGCCAAAAATACATCAGGAATACATCATACCCCTGTTATTCTACAATAAATAGTGAAAAAATCATCTAAACCAAATCCCTAGAAAATAGGCAAAATCTTACAGGTCCGCGCTCATGAGAATTTTCAATTTTTGCAATATGTAAAATTTGTCTTAATTTAATGTTAAAATGGTAGAAATTCAGCCAAAAATACATCAGGAATACATCATAACCCTGTTATTCCCCAGTTAATAGTGACAAAATCATCTAAACCAAATCCCTAGAAAATAGGCAAAATCTTACAGGTCCGCGCTCATGAGAATTTTACATTTTTGCAATATGTCAAATTTGTCTTAATTTAATGTTAAAATGGTAGAAATTCAGCCAAAAATACATCAGGAATACATCATAACCCTGTTATTCTACAATAAATAGTGAAAAAATCATCTAAACCAAATCCCTAGAAAATAGGCAAAATCTTACAGGTCCGCGCTCATGAGAATTTTCAATTTTTGCAATATGTCAAATTTGTCTTAATTTAATGTTAAAATGGTAGAAATTCAGCCAAAAATACATCAGGAATATATCATAACCCTGTTATTCCCCAGTTAATAGTGAAAAAATCATCTAAACCAAATCCCATGAAAATAGGCAAAATCTTACAGGTCCGCGCTCATGAGAATGTTCTATTTTTGCAATATGTCAAATTTGTCTTAATTTAATGTTAAAATGGTAGAAATTCAGCCAAAAATACATCAGGAATACATCATAACCCTGTTATTCTACAATAAATAGTGAAAAAATCATCTAAACCAAATCCCTAGAAAATAGGCAAAATCTTACAGGTCCGCGCTCATGAGAATTTTCAATTTTTGCAATATGTCAAATTTGTCTTAATTTAATGTTAAAATGGTAGAAATTCAGCCAAAAATACATCAGGAATACATCATAACCCTGTTATTCTACAATAAATAGTGAAAAAATCATCTAAACCAAATCCTTAGAAAATAGGCAAAATCTTACAGGTCCGCGCTCATGAGAATTTTCAATTTTTGCAATATGTCAAATTTGTCTTAATTTAATGTTAAAATGGTAGAAATTCAGCCAAAAATACATCAGGAATACATCATAACCCTGTTATTCCCCAGTTAATAGTGAAAAAATCATCTAAACCAAATCCCATGAAAATAGGCAAAATCTTACTGGTCCGCGCTCATGAGAATGTTCAATTTTTGCAATATGTCAAATTTGTCTTAATTTAATGTTAAAATGGTAGAAATTCAGCCAAAAATACATCAGGAATACATCATAACCCTGTTGTTCCCCAGTTAATAGTGAAAAAATCATCTAAACCAAATCCCTAGAAAATAGGCAAAATCTTACAGGTCCGCGCTCATGAGAATTTTCAATTTTTGCAATGTGTAAAATTTGTCTTAATTTAATGTTAAAATGGTAGAAATTCAGCCAAAAATACATCAGGAATACATCATACCCCTGTTATTCTACAATAAATAGTGAAAAAATCATCTAAACCAAATCCCTAGAAAATAGGCAAAATCTTACAGGTCCGCGCTCATGAGAATTTTCAATTTTTGCAATATGTCAAATTTGTCTTAATTTAATGTTAAAATGGTAGAAATTCAGCCAAAAATACATCAGGAATACATCATAACCCTGTTATTCTACAATAAATAGTGAAAAAATCATCTAAACCAAATCCTTAGAAAATAGGCAAAATCTTACAGGTCCGCGCTCATGAGAATTTTCAATTTTTGCAATATGTCAAATTTGTCTTAATTTAATGTTAAAATGGTAGAAATTCAGCCAAAAATACATCAGGAATACATCATAACCCTGTTATTCCCCAGTTAATAGTGAAAAAATCATCTAAACCAAATCCCATGAAAATAGGCAAAATCTTACTGGTCCGCGCTCATGAGAATGTTCAATTTTTGCAATATGTCAAATTTGTCTTAATTTAATGTTAAAATGGTAGAAATTCAGCCAAAAATACATCAGGAATACATCATAACCCTGTTGTTCCCCAGTTAATAGTGAAAAAATCATCTAAACCAAATCCCTAGAAAATAGGCAAAATCTTACAGGTCCGCGCTCATGAGAATTTTCAATTTTTGCAATATGTAAAATTTGTCTTAATTTAATGTTAAAATGGTAGAAATTCAGCCAAAAATACATCAGGAATACATCATACCCCTGTTATTCTACAATAAATAGTGAAAAAATCATCTAAACCAAATCCCTAGAAAATAGGCAAAATCTTACAGGTCCGCGCTCATGAGAATTTTCAATTTTTGCAATATGTCAAATTTGTCTTAATTTAATGTTAAAATGGTAGAAATTCAGCCAAAAATACATCAGGAATACATCATAACCCTGTTATTCTACAATAAATAGTGAAAAAATCATCTAAACCAAATCCCTAGAAAATAGGCAAAATCTTACAGGTCCGCGCTCATGAGAATTTTCAATTTTTGCAATATGTCAAATTTGTCTTAATTTAATGTTAAAATGGTAGAAATTCAGCCAAAAATACATCAGGAATACATCATAACCCTGTTATTCCCCAGTTAATAGTGAAAAAATCATCTAAACCAAATCCCATGAAAATAGGCAAAATCTTACAGGTCTGCGCTCATGAGAATTTTCAATTTTTGCAATATGTAAAATTTGTCTTAATTTAATGTTAAAATGGTAGAAATTCAGCCAAAAATACATCAGGAATACATCATAACCCTGTTATTCTACAATAAATAGTGAAAAAATCATCTAAACCAAATCCCTAGAAAATAGGCAAAATCTTACAGGTCCGCGCTCATGAGAATTTTCAATTTTTGCAATATGTCAAATTTGTCTTAATTTAATGTTAAAATGGTAGAAATTCAGCCAAAAATACATCAGGAATACATCATAACCCTGTTATTCTACAATAAATAGTGAAAAAATCATCTAAACCAAATCCCTAGAAAATAGGCAAAATCTTACAGGTCCGCGCTCATGAGAATTTTCAATTTTTGCAATATGTAAAATTTGTCTTAATTTAATGTTAAAATGGTAGAAATTCAGCCAAAAATACATCAGGAATACATCATAACCCTGTTATTCTACAATAAATAGTCAAAATAGCATCTAAACCAAATCCCTAGAAAATAGGCAAAATCTTACAGGTCCGCGCTCATGAGAATTTTCAATTTTTGCAATATGTCAAATTTGTCTTAATTTAATGTTAAAATGGTAGAAATTCAGCCAAAAATACATCAGGAATACATCATACCCCTGTTATTCTACAATAAATAGTGAAAAAATCATCTAAACCAAATCCCTAGAAAATAGGCAAAATCTTACAGGTCCGCGCTCATGAGAATTTTCAATTTTTGCAATATGTAAAATTTGTCTTAATTTAATGTTAAAATGGTAGAAATTCAGCCAAAAATACATCAGGAATACATAATAACCCTGTTATTCCCCAGTTAATAGTGACAAAATCATCTAAACCAAATCCCTAGAAAATAGGCAAAATCTTACAGGTCCGCGCTCATGAGAATTTTACATTTTTGCAATATGTCAAATTTGTCTTAATTTAATGTTAAAATGGTAGAAATTCAGCCAAAAATACATCAGGAATACATCATAACCCTGTTATTCTACAATAAATAGTGAAAAAATCATCTAAACCAAATCCCTAGAAAATAGGCAAAATCTTACAGGTCCGCGCTCATGAGAATTTTCAATTTTTGCAATATGTCAAATTTGTCTTAATTTAATGTTAAAATGGTAGAAATTCAGCCAAAAATACATCAGGAATATATCATAACCCTGTTATTCCCCAGTTAATAGTGAAAAAATCATCTAAACCAAATCCCATGAAAATAGGCAAAATCTTACAGGTCCGCGCTCATGAGAATGTTCTATTTTTGCAATATGTCAAATTTGTCTTAATTTAATGTTAAAATGGTAGAAATTCAGCCAAAAATACATCAGGAATACATCATAACCCTGTTATTCTACAATAAATAGTGAAAAAATCATCTAAACCAAATCCCTAGAAAATAGGCAAAATCTTACAGGTCCGCACTCATGAGAATTTTCAATTTTTGCAATATGTCAAATTTGTCTTAATTTAATGTTAAAATGGTAGAAATTCAGCCAAAAATACATCAGGAATACATCATAACCCTGTTATTCTACAATAAATAGTGAAAAAATCATCTAAACCAAATCCTTAGAAAATAGGCAAAATCTTACAGGTCCGCGCTCATGAGAATTTTCAATTTTTGCAATATGTAAAATTTGTCTTAATTTAATGTTAAAATGGTAGAAATTCAGCCAAAAATACATCAGGAATACATCATAACCCTGTTATTCTACAATAAATAGTGAAAAAATCATCTAAACCAAATCCCTAGAAAATAGGCAAAATCTTACAGGTCCGCGCTCATGAGAATTTTCAATTTTTGCAATATGTCAAATTTGTCTTAATTTAATGTTAAAATGGTAGAAATTCAGCCAAAAATACATCAGGAATACATCATAACCCTGTTATTCTACAATAAATAGTGAAAAAATCATCTAAACCAAATCCCTAGAAAATAGGCAAAATCTTACAGGTCCGCGCTCATGAGAATTTTCAATTTTTGCAATATGTCAAATTTGTCTTAATTTAATGTTAAAATGGTAGAAATTCAGCCAAAAATACATCAGGAATACATCATAACCCTGTTATTCTACAATAAATAGTGAAAAAATCATCTAAATGGTAGAAATTCAGCCAAAAATACATCAGGAATACATCATAACCCTGTTATTCCCCAGTTAATAGTGAAAAAATCATCTAAACCAAATCCCTAGAAAATAGGCAAAATCTTACAGGTCCGCGCTCATGAGAATTTTCAATTTTTGCAATATGTCAAATTTGTCTTAATTTAATGTTAAAATGGTAGAAATTCAGCCAAAAATACATCAGGAATACATCATAACCCTGTTATTCTACAATAAATAGTGAAAAAATCATCTAAACCAAATCCCTAGAAAATAGGCAAAATCTTACAGGTCCGCGCTCATGAGAATTTTCAATTTTTGCAATATGTCAAATTTGTCTTAATTTAATGTTAAAATGGTAGAAATTCAGCCAAAAATACATCAGGAATACATCATAACCCTGTTATTCCCCAGTTAATAGTGAAAAAATCATCTAAACCAAATCCCATGAAAATAGGCAAAATCTTACAGGTCCGCGCTCATGAGAATGTTCAATTTTTGCAATATGTCAAATTTGTCTTAATTTAATGTTAAAATGGTAGAAATTCAGCCAAAAATACATCAGGAATACATCATAACCCTGTTATTCCCCAGTTAATAATGAAAAAATCATCTAAACCAAATCCCTAGAAAATAGGCAAAATCTTACAGGTCCGCGCTCATGAGAATTTTACATTTTTGCAATATGTCAAATTTGTCTTAATTTAATGTTAAAATGGTAGAAATTCAGCCAAAAATACATTAGGAATACATCATAATCCTGTTATTCTACAATAAATAGTGAAAAAATCATCTAAACCAAATCCCTAGAAAATAGGCAAAATCTTACAGGTCCGCGCTCATGAGAATTTTCAATTTTTGCAATATGTCAAATTTGTCTTAATTTAATGTTAAAATGGTAGAAATTCAGCCAAAAATACATCAGGAATACATCATAACCCTGTTATTCCCCAGTTAATAGTGAAAAAATCATCTAAACCAAATCCCATGAAAATAGGCAAAATCTTACTGGTCCGCGCTCATGAGAATGTTCAATTTTTGCAATATGTAAAATTTGTCTTAATTTAATGTTAAAATGGTAGAAATTCAGCCAAAAATACATCAGGAATACATCATAACCCTGTTGTTCCCCAGTTAATAGTGAAAAAATCATCTAAACCAAATCCCTAGAAAATAGGCAAAATCTTACAGGTCCGCGCTCATGAGAATTTTCAATTTTTGCAATATGTAAAATTTGTCTTAATTTAATGTTAAAATGGTAGAAATTCAGCCAAAAATACATCAGGAATACATCATACCCCTGTTATTCTACAATAAATAGTGAAAAAATCATCTAAACCAAATCCCTAGAAAATAGGCAAAATCTTACAGGTCCGCGCTCATGAGAATTTTCAATTTTTGCAATATGTCAAATTTGTCTTAATTTAATGTTAAAATGGTAGAAATTCAGCCAAAAATACATCAGGAATACATCATAACCCTGTTATTCTACAATAAATAGTGAAAAAATCATCTAAACCAAATCCCTAGAAAATAGGCAAAATCTTACAGGTCCGCGCTCATGAGAATTTTCAATTTTTGCAATATGTCAAATTTGTCTTAATTTAATGTTAAAATGGTAGAAATTCAGCCAAAAATACATCAGGAATACATCATAACCCTGTTATTCCCCAGTTAATAGTGAAAAAATCATCTAAACCAAATCCCATGAAAATAGGCAAAATCTTACAGGTCCACGCTCATGAGAATTTACAATTTTTGCAATATGTCAAATTTGTCTTAATTTAATGTTAAAATGGTCGAAATTCAGCCAAAAATACATCAGGAATACATCATAACCCTGTTATTCTACAATAAATAGTCAAAATAGCATCTAAAGGAAATCCCTAGAAAATAGGCAAAATCTTACAGGTCCGCGCTCATGAGAATTTTCAATTTTTGCAATATGTCAAATTTGTCTTAATTTAATGTTAAAATGGTAGAAATTCAGCCAAAAATACATCAGGAATACATCATAACCCTGTTATTCTACAATAAATAGTGAAAAAATCATCTAAACCAAATCCCTAGAAAATAGGCAAAATCTTACAGGTCCGCGCTCATGAGAATTTTCAATTTTTGCAATATGTCAAATTTGTCTTAATTTAATGTTAAAATGGTAGAAATTCAGCCAAAAATACATCAGGAATACATCATAACCCTGTTATTCTACAATAAATAGTCAAAATAGCATCTAAACCAAATCCCTAGAAAATAGGCAAAATCTTACAGGTCCGCGCTCATGAGAATTTTCAATTTTTGCAATATGTCAAATTTGTCTTAATTTAATGTTAAAATGGTAGAAATTCAGCCAAAAATACATCAGGAATACATCATAACCCTGTTATTCTACAATAAATAGTGAAAAAATCATCTAAACCAAATCCCTAGAAAATAGGCAAAATCTTACAGGTCTGCGCTCATGAGAATTTTCAATTTTTGCAATATGTAAAATTTGTCTTAATTTAATGTTAAAATGGTAGAAATTCAGCCAAAAATACATCAGGAATACATCATAACCCTGTTATTCTACAATAAATAGTGAAAAAATCATCTAAACCAAATCCCTAGAAAATAGGCAAAATCTTACAGGTCCGCGCTCATGAGAATTTTCAATTTTTGCAATATGTCAAATTTGTCTTAATTTAATGTTAAAATGGTAGAAATTCAGCCAAAAATACATCAGGAATACATCATAACCCTGTTATTCTACAATAAATAGTGAAAAAATCATCTAAACCAAATCCCTAGAAAATAGGCAAAATCTTACAGGTCCGCGCTCATGAGAATTTTCAATTTTTGCAATATGTAAAATTTGTCTTAATTTAATGTTAAAATGGTAGAAATTCAGCCAAAAATACATCAGGAATACATCATAACCCTGTTATTCTACAATAAATAGTGAAAAAATCATCTAAACCAAATCCCTAGAAAATAGGCAAAATCTTACAGGTCCGCGCTCATGAGAATTTTCAATTTTTGCAATATGTCAAATTTGTCTTAATTTAATGTTAAAATGGTAGAAATTCAGCCAAAAATACATCAGGAATACATCATACCCCTGTTATTCTACAATAAATAGTGAAAAAATCATCTAAACCAAATCCCTAGAAAATAGGCAAAATCTTACAGGTCCGCGCTCATGAGAATTTTCAATTTTTGCAATATGTCAAATTTGTCTTAATTTAATGTTAAAATGGTAGAAATTCAGCCAAAAATACATCAGGAATACATCATAACCCTGTTATTCCCCAGTTAATAGTGACAAAATCATCTAAACCAAATCCCTAGAAAATAGGCAAAATCTTACAGGTCCGCGCTCATGAGAATTTTACATTTTTGCAATATGTCAAATTTGTCTTAATTTAATGTTAAAATGGTAGAAATTCAGCCAAAAATACATCAGGAATACATCATAACCCTGTTATTCTACAATAAATAGTGAAAAAATCATCTAAACCAAATCCCTAGAAAATAGGCAAAATCTTACAGGTCCGCGCTCATGAGAATTTTCAATTTTTGCAATATGTCAAATTTGTCTTAATTTAATGTTAAAATGGTAGAAATTCAGCCAAAAATACATCAGGAATATATCATAACCCTGTTATTCCCCAGTTAATAGTGAAAAAATCATCTAAACCAAATCCCATGAAAATAGGCAAAATCTTACAGGTCCGCGCTCATGAGAATGTTCTATTTTTGCAATATGTCAAATTTGTCTTAATTTAATGTTAAAATGGTAGAAATTCAGCCAAAAATACATCAGGAATACATCATAACCCTGTTATTCTACAATAAATAGTGAAAAAATCATCTAAACCAAATCCCTAGAAAATAGGCAAAATCTTACAGGTCCGCGCTCATGAGAATTTTACATTTTTGCAATATGTCAAATTTGTCTTAATTTAATGTTAAAATGGTAGAAATTCAGCCAAAAATACATCAGGAATACATCATAACCCTGTTATTCTACAATAAATAGTGAAAAAATCATCTAAACCAAATCCCTAGAAAATAGGCAAAATCTTACAGGTCCGCGCTCATGAAAATTTTCAATTTTTGCAATATGTAAAATTTGTCTTAATTTAATGTTAAAATGGTAGAAATTCAGCCAAAAATACATCAGGAATACATCATAACCCTGTTATTCTACAATAAATAGTGAAAAAATCATCTAAACCAAATCCCTAGAAAATAGGCAAAATCTTACAGGTCCGCGCTCATGAGAATTTTCAATTTTTGCAATATGTCAAATTTGTCTTAATTTAATGTTAAAATGGTAGAAATTCAGCCAAAAATACATCAGGAATACATCATAACCCTGTTATTCTACAATAAATAGTGAAAAAATCATCTAAACCAAATCCCTAGAAAATAGGCAAAATCTTACAGGTCCGCGCTCATGAGAATTTTCAATTTTTGCAATATGTCAAATTTGTCTTAATTTAATGTTAAAATGGTAGAAATTCAGCCAAAAATACATCAGGAATACATCATAACCCTGTTGTTCCCCAGTTAATAGTGAAAAAATCATCTAAACCAAATCCCTAGAAAATAGGCAAAATCTTACAGGTCCGCGCTCATGAGAATTTTCAATTTTTGCAATATGTCAAATTTGTCTTAATTTAATGTTAAAATGGTAGAAATTCAGCCAAAAATACATCAGGAATACATCATAACCCTGTTATTCTACAATAAATAGTCAAAATAGAATCTAAACCAAATCCCTAGAAAATAGGCAAAATCTTACAGGTCCGCGCTCATGAGAATTTTCAATTTTTGCAATATGTCAAATTTGTCTTAATTTAATGTTAAAATGGTAGAAATTCAGCCAAAAATACATCAGGAATACATCATAACCCTGTTATTCTACAATAAATAGTCAAAATAGCATCTAAACAAAATCCCTAGAAAATAGGCAAAATCTTACAGGTCCGCGCTCATGAGAATTTTCAATTTTTGCAATATGTCAAATTTGTCTTAATTTAATGTTAAAATGGTAGAAATTCAGCCAAAAATACATCAGGAATACATCATAACCCTGTTATTCCCCAGTTAATAGTGAAAAAATCATCTAAACCAAATCCCTAGAAAATAGGCAAAATCTTACAGGTCCGCGCTCATGAGAATTTTCAATTTTTGCAATATGTCAAATTTGTCTTAATTTAATGTTAAAATGGTAGAAATTCAGCCAAAAATACATTAGGAATACATCATAATCCTGTTATTCTACAATAAATAGTGAAAAAATCATCTAAACCAAATCCCTAGAAAATAGGCAAAATCTTACAGGTCCGCGCTCATGAGAATTTTCAATTTTTGCAATATGTCAAATTTGTCTTAATTTAATGTTAAAATGGTAGAAATTCAGCCAAAAATACATCAGGAATATATCATAACCCTGTTATTCCCCAGTTAATAGTGAAAAAATAATCTAAACCAAATCCCATGAAAATAGGCAAAATCTTACAGGTCCGCGCTCATGAGAATTTTCAATTTTTGCAATATGTCAAATTTGTCTTAATTTAATGTTAAAATGGTAGAAATTCAGCCAAAAATACATCAGGAATACATCATACCCCTGTTATTCTACAATAAATAGTGAAAAAATCATCTAAACCAAATCCCTAGAAAATAGGCAAAATCTTACAGGTCCGCGCTCATGAGAATTTTCAATTTTTGCAATATGTCAAATTTGTCTTAATTTAATGTTAAAATGGTAGAAATTCAGCCAAAAATACATCAGGAATACATCATAACCCTGTTATTCCCCAGTTAATAGTGAAAAAATCATCTAAACCAAATCCCTAGTAAATAGGCAAAATCTTACAGGTCCGCGCTCATGAGAATTTTCAATTTTTGCAATATGTCAAATTTGTCTTAATTTAATGTTAAAATGGTAGAAATTCAGCCAAAAATACATCAGGAATACATCATAACCCTGTTATTCCCCAGTTAATAGTGAAAAAATCATCTAAACCAAATCCCTAGAAAATAGGCAAAATCTTACAGGTCCGCGCTCATGAGAATTTTCAATTTTTGCAATATGTCAAATTTGTCTTAATTTAATGTTAAAATGGTAGAAATTCAGCCAAAAATACATCAGGAATACATCATAACCCTGTTATTCCCCAGTTAATAGTGAAAAAATCATCTAAACCAAATCCCATGAAAATAGGCAAAATCTTACAGGTCCACGCTCATGAGAATGTTCAATTTTTGCAATATGTAAAATTTGTCTTAATTTAATGTTAAAATGGTAGAAATTCAGCCAAAAATACATCAGGAATACATCATAACCCTGTTATTCTACAATAAATAGTGAAAAAATCATCTAAACCAAATCCCTAGAAAATAGGCAAAATCTTACAGGTCCGCGCTCATGAGAATTTTCAATTTTTGCAATATGTCAAATTTGTCTTCATTTAATGTTAAAATGGTAGAAATTCAGCCAAAAATACATCAGGAATACATCATAACCCTGTTATTCTACAATAAATAGTGAAAAAATCATCTAAACCAAATCCCTAGAAAATAGGCAAAATCTTACAGGTCCGCGCCCATGAGAATGTTCTATTTTTGCAATATGTCAAATTTGTCTTAATTTAATGTTAAAATGGTAGAAATTCAGCCAAAAATACATCAGGAATACATCATAACCCTGTTATTCCCCAGTTAATAGTGAAAAAATCATCTAAACCAAATCCCATGAAAATAGGCAAAATCTTACAGGTCCGCGCTCATGAGAATTTTCAATTTTTGCAATATGTCAAATTTGTCTTAATTTAATGTTAAAATGGTAGAAATTCAGCCAAAAATACATCAGGAATACATCATAACCCTGTTGTTCTACAATATATAGTCAAAATAGCATCTAAACCAAATCCCTAGAAAATAGGCAAAATCTTACAGGTCCGCGCTCATGAGAATTTTCAATTTTTGCAATATGTCAAATTTGTCTTAATTTAATGTTAAAATGGTAGAAATTCAGCCAAAAATACATTAGGAATACATCATAATCCTGTTATTCTACAATAAATAGTGAAAAAATCATCTAAACCAAATCCCTAGAAAATAGGCAAAATCTTACAGGTCCGCGCTCATGAGAATTTTCAATTTTTGCAATATGTCAAATTTGTCTTAATTTAATGTTAAAATGGTAGAAATTCAGCCAAAAATACATCAGGAATATATCATAACCCTGTTATTCCCCAGTTAATAGTGAAAAAATAATCTAAACCAAATCCCATGAAAATAGGCAAAATCTTACAGGTCCGCGCTCATGAGAATTTTCAATTTTTGCAATATGTCAAATTTGTCTTAATTTAATGTTAAAATGGTAGAAATTCAGCCAAAAATACATCAGGAATACATCATACCCCTGTTATTCTACAATAAATAGTGAAAAAATCATCTAAACCAAATCCCTAGAAAATAGGCAAAATCTTACAGGTCCGCGCTCATGAGAATTTTCAATTTTTGCAATATGTCAAATTTGTCTTAATTTAATGTTAAAATGGTAGAAATTCAGCCAAAAATACATCAGGAATACATCATAACCCTGTTATTCCCCAGTTAATAGTGAAAAAATCATCTAAACCAAATCCCTAGTAAATAGGCAAAATCTTACAGGTCCGCGCTCATGAGAATTTTCAATTTTTGCAATATGTCAAATTTGTCTTAATTTAATGTTAAAATGGTAGAAATTCAGCCAAAAATACATCAGGAATACATCATAACCCTGTTATTCCCCAGTTAATAGTGAAAAAATCATCTAAACCAAATCCCTAGAAAATAGGCAAAATCTTACAGGTCCGCGCTCATGAGAATTTTCAATTTTTGCAATATGTCAAATTTGTCTTAATTTAATGTTAAAATGGTAGAAATTCAGCCAAAAATACATCAGGAATACATCATAACCCTGTTATTCCCCAGTTAATAGTGAAAAAATCATCTAAACCAAATCCCATGAAAATAGGCAAAATCTTACAGGTCCACGCTCATGAGAATGTTCAATTTTTGCAATATGTAAAATTTGTCTTAATTTAATGTTAAAATGGTAGAAATTCAGCCAAAAATACATCAGGAATACATCATAACCCTGTTATTCTACAATAAATAGTGAAAAAATCATCTAAACCAAATCCCTAGAAAATAGGCAAAATCTTACAGGTCCGCGCTCATGAGAATTTTCAATTTTTGCAATATGTCAAATTTGTCTTCATTTAATGTTAAAATGGTAGAAATTCAGCCAAAAATACATCAGGAATACATCATAACCCTGTTATTCTACAATAAATAGTGAAAAAATCATCTAAACCAAATCCCTAGAAAATAGGCAAAATCTTACAGGTCCGCGCCCATGAGAATGTTCTATTTTTGCAATATGTCAAATTTGTCTTAATTTAATGTTAAAATGGTAGAAATTCAGCCAAAAATACATCAGGAATACATCATAACCCTGTTATTCCCCAGTTAATAGTGAAAAAATCATCTAAACCAAATCCCATGAAAATAGGCAAAATCTTACAGGTCCGCGCTCATGAGAATTTTCAATTTTTGCAATATGTCAAATTTGTCTTAATTTAATGTTAAAATGGTAGAAATTCAGCCAAAAATACATCAGGAATACATCATAACCCTGTTGTTCTACAATAAATAGTCAAAATAGCATCTAAACCAAATCCCTAGAAAATAGGCAAAATCTTACAGGTCCGCGCTCATGAGAATTTTCAATTTTTGCAATATGTCAAATTTGTCTTAATTTAATGTTAAAATGGTAGAAATTCAGCCAAAAATACATCAGGAATACATCATAACCCTGTTATTCCCCAGTTAATAGTGAAAAAATCATCTAAACCAAATCCCATGAAAATAGGCAAAATCTTACAGGTCCGCGCTCATGAGAATTTTCAATTTTTGCAATATGTCAAATTTGTCTTAATTTAATGTTAAAATGGTAGAAATTCAGCCAAAAATACATCAGGAATACATCATACCCCTGTTATTCTACAATAAATAGTGAAAAAATCATCTAAACCAAATCCCTAGAAAATAGGCAAAATCTTACAGGTCCGCGCTCATGAGAATTTTCAATTTTTGCAATATGTCAAATTTGTCTTAATTTAATGTTAAAATGGTAGAAATTCAGCCAAAAATACATCAGGAATACATCATAACCCTGTTATTCCCCAGTTAATAGTGAAAAAATCATCTAAACCAAATCCCTAGTAAATAGGCAAAATCTTACAGGTCCGCGCTCATGAGAATTTTCAATTTTTGCAATATGTCAAATTTGTCTTAATTTAATGTTAAAATGGTAGAAATTCAGCCAAAAATACATCAGGAATACATCATAACCCTGTTATTCCCCAGTTAATAGTGAAAAAATCATCTAAACCAAATCCCTAGAAAATAGGCAAAATCTTACAGGTCCGCGCTCATGAGAATTTTCAATTTTTGCAATATGTCAAATTTGTCTTAATTTAATGTTAAAATGGTAGAAATTCAGCCAAAAATACATCAGGAATACATCATAACCCTGTTATTCCCCAGTTAATAGTGAAAAAATCATCTAAACCAAATCCCATGAAAATAGGCAAAATCTTACAGGTCCACGCTCATGAGAATGTTCAATTTTTGCAATATGTAAAATTTGTCTTAATTTAATGTTAAAATGGTAGAAATTCAGCCAAAAATACATCAGGAATACATCATAACCCTGTTATTCTACAATAAATAGTGAAAAAATCATCTAAACCAAATCCCTAGAAAATAGGCAAAATCTTACAGGTCCGCGCTCATGAGAATTTTCAATTTTTGCAATATGTCAAATTTGTCTTCATTTAATGTTAAAATGGTAGAAATTCAGCCAAAAATACATCAGGAATACATCATAACCCTGTTATTCTACAATAAATAGTGAAAAAATCATCTAAACCAAATCCCTAGAAAATAGGCAAAATCTTACAGGTCCGCGCCCATGAGAATGTTCTATTTTTGCAATATGTCAAATTTGTCTTAATTTAATGTTAAAATGGTAGAAATTCAGCCAAAAATACATCAGGAATACATCATAACCCTGTTATTCCCCAGTTAATAGTGAAAAAATCATCTAAACCAAATCCCATGAAAATAGGCAAAATCTTACAGGTCCGCGCTCATGAGAATTTTCAATTTTTGCAATATGTCAAATTTGTCTTAATTTAATGTTAAAATGGTAGAAATTCAGCCAAAAATACATCAGGAATACATCATAACCCTGTTGTTCTACAATAAATAGTCAAAATAGCATCTAAACCAAATCCCTAGAAAATAGGCAAAATCTTACAGGTCCGCGCTCATGAGAATTTTCAATTTTTGCAATATGTCAAATTTGTCTTAATTTAATGTTAAAATGGTAGAAATTCAGCCAAAAATACATCAGGAATACATCATAACCCTGTTATTCCCCAGTTAATAGTGAAAAAATCATCTAAACCAAATCCCTAGAAAATAGGCAAAATCTTACAGGTCCGCGCTCATGAGAATTTTCAATTTTTGCAATATGTCAAATTTGTCTTAATTTAATGTTAAAATGGTAGAAATTCAGCCAAAAATACATCAGGAATACATCATAACCCTGTTATTCCCCAGTTAATAGTGAAAAAATCATCTAAACCAAATCCCATGAAAATAGGCAAAATCTTACAGGTCCACGCTCATGAGAATGTTCAATTTTTGCAATATGTAAAATTTGTCTTAATTTAATGTTAAAATGGTAGAAATTCAGCCAAAAATACATCAGGAATACATCATAACCCTGTTATTCTACAATAAATAGTGAAAAAATCATCTAAACCAAATCCCTAGAAAATAGGCAAAATCTTACAGGTCCGCGCTCATGAGAATTTTCAATTTTTGCAATATGTCAAATTTGTCTTCATTTAATGTTAAAATGGTAGAAATTCAGCCAAAAATACATCAGGAATACATCATAACCCTGTTATTCTACAATAAATAGTGAAAAAATCATCTAAACCAAATCCCTAGAAAATAGGCAAAATCTTACAGGTCCGCGCCCATGAGAATGTTCTATTTTTGCAATATGTCAAATTTGTCTTAATTTAATGTTAAAATGGTAGAAATTCAGCCAAAAATACATCAGGAATACATCATAACCCTGTTATTCCCCAGTTAATAGTGAAAAAATCATCTAAACCAAATCCCATGAAAATAGGCAAAATCTTACAGGTCCGCGCTCATGAGAATTTTCAATTTTTGCAATATGTCAAATTTGTCTTAATTTAATGTTAAAATGGTAGAAATTCAGCCAAAAATACATCAGGAATACATCATAACCCTGTTGTTCTACAATAAATAGTCAAAATAGCATCTAAACCAAATCCCTAGAAAATAGGCAAAATCTTACAGGTCCGCGCTCATGAGAATTTTCAATTTTTGCAATATGTCAAATTTGTCTTAATTTAATGTTAAAATGGTAGAAATTCAGCAAAAAATACATCAGGAATACATCATAACCCTGTTATTCTACAATAAATAGTGAAAAAATCATCTAAACCAAATCCCTAGAAAATAGGCAAAATCTTACAGGTCCGCGCTCATGAGAATTTTCAATTTTTGCAATATGTCAAATTTGTCTTAATTTAATGTTAAAATGGTAGAAATTCAGCCAAAAATACATCAGGAATACATCATACCCCTGTTATTCTACAATAAATAGTGAAAAAATCATCTAAACCAAATCCCTAGAAAATAGGCAAAATCTTACAGGTCCGCGCTCATGAGAATTTTCAATTTTTGCAATATGTCAAATTTGTCTTAATTTAATGTTAAAATGGTAGAAATTCAGCCAAAAATACATCAGGAATACATCATAACCCTGTTATTCCCCAGTTAATAGTGAAAAAATCATCTAAACCAAATCCCTAGAAAATAGGCAAAATCTTACAGGTCCGCGCTCATGAGAATTTTACATTTTTGCAATATGTCAAATTTGTCTTAATTTAATGTTAAAATGGTAGAAATTCAGCCAAAAATACATCAGGAATACATCATAACCCTGTTATTCTACAATAAATAGTGAAAAAATCATCTAAACCAAATCCCTAGAAAATAGGCAAAATCTTACAGGTCCGCGCTCATGAGAATTTTCAATTTTTGCAATATGTCAAATTTGTCTTAATTTAATGTTAAAATGGTAGAAATTCAGCAAAAAATACATCAGGAATACATCATAACCCTGTTATTCTACAATAAATAGTGAAAAAATCATCTAAACCAAATCCCTAGAAAATAGGCAAAATCTTACAGGTCCGCGCTCATGAGAATTTTCAATTTTTGCAATATGTCAAATTTGTCTTAATTTAATGTTAAAATGGTCGAAATTCAGCCAAAAATACATCAGGAATACATCATAACCCTGTTATTCTACAATAAATAGTGAAAAAATCATCTAAACCAAATCCCATGAAAATAGGCAAAATCTTACAGGTCCGCGCTCATGAGAATGTTCAATTTTTGCAATATGTCAAATTTGTCTTAATTTAATGTTAAAATGGTAGAAATTCAGCCAAAAATACATCAGGAATACATCATAACCCTGTTATTCCCCAGTTAATAGTGAAAAAATCATCTAAACCAAATCCCATGAAAATAGGCAAAATCTTACAGGTCCGCGCTCATGAGAATGTTCAATTTTTGCAATATGTCAAATTTGTCTTAATTTAATGTTAAAATGGTAGAAATTCAGCCAAAAATACATCAGGAATACATCATAACCCTGTTATTCTACAATAAATAGTGAAAAAATCATCTAAACCAAATCCCTAGAAAATAGGCAAAATCTTACAGGTCCGCGCTCATGAGAATTTTCAATTTTTGCAATATGTCAAATTTGTCTTAATTTAATGTTAAAATGGTAGAAATTCAGCCAAAAATACATCAGGAATACATCATAACCCTGTTATTCTACAATAAATAGTGAAAAAATCATCTAAACCAAATCCCTAGAAAATAGGCAAAATCTTACAGGTCCGCGCTCATGAGAATTTTCAATTTTTGCAATATGTCAAATTTGTCTTAATTTAATGTTAAAATGGTAGAAATTCAGCCAAAAATACATCAGGAATACATCATAACCCTGTTATTCTACAATAAATAGTGAAAAAATCATCTAAACCAAATCCCTAGAAAATAGGCAAAATCTTACAGGTCCGCGCTCATGAGAATTTTCAATTTTTGCAATATGTCAAATTTGTCTTAATTTAATGTTAAAATGGTAGAAATTCAGCCAAAAATACATCAGGAATACATCATAACTCTGTTATTCTACAATTAATAGTCAAAATAGCATCTAAAGGAAATCCCTAGAAAATAGGCAAAATCTTACAGGTCCGCGCTCATGAGAATTTACAATTTTGCAATATGTCAAATTTGTCTTAATTTAATGTTAAAATGGTAGAAATTCAGCCAAAAATACATCAGGAATACATCATAACCCTGTTATTCTACAATAAATAGTGAAAAAATCATCTAAACCAAATCCCATGAAAATAGGCAAAATCTTACAGGTCCGCGCTCATGAGAATGTTCAATTTTTGCAATATGTCAAATTTGTCTTAATTTAATGTTAAAATGGTAGAAATTCAGCCAAAAATACATCAGGAATACATCATAACCCTGTTATTCCCCAGTTAATAGTGAAAAAATCATCTAAACCAAATCCCATGAAAATAGGCAAAATCTTACAGGTCCGCGCTCATGAGAATTTTCAATTTTTGCAATATGTCAAATTTGTCTTAATTTAATGTTAAAATGGTAGAAATTCAGCCAAAAATACATCAGGAATATATCATAACCCTGTTATTCCCCAGTTAATAGTGAAAAAATCATCTAAACCAAATCCCATGAAAATAGGCAAAATCTTACAGGTCCGCGCTCATGAGAATGTTCTATTTTTGCAATATGTCAAATTTGTCTTAATTTAATGTTAAAATGGTAGAAATTCAGCCAAAAATACATCAGGAATACATCATAACCCTGTTATTCCCCAGTTAATAGTGAAAAAATCATCTAAACCAAATCCCTAGAAAATAGGCAAAATCTTACAGGTCCGCGCTCATGAGAATTTTCAATTTTTGCAATATGTCAAATTTGTCTTAATTTAATGTTAAAATGGTAGAAATTCAGCCAAAAATACATCAGGAATACATCATAACCCTGTTAGTCTACAATCAATACTCATAATAGAATCTAAACCAAATCCCTAGAAAATAGGCAAAATCTTACAGGTCCGCGCTCATGAGAATTTTCAATTTTTGCAATATGTCAAATTTGTCTTAATTTAATGTTAAAATGGTAGAAATTCAGCCAAAAATACATCAGGAATACATCATAACCCTGTTATTCTACAATATATAGTCAAAATAGCATCTAAACCAAATCCCTAGAAAATAGGCAAAATCTTACAGGTCCGCGCTCATGAGAATTTTCAATTTTTGCAATATGTCAAATTTGTCTTAATTTAATGTTAAAATGGTAGAAATTCAGCCAAAAATACATCAGGAATACATCATAACCCTGTTATTCTACAATAAATAGTCAAAATAGCATCTAAACCAAATCCCTAGAAAATAGGCAAAATCTTACAGGTCCGCGCTCATGAGAATTTTCAATTTTTGCAATATGTCAAATTTGTCTTAATTTAATGTTAAAATGGTAGAAATTCAGCCAAAAATACATCAGGAATACATCATAACCCTGTTATTCTACAATAAATAGTGAAAAAATCATCTAAACCAAATCCCTAGAAAATAGGCAAAATCTTACAGGTCCGCGCTCATGAGAATTTTCAATTTTTGCAATATGTCAAATTTGTCTTAATTTAATGTTAAAATGGTAGAAATTCAGCCAAAAATACATCAGGAATACATCATAACCCTGTTATTCCCCAGTTAATAGTGAAAAAATCATCTAAACCAAATCCCATGAAAATAGGCAAAATCTTACAGGTCCGCGCTCATGAGAATGTTCAATTTTTTCAATATGTCAAATTTGTCTTAATTTAATGTTAAAATGGTAGAAATTCAGCCAAAAATACATCAGGAATACATCATAACCCTGTTGTTCCCCAGTTAATAGTGAAAAAATCATCTAAACCAAATCCCATGAAAATAGGCAAAATCTTACAGGTCCGCGCTCATGAGAATGTTCAATTTTTGCAATATGTCAAATTTGTCTTAATTTAATGTTAAAATGGTAGAAATTCAGCCAAAAATACATCAGGAATACATCATAACCCTGTTATTCTACAATAAATACTCATAATAGAATCTAAACCAAATCCCTAGAAAATAGGCAAAATCTTACAGGTCCGCGCTCATGAGAATTTTCAATTTTTGCAATATGTCAAATTTGTCTTAATTTAATGTTAAAATGGTAGAAATTCAGCCAAAAATACATCAGGAATACATCATAACTCTGTTATTCTACAATTAATAGTCAAAATAGCATCTAAAGGAAATCCCTAGAAAATAGGCAAAATCTTACAGGTCCGCGTTCATGAGAATTTACAATTGTTGCAATATGTCAAATTTGTCTTAATTTAATGTTAAAATGGTAGAAATTCAGCCAACAATACATCAGGAATACATCATAACCCTGTTATTCTACAATAAATAGTGAAAAAATCATCTAAACCAAATCCCTAGAAAATAGGCAAAATCTTACAGGTCCGCGCTCATGAGAATTTTCAATTTTTGCAATATGTCAAATTTGTCTTAATTTAATGTTAAAATGGTAGAAATTCAGCCAAAAATACATCAGGAATACATCATAACCCTGTTATTCCCCAGTTAATAGTGAAAAAATCATCTAAACCAAATCCCATGAAAATAGGCAAAATCTTACTGGTCCGCGCTCATGAGAATGTTCAATTTTTGCAATATGTCAAATTTGTCTTAATTTAATGTTAAAATGCTAGAAATTCAGCCAAAAATACATCAGGAATACATCATAACCCTGTTATTCCCCAGTTAATAGTGAAAAAATCATCTAAACCAAATCCCATGAAAATAGGCAAAATCTTACAGGTCCGCGCTCATGAGAATGTTCAATTTTTGCAATATGTCAAATTTGTCTTAATTTAATGTTAAAATGGTAGAAATTCAGCCAAAAATACATCAGGAATACATCATAACCCTGTTATTCTACAATAAATACTCATAATAGAATCTAAACCAAATCCCTAGAAAATAGGCAAAATCTTACAGGTCCGCGCTCATGAGAATTTTCAATTTTTGCAATATGTCAAATTTGTCTTAATTTAATGTTAAAATGGTAGAAATTCAGCCAAAAATACATCAGGAATACATCATAACCCTGTTATTCTACAATAAATAGTGAAAAAATCATCTAAACCAAATCCCTAGAAAATAGGCAAAATCTTACAGGTCCGCGCTCATGAGAATTTTACATTTTTGCAATATGTCAAATTTGTCTTAATTTAATGTTAAAATGGTAGAAATTCAGCCAAAAATACATCAGGAATACATCATAACTCTGTTATTCTACAATTAATAGTCAAAATAGCATCTAAAGGAAATCCCTAGAAAATAGGCAAAATCTTACAGGTCCGCGCTCATGAGAATTTACAATTGTTGCAATATGTCAAATTTGTCTTAATTTAATGTTAAAATGGTAGAAATTCAGCCAAAAATACATCAGGAATACATCATAACCCTGTTATTCTACAATAAATAGTGAAAAAATCATCTAAACCAAATCCCTAGAAAATAGGCAAAATCTTACAGGTCCGCGCTCATGAGAATTTTCAATTTTTGCAATATGTCAAATTTGTCTTAATTTAATGTTAAAATGGTAGAAATTCAGCCAAAAATACATCAGGAATACATCATAACCCTGTTATTCCCCAGTTAATAGTGAAAAAATCATCTAAACCAAATCCCATGAAAATAGGCAAAATCTTACTGGTCCGCGCTCATGAGAATGTTCAATTTTTGCAATATGTCAAATTTGTCTTAATTTAATGTTAAAATGGTAGAAATTCAGCCAAAAATACATCAGGAATACATCATAACCCTGTTATTCCCCAGTAAATAGTGAAAAAATCATCTAAACCAAATCCCATGAAAATAGGCAAAATCTTACAGGTCCGCGCTCATGAGAATGTTCAATTTTTGCAATATGTCAAATTTGTCTTAATTTAATGTTAAAATGGTAGAAATTCAGCCAAAAATACATCAGGAATACATCATAACCCTGTTATTCTACAATAAATACTCATAATAGAATCTAAACCAAATCCCTAGAAAATAGGCAAAATCTTACAGGTCCGCGCTCATGAGAATTTTCAATTTTTGCAATATGTCAAATTTGTCTTAATTTAATGTTAAAATGGTAGAAATTCAGCCAAAAATACATCAGGAATACATCATAACCCTGTTATTCTACAATAAATAGTGAAAAAATCATCTAAACCAAATCCCTAGAAAATAGGCAAAATCTTACAGGTCCGCGCTCATGAGAATTTTCAATTTTTGCAATATGTCAAATTTGTCATAATTTAATGTTAAAATGGTAGAAATTCAGCCAAAAATACATCAGGAATACATCATTACTCTGTTATTCTACAATTAATAGTCAAAATAGCATCTAAAGGAAATCCCTAGAAAATAGGCAAAATCTTACAGGTCCGCGCTCATGAGAATTTACAATTGTTGCAATATGTCAAATTTGTCTTAATTTAATGTTAAAATGGTAGAAATTCAGCCAAAAATACATCAGGAATACATCATAACCCTGTTATTCTACAATAAATAGTGAAAAAATCATCTAAACCAAATCCCTAGAAAATAGGCAAAATCTTACAGGTCCGCGCTCATGAGAATTTTCAATTTTTGCAATATGTCAAATTTGTCTTAATTTAATGTTAAAATGGTAGAAATTCAGCCAAAAATACATCAGGAATACATCATAACCCTGTTATTCCCCAGTTAATAGTGAAAAAATCATCTAAACCAAATCCCATGAAAATAGGCAAAATCTTACTGGTCCGCGCTCATGAGAATGTTCAATTTTTGCAATATGTCAAATTTGTCTTAATTTAATGTTAAAATGGTAGAAATTCAGCCAAAAATACATCAGGAATACATCATAACCCTGTTATTCCCCAGTTAATAGTGAAAAAATCATCTAAACCAAATCCCATGAAAATAGGCAAAATCTTACAGGTCCGCGCTCATGAGAATGTTCAATTTTTGCAATATGTCAAATTTGTCTTAATTTAATGTTAAAATGGTAGAAATTCAGCCAAAAATACATCAGGAATACATCATAACCCTGTTATTCTACAATAAATAGTGAAAAAATCATCTAAACCAAATCCCTAGAAAATAGGCAAAATCTTACAGGTCCGCGCTCATGAGAATTTTCAATTTTTGCAATATGTCAAATTTGTCTTAATTTAATGTTAAAATGGTAGAAATTCAGCCAAAAATACATCAGGAATATATCATAACACTGTTATTCCCCAGTTAATAGTGAAAAAATCATCTAAACCAAATCCCATGAAAATAGGCAAAATCTTACAGGTCCGCGCTCATGAGAATGTTCTATTTTTGCAATATGTCAAATTTGTCTTAATTTAATGTTAAAATGGTAGAAATTCAGCCAAAAATACATCAGGAATACATCATAACCCTGTTATTCCCCAGTTAATAGTGAAAAAATCATCTAAACCAAATCCCTAGAAAATAGGCAAAATCTTACAGGTCCGCGCTCATGAGAATTTTCAATTTTTGCAATATGTCAAATTTGTCTTAATTTAATGTTAAAATGGTAGAAATTCAGCCAAAAATACATCAGGAATACATCATAACCCTGTTATTCTACAATAAATAGTCAAAATAGCATCTAAACCAAATCCCTAGAAAATAGGCAAAATCTTACAGGTCCGCGCTCATGAGAATTTTCAATTTTTGCAATATGTCAAATTTGTCTTAATTTAATGTTAAAATGGTAGAAATTCAGCCAAAAATACATCAGGAATACATCATAACCCTGTTATTCTACAATAAATAGTGAAAAAATCATCTAAACCAAATCCCTAGAAAATAGGCAAAATCTTACAGGTCCGCGCTCATGAGAATTTTCAATTTTTGCAATATGTCAAATTTGTCTTAATTTAATGTTAAAATGGTAGAAATTCAGCCAAAAATACATCAGGAATACATCATAACCCTGTTATTCCCCAGTTAATAGTGAAAAAATCATCTAAACCAAATCCCATGAAAATAGGCAAAATCTTACTGGTCCGCGCGCATGAGAATGTTCAATTTTTGCAATATGTCAAATTTGTCTTAATTTAATGTTAAAATGGTAGAAATTCAGCCAAAAATACATCAGGAATACATCATAACCCTGTTATTCCCCAGTTAATAGTGAAAAAATCATCTAAACCAAATCCCTAGAAAATAGGCAAAATCTTACAGGTCCGCGCTCATGAGAATGTTCAATTTTTGCAATATGTCAAATTTGTCTTAATTTAATGTTAAAATGGTAGAAATTCAGCCAAAAATACATCAGGAATACATCATAACCCTGTTATTCCCCAGTTAATAGTGAAAAAATCATCTAAACCAAATCCCTAGAAAATAGGCAAAATCTTACAGGTCCGCGCTCATGAGAATTTTCAATTTTTGCAATATGTCAAATTTGTCTTAATTTAATGTTAAAATGGTAGAAATTCAGCCAAAAATACATCAGGAATACATCATAACCCTGTTATTCCCCAGTTAATAGTGAAAAAATCATTTAAACCAAATCCCATGAAAATAGGCAAAATCTTACAGGTCCGCGCTCATGAGAATGTTCAATTTTTGCAATATGTCAAATTTGTCTTAATTTAATGTTAAAATGGTAGAAATTCAGCCAAAAATACATCAGGAATACATCATAACCCTGTTATTCTACAATATATAGTCAAAATAGCATCTAAACCAAATCCCTAGAAAATAGGCAAAATCTTACAGGTCCGCGCTCATGAGAATTTTCAATTTTTGCAATATGTCAAATTTGTCTTAATTTAATGTTAAAATGGTAGAAATTCAGCCAAAAATACATCAGGAATACATCATAACCCTGTTATTCTACAATAAATAGTCAAAATAGCATCTAAACCAAATCCCTAGAAAATAGGCAAAATCTTACAGGTCCGCGCTCATGAGAATTTTCAATTTTTGCAATATGTCAAATTTGTCTTAATTTAATGTTAAAATGGTAGAAATTCAGCAAAAAATACATCAGGAATACATCATAACCCTGTTATTACCCAGTTAATAGTGAAAAAATCATTTAAACCAAATCCCATGAAAATAGGCAAAATCTTACAGGTCCGCGCTCATGAGAATGTTCAATTTTTGCAATATGTCAAATTTGTCTTAATTTAATGTTAAAATGGTAGAAATTCAGCCAAAAATACATCAGGAATACATCATAACCCTGTTGTTCCACAATATATAGTCAAAATAGCATCTAAACCAAATCCCTAGAAAATAGGCAAAATCTTACAGGTCCGCGCTCATGAGAATTTTCAATTTTTGCAATATGTCAAATTTGTCTTAATTTAATGTTAAAATGGTAGAAATTCAGCCAAAAATACATCAGGAATACATCATAACCCTGTTATTCTACAATAAATAGTCAAAATAGCATCTAAACCAAATCCCTAGAAAATAGGCAAAATCTTACAGGTCCGCGCTCATGAGAATTTTCAATTTTTGCAATATGTCAAATTTGTCTTAATTTAATGTTAAAATGGTAGAAATTCAGCCAAAAATACATCAGGAATACATCATAACCCTGTTATTCTACAATAAATAGTCCAAATAGCATCTAAACCAAATCCCTAGAAAATAGGCAAAATCTTACAGGTCCGCGCTCATGAGAATTTTCAATTTTTGCAATATGTCAAATTTGTCTTAATTTAATGTTAAAATGGTAGAAATTCAGCCAAAAATACATCAGGAATACATCATAACCCTGTTATTCTACAATAAATATTCATAATAGAATCTAAACCAAATCCCTAGAAAATAGGCAAAATCTTACAGGTCCGCACTCATGAGAATTTTCAATTTTTGCAATATGTCAAATTTGTCTTAATTTAATGTTAAAATGGTAGAAATTCAGCCAAAAATACATCAGGAATACATCATAACCCTGTTATTCTACAATAAATAGTGAAAAAATCATCTAAACCAAATCCCTAGAAAATAGGCAAAATCTTACAGGTCCACGCTCATGAGAATTTACAATTTTTGCAATATGTCAAATTTGTCTTAATTTAATGTTAAAATGGTAGAAATTCAGCCAAAAATACATCAGGAATACATCATAACCCTGTTATTCTACAATAAATAGTGAAAAAATCATCTAAACCTAATCCCATGCAAATAGGCAAAATCTTACAGGTCCGCGCTCATGAGAATGTTCAATTTTTGCAATATGTCAAATTTGTCTTAATTTAATGTTAAAATGGTAGAAATTCAGCCAAAAATACATCAGGAATACATCATAACCCTGTTATTCTACAATAAATAGTGAAAAAATCATCTAAACCAAATCCCTAGAAAATAGGCAAAATCTTAGAGGTCCGCGCTCATGAGAATTTTCAATTTTTGCAATATGTCAAATTTGTCTTAATTTAATGTTAAAATGGTAGAAATTCAGCCAAAAATACATCAGGAATACATCATAACCCTGTTATTCTACAATAAATAGTGAAAAAATCATCTAAACCAAATCCCTAGAAAATAGGCAAAATCTTACAGGTCCGCGCTCATGAGAATTTTCAATTTTTGCAATATGTCAAATTTGTCTTAATTTAATGTTAAAATGGTAGAAATTCAGCCAAAAATACATCAGGAATACATCATAACCCTGTTATTCCCCAGTTAATAGTGAAACAATCATCTAAACCAAATCCCTAGAAAATAGGCAAAATCTTACAGGTCCGCGCTCATGAGAATTTAAAATTTTTGCAATATGTCAAATTTGTCTTAATTTAATGTTAAAATGGTAGAAATTCAGCCAAAAATACATCAGGAATACATCATAACCCTGTTATTCTACAATAAATAGTGAAAAAATCATCTAAACCAAATCCCATGAAAATAGGCAAAATCTTACAGGTCCGCGCTCATGAGAATGTTCAATTTTTGCAATATGTCAAATTTGTCTTAATTTAATGTTAAAATGGTAGAAATTCAGCCAAAAATACATCAGGAATACATCATAACCCTGTTATTCTACAATAAATAGTGAAAAAATCATCTAAACCAAATCCCTAGAAAATAGGCAAAATCTTACAGGTCCGCGCTCATGAGAATTTTCAATTTTTGCAATATGTCAAATTTGTCTTAATTTAATGTTAAAATGGTAGAAATTCAGCCAAAAATACATCAGGAATACATCATAACCCTGTTATTCTACAATAAATAGTGAAAAAATCATCTAAACCAAATCCCTAGAAAATAGGCAAAATCTTACAGGTCCGCGCTCATGAGAATTTTCAATTTTTGCAATATGTCAAATTTGTCTTAATTTAATGTTAAAATGGTAGAAATTCAGCCAAAAATACATCAGGAATACATCATAACCCTGTTATTCCCCAGTTAATAGTGAAACAATCATCTAAACCAAATCCCTAGAAAATAGGCAAAATCTTACAGGTCCGCGCTCATGAGAATTTAAAATTTTTGCAATATGTCAAATTTGTCTTAATTTAATGTTAAAATGGTAGAAATTCAGCCAAAAATACATCAGGAATACATCATAACCCTGTTATTCTACAATAAATAGTGAAAAAATCATCTAAACCAAATCCCATGAAAATAGGCAAAATCTTACAGGTCCGCGCTCATGAGAATGTTCAATTTTTGCAATATGTCAAATTTGTCTTAATTTAATGTTAAAATGGTAGAAATTCAGCCAAAAATACATCAGGAATACATCATAACCCTGTTATTCTACAATAAATAGTCAAAATAGCATCTAAACCTAATCCCTAGAAAATAGGCAAAATCTTACAGGTCCGCGCTCATGAGAATTTTCAATTTTTGCAATATGTCAAATTTGTCTTAATTTAATGTTAAAATGGTAGAAATTCAGCCAAAAATACATCAGGAATACATCATAACCCTGTTATTCTACAATAAATATTCATAATAGAATCTAAACCAAATCCCTAGAAAATAGGCAAAATCTTACAGGTCCGCACTCATGAGAATTTTCAATTTTTGCAATATGTCAAATTTGTCTTAATTTAATGTTAAAATGGTAGAAATTCAGCCAAAAATACATCAGGAATACATCATAACCCTGTTATTCTACAATAAATAGTGAAAAAATCATCTAAACCAAATCCCTAGAAAATAGGCAAAATCTTACAGGTCCACGCTCATGAGAATTTACAATTTTTGCAATATGTCAAATTTGTCTTAATTTAATGTAAAAATGGTAGAAATTCAGCCAAAAATACATCAGGAATACATCATAACCCTGTTATTCTACAATAAATAGTGAAAAAATCATCTAAACCTAATCCCATGAAAATAGGCAAAATCTTACAGGTCCGCGCTCATGAGAATGTTCAATTTTTGCAATATGTCAAATTTGTCTTAATTTAATGTTAAAATGGTAGAAATTCAGCCAAAAATACATCAGGAATACATCATAACCCTGTTATTCTACAATAAATAGTGAAAAAATCATCTAAACCAAATCCCTAGAAAATAGGCAAAATCTTACAGGTCCGCGCTCATGAGAATTTTCAATTTTTGCAATATGTCAAATTTGTCTTAATTTAATGTTAAAATGGTAGAAATTCAGCCAAAAATACATCAGGAATACATCATAACTCTGTTATTCTACAATTAATAGTCAAAATAGCATCTAAAGGAAATCCCTAGAAAATAGGCAAAATCTTACAGGTCCGCGCTCATGAGAATTTACAATTTTGCAATATGTCAAATTTGTCTTAATTTAATGTTAAAATGGTAGAAATTCAGCCAAAAATACATCAGGAATACATCATAACCCTGTTATTCTACAATAAATAGTGAAAAAATCATCTAAACCAAATCCCTAGAAAATAGGCAAAATCTTACAGGTCCGCGCTCATGAGAATTTTCAATTTTTGCAATATGTCAAATTTGTCTTAATTTAATGTTAAAATGGTAGAAATTCAGCCAAAAATACATCAGGAATACATCATAACCCTGTTATTCCCCAGTTAATAGTGAAAAAATCATTTAAACCAAATCCCATGAAAATAGGCAAAATCTTACAGGTCCGCGCTCATGAGAATGTTCAATTTTTGCAATATGTCAAATTTGTCTTAATTTAATGTTAAAATGGTAGAAATTCAGCCAAAAATACATCAGGAATACATCATAACCCTGTTATTCTACAATATATAGTCAAAATAGCATCTAAACCAAATCCCTAGAAAATAGGCAAAATCTTACAGGTCCGCGCTCATGAGAATTTTCAATTTTTGCAATATGTCAAATTTGTCTTAATTTAATGTTAAAATGGAAGAAATTCAACCAAAAATACATCAGGAATACATCATAACCCTGTTATTCTACAATAAATAGTCAAAATAGCATCTAAACCAAATCCCTAGAAAATAGGCAAAATCTTACAGGTCCGCGCTCATGAGAATTTTCAATTTTTGCAATATGTCAAATTTGTCTTAATTTAATGTTAAAATGGTAGAAATTCAGCCAAAAATACATCAGGAATACATCATAACCCTGTTATTCCCCAGTTAATAGTGAAAAAATCATCTAAACCAAATCCCATGAAAATAGGCAAAATCTTACAGGTCCGCGCTCATGAGAATGTTCAATTTTTGCAATATGTCAAATTTGTCTTAATTTAATGTTAAAATGGTAGAAATTCAGCCAAAAATACATCAGGAATACATCATAACCCTGTTATTCTACAATAAATAGTGAAAAAATCATCTAAACCAAATCCCTAGAAAATAGGCAAAATCTTAGAGGTCCGCGCTCATGAGAATTTTCAATTTTTGCAATATGTCAAATTTGTCTTAATTTAATGTTAAAATGGTAGAAATTCAGCCAAAAATACATCAGGAATACATCATAACCCTGTTATTCTACAATAAATAGTGAAAAAATCATCTAAACCAAATCCCTAGAAAATAGGCAAAATCTTACAGGTCCGCGCTCATGAGAATTTTCAATTTTTGCAATATGTCAAATTTGTCTTAATTTAATGTTAAAATGGTAGAAATTCAGCCAAAAATACATCAGGAATACATCATAACCCTGTTATTCCCCAGTTAATAGTGAAACAATCATCTAAACCAAATCCCTAGAAAATAGGCAAAATCTTACAGGTCCGCGCTCATGAGAATTTAAAATTTTTGCAATATGTCAAATTTGTCTTAATTTAATGTTAAAATGGTAGAAATTCAGCCAAAAATACATCAGGAATACATCATAACCCTGTTATTCTACAATAAATAGTGAAAAAATCATCTAAACCAAATCCCATGAAAATAGGCAAAATCTTACAGGTCCGCGCTCATGAGAATGTTCAATTTTTGCAATATGTCAAATTTGTCTTAATTTAATGTTAAAATGGTAGAAATTCAGCCAAAAATACATCAGGAATACATCATAACCCTGTTATTCCCCAGTTAATAGTGAAAAAATCATTTAAACCAAATCCCATGAAAATAGGCAAAATCTTACAGGTCCGCGCTCATGAGAATGTTCAATTTTTGCAATATGTCAAATTTGTCTTAATTTAATGTTAAAATGGTAGAAATTCAGCCAAAAATACATCAGGAATACATCATAACCCTGTTATTCTACAATATATAGTCAAAATAGCATCTAAACCAAATCCCTAGAAAATAGGCAAAATCTTACAGGTCCGCGCTCATGAGAATTTTCAATTTTTGCAATATGTCAAATTTGTCTTAATTTAATGTTAAAATGGAAGAAATTCAACCAAAAATACATCAGGAATACATCATAACCCTGTTATTCTACAATAAATAGTCAAAATAGCATCTAAACCAAATCCCTAGAAAATAGGCAAAATCTTACAGGTCCGCGCTCATGAGAATTTTCAATTTTTGCAATATGTCAAATTTGTCTTAATTTAATGTTAAAATGGTAGAAATTCAGCCAAAAATACATCAGGAATACATCATAACCCTGTTATTCTACAATAAATAGTCAAAATAGCATCTAAACCAAATCCCTAGAAAATAGGCAAAATCTTACAGGTCCGCGCTCATGAGAATTTTCAATTTTTGCAATATGTCAAATTTGTCTTAATTTAATGTTAAAATGGTAGAAATTCAGCCAAAAATACATCAGGAATACATCATAACCCTGTTATTCTACAATAAATATTCATAATAGAATCTAAACCAAATCCCTAGAAAATAGGCAAAATCTTACAGGTCCACGCTCATGAGAATTTACAATTTTTGCAATATGTCAAATTTGTCTTAATTTAATGTAAAAATGGTAGAAATTCAGCCAAAAATACATCAGGAATACATCATAACCCTGTTATTCTACAATAAATAGTGAAAAAATCATCTAAACCTAATCCCATGAAAATAGGCAAAATCTTACAGGTCCGCGCTCATGAGAATGTTCAATTTTTGCAATATGTCAAATTTGTCTTAATTTAATGTTAAAATGGTAGAAATTCAGCCAAAAATACATCAGGAATACATCATAACCCTGTTATTCTACAATAAATAGTGAAAAAATCATCTAAACCAAATCCCTAGAAAATAGGCAAAATCTTACAGGTCCGCGCTCATGAGAATTTTCAATTTTTGCAATATGTCAAATTTGTCTTAATTTAATGTTAAAATGGTAGAAATTCAGCCAAAAATACATCAGGAATACATCATAACTCTGTTATTCTACAATTAATAGTCAAAATAGCATCTAAAGGAAATCCCTAGAAAATAGGAAAAAATCTTACAGGTCCGCGCTCATGAGAATTTACAATTTTGCAATATGTCAAATTTGTCTTAATTTAATGTTAAAATGGTAGAAATTCAGCCAAAAATACATCAGGAATACATCATAACCCTGTTATTCTACAATAAATAGTGAAAAAATCATCTAAACCAAATCCCTAGAAAATAGGCAAAATCTTACAGGTCCGCGCTCATGAGAATTTTCAATTTTTGCAATATGTCAAATTTGTCTTAATTTAATGTTAAAATGGTAGAAATTCAGCCAAAAATACATCAGGAATACATCATAACCCTGTTATTCCCCAGTTAATAGTGAAAAAATCATTTAAACCAAATCCCATGAAAATAGGCAAAATCTTACAGGTCCGCGCTCATGAGAATGTTCAATTTTTGCAATATGTCAAATTTGTCTTAATTTAATGTTAAAATGGTAGAAATTCAGCCAAAAATACATCAGGAATACATCATAACCCTGTTATTCTACAATAAATAGTGAAAAAATCATCCAAACCAAATCCCATGAAAATAGGCAAAATCTTACAGGTCCGCGCTCATGAGAATGTTCAATTTTTGCAATATGTCAAATTTGTCTTAATTTAATGTTAAAATGGTAGAAATTCAGCCAAAAATACATCAGGAATACATCATAACCCTGTTATTCTACAATAAATAGTGAAAAAATCATCTAAACCAAATCCCTAGAAAATAGGCAAAATCTTACAGGTCCGCGCTCATGAGAATTTTACATTTTTGCAATATGTCAAATTTGTCTTAATTTAATGTTAAAATGGTAGAAATTCAGCCAAAAATACATAAGGAATACATCATAACCCTGTTATTCTACAATATATAGTGAAACAATCATCTAAACCAAATCCCATGAAAATAGGCAAAATCTTACAGGTCCGCGCTCATGAGAATGTTCAATTTTTGCAATATGTCAAATTTGTCTTAATTTAATGTTAAAATGGTAGAAATTCAGCCAAAAATACATCAGGAATACATCATAACCCTGTTATTCTACAATAAATAGTCAAAATAGCATCTAAACCAAATCCCTAGAAAATAGGCAAAATCTTACAGGTCCGCGCTCATGAGAATTTTCAATTTTTGCAATATGTCAAATTTGTCTTAATTTAATGTTAAAATGGTAGAAATTCAGCCAAAAATACATCAGGAATACATCATAACCCTGTTATTCTACAATAAATAGTCAAAATAGCATCTAAACCAAATCCCTAGAAAATAGGCAAAATCTTACAGGTCCGCGCTCATGAGAATTTTCAATTTTTGCAATATGTCAAATTTGTCTTAATTTAATGTTAAAATGGTAGAAATTCAGCCAAAAATACATCAGGAATACATCATAACCCTGTTATTCTACAATAAATATTCATAATAGAATCTAAACCAAATCCCTAGAAAATAGGCAAAATCTTACAGGTCCACGCTCATGAGAATTTACAATTTTTGCAATATGTCAAATTTGTCTTAATTTAATGTAAAAATGGTAGAAATTCAGCCAAAAATACATCAGGAATACATCATAACCCTGTTATTCTACAATAAATAGTGAAAAAATCATCTAAACCTAATCCCATGAAAATAGGCAAAATCTTACAGGTCCGCGCTCATGAGAATGTTCAATTTTTGCAATATGTCAAATTTGTCTTAATTTAATGTTAAAATGGTAGAAATTCAGCCAAAAATACATCAGGAATACATCATAACCCTGTTATTCTACAATAAATAGTGAAAAAATCATCTAAACCAAATCCCTAGAAAATAGGCAAAATCTTACAGGTCCGCGCTCATGAGAATTTTCAATTTTTGCAATATGTCAAATTTGTCTTAATTTAATGTTAAAATGGTAGAAATTCAGCCAAAAATACATCAGGAATACATCATAACTCTGTTATTCTACAATTAATAGTCAAAATAGCATCTAAAGGAAATCCCTAGAAAATAGGAAAAAATCTTACAGGTCCGCGCTCATGAGAATTTACAATTTTGCAATATGTCAAATTTGTCTTAATTTAATGTTAAAATGGTAGAAATTCAGCCAAAAATACATCAGGAATACATCATAACCCTGTTATTCTACAATAAATAGTGAAAAAATCATCTAAACCAAATCCCTAGAAAATAGGCAAAATCTTACAGGTCCGCGCTCATGAGAATTTTCAATTTTTGCAATATGTCAAATTTGTCTTAATTTAATGTTAAAATGGTAGAAATTCAGCCAAAAATACATCAGGAATACATCATAACCCTGTTATTCCCCAGTTAATAGTGAAAAAATCATTTAAACCAAATCCCATGAAAATAGGCAAAATCTTACAGGTCCGCGCTCATGAGAATGTTCAATTTTTGCAATATGTCAAATTTGTCTTAATTTAATGTTAAAATGGTAGAAATTCAGCCAAAAATACATCAGGAATACATCATAACCCTGTTATTCTACAATATATAGTAAAAATAGCATCTAAACCAAATCCCTAGAAAATAGGCAAAATCTTACAGGTCCGCGCTCATGAGAATTTTCAATTTTTGCAATATGTCAAATTTGTCTTAATTTAATGTTAAAATGGTAGAAATTCAGCCAAAAATACATCAGGAATACATCATAACCCTGTTATTCTACAATAAATAGTCAAAATAGCATCTAAACCAAATCCCTAGAAAATAGGCAAAATCTTACAGGTCCGCGCTCATGAGAATTTTCAATTTTTGCAATATGTCAAATTTGTCTTAATTTAATGTTAAAATGGTAGAAATTCAGCCAAAAATACATCAGGAATACATCATAACCCTGTTATTCTACAATAAATATTCATAATAGAATCTAAACCAAATCCCTAGAAAATAGGCAAAATCTTACAGGTCCGCACTCATGAGAATTTTCAATTTTTGCAATATGTCAAATTTGTCTTAATTTAATGTTAAAATGGTAGAAATTCAGCCAAAAATACATCAGGAATACATCATAACCCTGTTATTCTACAATAAATAGTGAAAAAATCATCTAAACCAAATCCCTAGAAAATAGGCAAAATCTTACAGGTCCACGCTCATGAGAATTTACAATTTTTGCAATATGTCAAATTTGTCTTAATTTAATGTTAAAATGGTTGAAATTCAGCCAAAAATACATCAGGAATACATCATAACCCTGTTATTCTACAATAAATAGTGAAAAAATCATCTAAACCTAATCCCATTAAAATAGGCAAAATCTTACAGGTCCGCGCTCATGAGAATGTTCAATTTTTGCAATATGTCAAATTTGTCTTAATTTAATGTTAAAATGGTAGAAATTCAGCCAAAAATACATCAGGAATACATCATAACCCTGTTATTCTACAATAAATAGTGAAAAAATCATCTAAACCAAATCCCTAGAAAATAGGCAAAATCTTACAGGTCCGCGCTCATGAGAATTTTCAATTTTTGCAATATGTCAAATTTGTCTTAATTTAATGTTAAAATGGTAGAAATTCAGCCAAAAATACATCAGGAATACATCATAACTCTGTTATTCTACAATTAATAGTCAAAATAGCATCTAAAGGAAATCCCTAGAAAATAGGCAAAATCTTACAGGTCCGCGCTCATGAGAATTTACAATGTTGCAATATGTCAAATTTGTCTTAATTTAATGTTAAAATGGTAGAAATTCAGCCAAAAATACATCAGGAATACATCATAACCCTGTTATTCTACAATAAATAGTGAAAAAATCATCTAAAGCAAATCCCTAGAAAATAGGCAAAATCTTACAGGTCCGCGCTCATGAGAATTTTCAATTTTTGCAATATGTCAAATTTGTCTTAATTTAATGTTAAAATGGTAGAAATTCAGCCAAAAATACATCAGGAATACATCATAACCCTGTTATTCCCCAGTTAATAGTGAAAAAATCATTTAAACCAAATCCCATGAAAATAGGCAAAATCTTACAGGTCCGCGCTCATGAGAATGTTCAATTTTTGCAATATGTCAAATTTGTCTTAATTTAATGTTAAAATGGTAGAAATTCAGCCAAAAATACATCAGGAATACATCATAACCCTGTTATTCTACAATATATAGTCAAAATAGCATCTAAACCAAATCCCTAGAAAATAGGCAAAATCTTACAGGTCCGCGCTCATGAGAATTTTCAATTTTTGCAATATGTCAAATTTGTCTTAATTTAATGTTAAAATGGTAGAAATTCAGCCAAAAATACATCAGGAATACATCATAACCCTGTTATTCTACAATTAATAGTCAAAATAGCATCTAAACCAAATCCCTAGAAAATAGGCAAAATCTTACAGGTCCGCGCTCATGAGAATTTTCAATTTTTGCAATATGTCAAATTTGTCTTAATTTAATGTTAAAATGGTAGAAATTCAGCCAAAAATACATCAGGAATACATCATAACCCTGTTATTCCCCAGTTAATAGTGAAAAAAACATTTAAACCAAATCCCATGAAACTAGGCAAAATCTTACAGGTCCGCGCTCATGAGAATGTTCAATTTTTGCAATATGTCAAATTTGTCTTAATTTAATGTTAAAATGGTAGAAATTCAGCCAAAAATACATCAGGAATACATCATAACTCTGTTATTCTACAATTAATAGTCAAAATAGCATCTAAAGGAAATCCCTAGAAAATAGGCAAAATCTTACAGGTCCGCGCTCATGAGAATTTACAATGTTGCAATATGTCAAATTTGTCTTAATTTAATGTTAAAATGGTAGAAATTCAGCCAAAAATACATCAGGAATACATCATAACCCTGTTATTCTACAATAAATAGTGAAAAAATCATCTAAAGCAAATCCCTAGAAAATAGGCAAAATCTTACAGGTCCGCGCTCATGAGAATTTTCAATTTTTGCAATATGTCAAATTTGTCTTAATTTAATGTTAAAATGGTAGAAATTCAGCCAAAAATACATCAGGAATACATCATAACCCTGTTATTCCCCAGTTAATAGTGAAAAAATCATTTAAACCAAATCCCATGAAAATAGGCAAAATCTTACAGGTCCGCGCTCATGAGAATGTTCAATTTTTGCAATATGTCAAATTTGTCTTAATTTAATGTTAAAATGGTAGAAATTCAGCCAAAAATACATCAGGAATACATCATAACCCTGTTATTCTACAATATATAGTCAAAATAGCATCTAAACCAAATCCCTAGAAAATAGGCAAAATCTTACAGGTCCGCGCTCATGAGAATTTTCAATTTTTGCAATATGTCAAATTTGTCTTAATTTAATGTTAAAATGGTAGAAATTCAGCCAAAAATACATCAGGAATACATCATAACCCTGTTATTCTACAATATATAGTCAAAATAGCATCTTAACCAAATCCCTAGAAAATAGGCAAAATCTTACAGGTCCGCGCTCATGAGAATTTTCAATTTTTGCAATATGTCAAATTTATCTTAATTTAATGTTAAAATGGTAGAAATTCAGCCAAAAATACATCAGGAATACATCATAACCCTGTTATTCTACAATAAATAGTCAAAATAGCATCTAAACCAAATCCCTAGAAAATAGGCAAAATCTTACAGGTCCGCGCTCATAAGAATTTTCAATTTTTGCAATATGTCAAATTTGTCTTAATTTAATGTTAAAATGGTAGAAATTCAGCCAAAAATACATCAGGAATACATCATAACCCTGTTATTCTACAATAAATATTCATAATAGAATCTAAACCAAATCCCTAGAAAATAGGCAAAATCTTACAGGTCTGCACTCATGAGAATTTTCAATTTTTGCAATATGTCAAATTTGTCTTAATTTAATGTTAAAATGGTAGAAATTCAGCCAAAAATACATCAGGAATACATCATAACCCTGTTATTCTACAATAAATAGTGAAAAAATCATCTAAACCAAATCCCTAGAAAATAGGCAAAATCTTACAGGTCCACGCTCATGAGAATTTACAATTTTTGCAATATGTCAAATTTGTCTTAATTTAATGTTAAAATGGTAGAAATTCAGCCAAAAATACATCAGGAATACATCATAACCCTGTTATTCCCCAGTTAATAGTGAAAAAATCATCTAAACCTAATCCCATGAAAATAGGCAAAATCTTACAGGTCCGCGCTCATGAGAATGTTCAATTTTTGCAATATGTCAAATTTGTCTTAATTTAATGTTAAAATGGTAGAAATTCAGCCAAAAATACATCAGGAATACATCATAACCCTGTTATTCTACAATAAATAGTGAAAAAATCATCTAAACCAAATCCCTAGAAAATAGGCAAAATCTTACAGGTCCGCGCTCATGAGAATTTTACATTTTTGCAATATGTCAAATTTGTCTTAATTTAATGTTAAAATGGTAGAAATTCAGCAAAAAATACATCAGGAATACATAATAACCCTGTTATTCTACAGTTAATAGTGAAAAAATCATCTAAACCAAATCCCTAGAAAATAGGCAAAATCTTACAGGTCCGCGCTCATGAGAATTTAAAATTTTTGCAATATGTCAAATTTGTCTTAATTTAATGTTAAAATGGTAGAAATTCAGCCAAAAATACATCAGGAATACATCATAACCCTGTTATTCTACAATAAATAGTGAAAAAATCATCTAAACCAAATCCCTAGAAAATAGGCAAAATCTTACAGGTCCGCGCTCATGAGAATGTTCAATTTTTGCAATATGTCAAATTTGTCTTAATTTAATGTTAAAATGGTAGAAATTCAGCCAAAAATACATCAGGAATACATCATAACCCTGTTATTCTACAATAAATAGTGAAAAAATCATCTAAACCAAATCCCTAGAAAATAGGCAAAATCTTACAGGTCCGCGCTCATGAGAATTTTACATTTTTGCAATATGTCAAATTTGTCTTAATTTAATGTTAAAATGGTAGAAATTCAGCCAAAAATACATCAGGAATACATCATAACCCTGTTATTCCCCAGTTAATAGTGAAAAAATCATCTAAACCAAATCCCATGAAAATAGGCAAAATCTTACAGGTCCGCGCTCATGAGAATTTACAATTTTTGCAATATGTCAAATTTGTCTTAATTAAATGGTAAAATGGTAGAAATTCAGCCAAAAATACATCAGGAATACATCATAACCCTGTTATTCTACAGTTAATAGTGAAAACATCATCTAAACCAAATCCCTAGAAAATAGGCAAAATCTTACAGGTCCGCGCTCATGAGAATTTTCAATTTTTGCAATATGTCAAATTTGTCTTAATTTAATGTTAAAATGGTAGAAATTCAGCCAAAAATACATCAGGAATACATCATAACCCTGTTATTCTACAATAAATAGTCAAAATAGCATCTAAACCAAATCCCTAGAAAATAGGCAAAATCTTACAGGTCCGCGCTCATGAGAATTTTCAATTTTTGCAATATGTCAAATTTGTCTTAATTTAATGTTAAAATGGAAGAAATTCAACCAAAAATACATCAGGAATACATCATAACCCTGTTATTCTACAATAAATAGTCAAAATAGCATCTAAACCAAATCCCTCGAAAATAGGCAAAATCTTACAGGTCCGCGCTCATGAGAATTTTCAATTTTTGCAATATGTCAAATTTGTCCTTATTTAATGTTAAAATGGTAGAAATTCAGCCAAAAATACATCAGGAATACATCATAACCCTGTTATTCCCCAGTTTATAGTGAAAAAATCATCTAAACCAAATCCCATGAAAATAGGCAAAATCTTACAGGTCCGCGCTCATGAGAATGTTCAATTTTTGCAATATGTCAAATTTGTCTTAATTTAATGTTAAAATGGTAGAAATTCAGCCAAAAATACATCAGGAATACATCATAACCCTGTTATTCTACAATAAATAGTGAAAAAATCATCTAAACCAAATCCCTAGAAAATAGGCAAAATCTTACAGGTCCGCGCTCATGAGAATTTTACATTTTTGCAATATGTCAAATTTGTCTTAATTTAATGTTAAAATGGTAGAAATTCAGCCAAAAATACATCAGAAATACATCATAACCCTGTTATTCTACAATAAATAGTGAAAAAATCATCTAAACCAAATCCCTAGAAAATAGGCAAAATCTTACAGGTCCGCGCTCATGAGAAATTTACATTTTTGCAATATGTCAAATTTGTCTTAATTTAATGTTAAAATGGTAGAAATTCAGCCAAAAATACATCAGGAATACATCATAACCCTGTTATTCTACAATAAATAGTGAAAAAATCATCTAAACCAAATCCCTAGAAAATAGGCAAAATCTTACAGGTCCGCGCTCATGAGAATTTTCAATTTTTGCAATATGTCAAATTTGTCTTAATTTAATGTTAAAATGGTAGAAATTAAGCCAAAAATACATCAGGAATACATCATAACCCTGTTATTCTACAATAAATATTCATAATAGAATCTAAACCAAATCCCTAGAAAATAGGCAAAATCTTACAGGTCCGCGCTCATGAGAATTTTCAATTTTTGCAATATGTCAAATTTGTCTTAATTTAATGTTAAAATGGTAGAAATTCAGCCAAAAATACATCAGGAATACATCATAACCCTGTTATTCTACAATAAATAGTGAAAAAATCATCTAAACCAAATCCCTAGAAAATAGGCAAAATCTTACAGGTCCGCGCTCATGAGAATTTTACATTTTTGCAATATGTCAAATTTGTCTTAATTTAATGTTAAAATGGTAGAAATTCAGCCAAAAATACATAAGGAATACATCATAACCCTGTTATTCTACAATATATAGTGAAAAAATCATCTAAACCAAATCCCTAGAAAATAGGCAAAATCTTACAGGTCCGCGCTCATGAGAATTTTACATTTTTGCAATATGTCAAATTTGTCTTAATTTAATGTTAAAATGGTAGAAATTCAGCCAAAAATACATCAGGAATACATCATAACCCTGTTATTCTACAATAAATAGTGAAAAAATCATCTAAACCAAATCCCTAGAAAATAGGCAAAATCTTACAGGTCCGCGCTCATGAGAATTTTACATTTTTGCAATATGTCAAATTTGTCTTAATTTAATGTTAAAATGGTAGAAATTCAGCCAAAAATACATCAGAAATACATCATAACCCTGTTATTCTACAATAAATAGTGAAAAAATCATCTAAACCAAATCCCTAGAAAATAGGCAAAATCTTACAGGTCCGCGCTCATGAGAAATTTACATTTTTGCAATATGTCAAATTTGTCTTAATTTAATGTTAAAATGGTAGAAATTCAGCCAAAAATACATCAGGAATACATCATAACCCTGTTATTCTACAATAAATAGTGAAAAAATCATCTAAACCAAATCCCTAGAAAATAGGCAAAATCTTACAGGTCCGCGCTCATGAGAATTTTCAATTTTTGCAATATGTCAAATTTGTCTTAATTTAATGTTAAAATGGTAGAAATTAAGCCAAAAATACATCAGGAATACATCATAACCCTGTTATTCTACAATAAATATTCATAATAGAATCTAAACCAAATCCCTAGAAAATAGGCAAAATCTTACAGGTCCGCGCTCATGAGAATTTTCAATTTTTGCAATATGTCAAATTTGTCTTAATTTAATGTTAAAATGGTAGAAATTCAGCCAAAAATACATCAGGAATACATCATAACCCTGTTATTCTACAATAAATAGTGAAAAAATCATCTAAACCAAATCCCTAGAAAATAGGCAAAATCTTACAGGTCCGCGCTCATGAGAATTTTCAATTTTTGCAATATGTCAAATTTGTCTTAATTTAATGTTAAAATGGTAGAAATTCAGCCAAAAATACATCAGGAATACATCATAACCCTGTTATTCCCCAGTTAATAGTGAAACAATCATCTAAACCAAATCCCTAGAAAATAGGCAAAATCTTACAGGTCCGCGCTCATGAGAATTTTCAATTTTTGCAATATGTCAAATTTGTCTTAATTTAATGTTAAAATGGTAGAAATTCAGCCAAAAATACATCAGGAATACATCATAACCCTGTTATTCTACAATAAATAGTGAAAAAATCATCTAAACCAAATCCCATGAAAATAGGCAAAATCTTACAGGTCCGCGCTCATGAGAATGTTCAATTTTTGCAATATGTCAAATTTGTCTTAATTTAATGTTAAAATGGTAGAAATTCAGCCAAAAATACATCAGGAATACATCATAACCCTGTTATTCTACAATAAATAGTGAAAAAATCATCTAAACCAAATCCCTAGAAAATAGGCAAAATCTTACAGGTCCGCGCTCATGAGAATTTTCAATTTTTGCAATATGTCAAATTTGTCTTAATTTAATGTTAAAATGGTAGAAATTCAGCCAAAAATACATCAGGAATACATCATAACCCTGTTATTCCCCAGTTAATAGTGAAACAATCATCTAAACCAAATCCCTAGAAAATAGGCAAAATCTTACAGGTCCGCGCTCATGAGAATTTTCAATTTTTGCAATATGTCAAATTTGTCTTAATTTAATGTTAAAATGGTAGAAATTCAGCCAAAAATACATCAGGAATACATCATAACCCTGTTATTCTACAATAAATAGTGAAAAAATCATCTAAACCAAATCCCTAGAAAATAGGCAAAATCTTACAGGTCCGCGCTCATGAGAAATTTACATTTTTGCAATATGTCAAATTTGTCTTAATTTAATGTTAAAATGGTAGAAATTCAGCCAAAAATACATCAGGAATACATCATAACCCTGTTATTCTACAATAAATAGTGAAAAAATCATCTAAACCAAATCCCATGAAAATAGGCAAAATCTTACAGGTCCGCACTCATCAGAATTTACAATTTTTGCAATATGTCAAATTTGTCTTAATTTAATGTTAAAATGGTAGAAATTCAGCCAAAAATACATCAGGAATACATCATAACCCTGTTATTCTACAATAAATAGTGAAAAAATCATCTAAACCAAATCCCTAGAAAATAGGCAAAATCTTACAGGTCCGCGCTCATGAGAATTTTCAATTTTTGCAATATGTCAAATTTGTCTTAATTTAATGTTAAAATGGTAGAAATTAAGCCAAAAATACATCAGGAATACATCATAACCCTGTTATTCTACAATAAATATTCATAATAGAATCTAAACCAAATCCCTAGAAAATAGGCAAAATCTTACAGGTCCGCGCTCATGAGAATTTTCAATTTTTGCAATATGTCAAATTTGTCTTAATTTAATGTTAAAATGGTAGAAATTCAGCCAAAAATACATCAGGAATACATCATAACCCTGTTATTCTACAATAAATAGTCAAAATAGCATCTAAACCAAATCCTTAGAAAATAGGCAAAATCTTACAGGTCCGCGCTCATGAGAATTTTCAATTTTTGCAATATGTCAAATTTGTCTTAATTTAATGTTAAAATGGTAGAAATTCAGCCAAAAATACATCAGGAATACATCATAACCCTGTTATTCTACAATAAATAGTCAAAATAGCATCTAAACCAAATCCCATGAAAATAGGCAAAATCTTACAGGTCCGCGCTCATGAGAATTTTCAATTTTTGCAATATGTCAAATTTGTCTTAATTTAATGTTAAAATGGTAGAAATTCAGCCAAAAATACATCAGGAATACATCATAACCCTGTTATTCTACAATAAATAGTGAAAAAATCATCTAAACCAAATCCCTAGAAAATAGGCAAAATCTTACAGGTCCGCGCTCATGAGAATTTTCAATTTTTGCAATATGTCAAATTTATCTTAATTTAATGTTAAAATGGTAGAAATTCAGCCAAAAATACATCAGGAATACATCATAACCCTGTTATTCTACAATAAATGGTGAAAAAATCATCTAAACCAAATCCCTAGAAAATAGGCAAAATCTTACAGGTCCGCGCTCATGAGCAATTTACATTTTTGCAATATGTCAAATTTGTCTTAATTTAATGTTAAAATGGTAGAAATTCAGCCAAAAATACATCAGGAATACATCATAACCCTGTTATTCTACAATAAATAGTGAAAAAATCATCTAAACCAAATCCCATGAAAATAGGCAAAATCTTACAGGTCCGCACTCATGAGAATTTTCAATTTTTGCAATATGTCAAATTTGTCTTAATTTAATGTTAAAATGGTAGAAATTCAGCCAAAAATACATCAGGAATACATCATAACCCTGTTATTCTACAATAAATAGTGAAAAAATCATCTAAACCAAATCCCTAGAAAATAGGCAAAATCTTACAGGTCCGCGCTCATGCGAATTTTCAATTTTGGCAATATGTCAAATTTGTCTTAATTTAATGTTAAAATGGTAGAAATTCAGCCAAAAATACATCAGGAATACATCATAACCCTGTTATTCTACAATAAATAGTGAAAAAATCATCCAAACCCAATCCCTAGAAAATAGGCAAAATCTTACAGGTTCCGCGCTCATAAGACTTTTCAATTTTTGCAATATGTCAAATTTGTCTTAATTTAATGTTAAAATGGTAGAAATTCAGCCAAAAATACATCAGGAATACATCATAACCCTGTTATTCTACAATAAATAATCAAAATAGCATCTAAACCAAATCCCATGAAAATAGGCAAAATCTTACAGGTCCGCGCTCATGAGAATGTTCAATTTTTGCAATATGTCAAATTTGTCTTAATTTAATGTTAAAATGGTAGAAATTCAGCCAAAAATACATCAGGAATACATCATAACCCTGTTATTCTACAATAAATAGTGAAAAAATCATCTAAACCAAATCCCTAGAAAATAGGCAAAATCTTACAGGTCCGCGCTCATGAGAATTTTCAATTTTTGCAATATGTCAAATTTGTCTTAATTTAATGTTAAAATGGTAGAAATTCAGCCAAAAATACATCAGGAATACATCATAACCCTGTTATTCTACAATAAATATTCATAATAGAATCTAAACCAAATCCCTAGAAAATAGGCAAAATCTTACAGGTCCGCGCTCATGAGAATTTTCAATTTTTGCAATATGTCAAATTTGTCTTAATTTAATGTTAAAATGGTAGAAATTCAGCCAAAAATACATCAGGAATACATCATAACCCTGTTATTCTACAATAAATAGGGAAAAAATCATCTAAACCAAATCCCATGAAAATAGGCAAAATCTTACAGGTCCGCACTCATGAGAATTTTCAATTTTTGCAATATGTCAAATTTGTCTTAATTTAATGTTAAAATGGTAGAAATTCAGCCAAAAATACATCAGGAATACATCATAACCCTGTTATTCTACAATAAATAGTGAAAAAATCATCTAAACCAAATCCCTAGAAAATAGGCAAAATCTTACAGGTCCGCGCTCATGCGAATTTTCATTTTTTGGCAATATGTCAAATTTGTCTTAATTTAATGTTAAAATGGTAGAAATTCAGCCAAAAATACATCAGGAATACATCATAACCCTGTTATTCTACAATAAATAGTGAAAAAATCATCCAAACCCAATCCCTAGAAAATAGGCAAAATCTTACAGGTCCGCGCTCATAAGACTTTTCAATTTTTGCAATATGTCAAATTTGTCTTAATTTAATGTTAAAATGGTAGAAATTCAGCCAAAAATACATCAGGAATACATCATAACCCTGTTATTCTACAATAAATAATCAAAATAGCATCTAAACCAAATCCCTAGAAAATAGGCAAAATCTTACAGGTCCGCGCTCATGAGAATTTTCAATTTTTGCAATATGTCAAATTTGTCTTAATTTAATGTTAAAATGGTAGAAATTCAGCCAAAAATACATCAGGAATACATCATAACCCTGTTATTCTACAATAAATAGTGAAACAATCATCTAAACCAAATCCCTAGAAAATAGGCAAAATCTTACAGGTCCGCGCTCATGAGAATTTTACATTTTTGCAATATGTCAAATTTGTCTTAATTTAATGTTAAAATGGTAGAAATTCAGCCAAAAATACATCAGGAATACATCATAACCCTGTTATTCTACAATATATAGTCAAAATAGCATCTAAACCAAATCCCTAGAAAATAGGCAAAATCTTACAGGTCCGCGCTCATGAGAATTTTCAATTTTTGCAATATGTCAAATTTGTCTTAATTTAATGTTAAAATGGTAGAAATTCAGCCAAAAATACATCAGGAATACATCATAACCCTGTTATTCTACAATTAATAGTCAAAATAGCATCTAAACCAAATCCCTAGAAAATAGGCAAAATCTTACAGGTCCGCGCTCATGAGAATTTTCAATTTTTGCAATATGTCGAATTTGTCTTAATTTAATGTTAAAATGGTAGAAATTCAGCCAAAAATACATCAGGAATACATCATAACCCTGTTATTCCCCAGTTAATAGTGAAAAAAACATTTAAACCAAATCCCATGAAAATAGGCAAAATCTTACAGGTCCGCGCTCATGAGAATGTTCAATTTTTGCAATATGTCAAATTTGTCTTAATTTAATGTTAAAATGGTAGAAATTCAGCCAAAAATACATCAGGAATACATCATAACCCTGTTATTCTACAATAAATAGTGAAAAAATCATCCAAACCCAAATCCCTAGAAAATAGGCAAAATCTTACAGGTCCGCGCTCATAAGACTTTTCAATTTTTGCAATATGTCAAATTTGTCTTAATTTAATGTTAAAATGGTAGAAATTCAGCCAAAAATACATCAGGAATACGTCATAACCCTTTTATTCTACAATAAATAATCAAAATAGCATCTAAACCAAATCCCTAAAAAATAGGCAAAATCTTACAGGTCCGCGCTCATGAGAATTTTCAATTTTTGCAATATGTCAAATTTGTCTTAATTTAATGTTAAAATGGTAGAAATTCAGCCAAAAATACATCAGGAATACATCATAACCCTGTTATTCTACAATAAATATTCATAATAGAATCTAAACAAAATCCCTAGAAAATAGGCAAAATCTTACAGGTCCGCGCTCATGAGAATTTTCAATTTTTGCAATATGTCAAATTTGTCTTAATTTAATGTTAAAATGGTAGAAATTCAGCCAAAAATACATCAGGAATACATCATAACCCTGTTATTCTACAATATATAGTCAAAATAGCATCTAAACCAAATCCCTAGAAAATAGGCAAAATCTTACAGGTCCGCGCTCATGAGAATTTTCAATTTTTGCAATATGTCAAATTTGTCTTAATTTAATGTTAAAATGGTAGAAATTCAGCCAAAAATACATCAGGAATACATCATAACCCTGTTATTCTACAATAAATAGTGAAAAAATCATCTAAACCAAATCCCTAGAAAATAGGCAAAATCTTACAGGTCCGCGCTCATGAGAATTTTCAATTTTTGCAATATGTCAAATTTGTCTTAATTTAATGTTAAAATGGTATAAATTCAGCCAAAAATACATCAGGAATACGTCATAACCCTGTTATTCTACAATAAATAGTGAAAAAATCATCTAAACCAAATCCCTAGAAAATAGGCAAAATCTTACAGGTCCGCGCTCATGAGAATTTTCAATTTTTGCAATATGTCAAATTTGTCTTAATTTAATGTTAAAATGGTAGAAATTCAGCCAAAAATACATCAGGAATACATCATAACCCTGTTATTCTACAATAAATAGTGAAAAAATCATCTAAACCAAATCCCTAGAAAATAGGCAAAATCTTACAGGTCCGCGCTCATGAGAATTATCAATTTTTGCAATATGTCAAATTTGTCTTAATTTAATGTTAAAATGGTCGAAATTCAGCCAAAAATACATCAGGAATACATCATAACCCTGTTATTCTACAATAAATAGTGAAAAAATCATCTAAACCAAATCCCTAGAAAATAGGCAAAATCTTACAGGTCCGCGCTCATGAGAATTTTACATTTTTGCAATATGTCAAATTTGTCTTAATTTAATGTTAAAATGGTAGAAATTCAGCCAAAAATACATCAGGAATACATCATAACCCTGTTATTCTACAATAAATAGTGAAAAAATCATCTAAACCAAATCCCTAGAAAATAGGCAAAATCTTACAGGTCCGCGCTCATGAGAATTATCAATTTTTGCAATATGTCAAATTTGTCTTAATTTAATGTTAAAATGGTCGAAATTCAGCCAAAAATACATCAGGAATACATCATAACCCTGTTATTCTACAATAAATAGTGAAAAAATCATCTAAACCAAATCCCTAGAAAATAGGCAAAATCTTACAGGTCCGCGCTCATGAGAATTTTACATTTTTGCAATATGTCAAATTTGTCTTAATTTAATGTTAAAATGGTAGAAATTCAGCCAAAAATACATCAGGAATACATCATAACCCTGTTATTCTACAATAAATAGTGAAAAAATCATCTAAACCAAATCCCTAGAAAATAGGCAAAATCTTACAGGTCCGCGCTCATGAGAATTTTCAATTTTTGCAATATGTCAAATTTGTCTTAATTTAATGTTAAAATGGTAGAAATTCAGCCAAAAATACATCAGGAATACATCATAACCCTGTTATTCTACAATAAATAGTGAAAAAATCATCTAAACCAAATCCCTAGAAAATAGGCAAAATCTTACAGGTCCGCGCTCATGAGAAATTTACATTTTTGCAATAGCTCAAATTTGTCTTAATTTAATGTTAAAATGGTAGAAATTCAGCCAAAAATACATCAGGAATACATCATAACCCTGTTATTCTACAATAAATAGTGAAAAAATCATCTAAACCAAATCCCATGAAAATAGGCAAAATCTTACAGGTCCGCACTCATGAGAATTTACAATTTTTGCAATATGTCAAATTTGTCTTAATTTAATGTTAAAATGGTAGAAATTCAGCCAAAAATACATCAGGAATACATCATAACCCTGTTATTCTACAATAAATAGTGAAAAAATCATCTAAACCAAATCCCTAGAAAATAGGCAAAATCTTACAGGTCCGCGCTCATGCGAATTTTCAATTTTTGCAATATGTCAAATTTGTCTTAATTTAATGTTAAAATGATAGAAATTCAGCCAAAAATACATCAGGAATACATCATAACCCTGTTATTCTACAATAAATAGTGAAAAAATCATCTAAACCCAATCCCTAGAAAATAGGCAAAATCTTACAGGTCCGCGCTCATGCGAATTTTCAATTTTGGCAATATGTCAAATTTGTCTTAATTTAATGTTAAAATGGTAGAAATTCAGCCAAAAATACATCAGGAATACATCATAACCCTGTTATTCTACAATAAATATTCATAATAGAATCTAAACCAAATCCCTAGAAAATAGGCAAAATCTTACAGGTCCGCGCTCATGAGAATTTTCAATTTTTGCAATATGTCAAATTTGTCTTAATTTAATGTTAAAATGGTAGAAATTCAGCTAAAAATATATCAGGAATACATCATAACCCTGTTATTCTACAATATATAGTCAAAATAGCATCTAAACCAAATCCCTAGAAAATAGGCAAAATCTTACAGGTCCGCGCTCATGAGAATTTTCAATTTTTGCAATATGTCAAATTTGTCTTAATTTAATGTTAAAATGGTAGAAATTCAGCCAAAAATACATCAGGAATACATCATAACCCTGTTATTCTACAATAAATAGTCAAAATAGCATCTAAACCAAATCCCTAGAAAATAGGCAAAATCTTACAGGTCCGCGCTCATGAGAATTTAAAATTTTTGCAATATGTCAAATTTGTCTTAATTTAATGTTAAAATGGTAGAAATTCAGCCAAAAATACATCAGGAATACATCATAACCCTGTTATTCTACAATAAATAGTGAAAAAATCATCTAAACCAAATCCCTAGAAAATAGGCAAAATCTTACAGGTCCGCGCTCATAAGACTTTTCAATTTTTGCAATATGTCAAATTTGTCTTAATTTAATGTTAAAATGGTATAAATTCAGCCAAAAATACATCAGGAATACATCATAACCCTGTTATTCTACAATAAATAGTGAAAAAATCATCTAAACCAAATCCCTAGAAAATAGGCAAAATCTTACAGGTCCGCCCTCATGAGAATTTTCAATTTTTGCAATATGTCAAATTTGTCCCTATTTAATGTTAAAATGGTATAAATTCAGCCAAAAATACATCAGGAATACATCATAACCCTGTTATTCTACAATAAATAGTGAAAAAATCATCTAAACCAAATCCCTAGAAAATAGGCAAAATCTTACAGGTCCGCGCTCATGAGAATTTTCAATTTTTGCAATATGTCAAATTTGTCTTAATTTAATGTTAAAATGGTCGAAATTCAGCCAAAAATACATCAGGAATACATCATAACCCTGTTATTCTACAATAAATAGTGAAAAAATCATCTAAACCCAATCCCTAGAAAATAGGCAAAATCTTACAGGTCCGCGCTCATGCGAATTTTCAATTTTGGCAATATGTCAAATTTGTCTTAATTTAATGTTAAAATGGTAGAAATTCAGCCAAAAATACATCAGGAATACATCATAACCCTGTTATTCTACAATAAATATTCATAATAGAATCTAAACCAAATCCCTAGAAAATAGGCAAAATCTTACAGGTCCGCGCTCATGAGAATTTTCAATTTTTGCAATATGTCAAATTTGTCTTAATTTAATGTTAAAATGGTAGAAATTCAGCCAAAAATACATCAGGAATACATCATAACCCTGTTATTCTACAATAAATAGTCAAAATAGCATCTAAACCAAATCCCTAGAAAATAGGCAAAATCTTACAGGTCCGCGCTCATGAGAATTTAAAATTTTTGCAATATGTCAAATTTGTCTTAATTTAATGTTAAAATGGTAGAAATTCAGCCAAAAATACATCAGGAATACATCATAACCCTGTTATTCTACAATAAATAGTGAAAAAATCATCTAAACCAAATCCCTAGAAAATAGGCAAAATCTTACAGGTCCGCGCTCATGAGAATTTTCAATTTTTGCAATATGTCAAATTTGTCTTAATTTAATGTTAAAATGGTAGAAATTCAGCCAAAAATACATCAGGAATACATCATAACCCTGTTATTCTACAATAAATAGTGAAAAAATCATCTAAACAAAATCCCTAGAAAATAGGCAAAATCTTACAGGTCCGCGCTCATGAGAATTTTCAATTTTTGCAATATGTCAAATTTGTCTTAATTTAATGTTAAAATGGTAGAAATTCAGCCAAAAATACATCAGGAATACATCATAACCCTGTTATTCTACAATAAATAGTGAAAAAATCATCTAAACCAAATCCCTAGAAAATAGGCAAAATCTTACAGGTCCGCGCTCATGAGAATTTTCAATTTTTGCAATATGTCAAATTTGTCTTAATTTAATGTTAAAATGGTCGAAATTCAGCCAAAAATACATCAGGAATACATCATAACCCTGTTATTCTACAATAAATAGTGAAAAAATCATCTAAACCAAATCCCTAGAAAATAGGCAAAATCTTACAGGTCCGCGCTCATGAGAATTTTACATTTTTGCAATATGTCAAATTTGTCTTAATTTAATGTTAAAATGGTAGAAATTCAGCCAAAAATACATCAGGAATACATCATAACCCTGTTATTCTACAATAAATAGTGAAAAAATCATCTAAACCTAATCCCATGAAAATAGGCAAAATCTTACAGGTCCGCGCTCATGAGAATTTTCAATTTTTGCAATATGTCAAATTTGTCTTAATTTAATGTTAAAATGGTAGAAATTCAGCCAAAAATACATCAGGAATACATCATAACCCTGTTATTCTACAATAAATAGTGAAAAAATCATCTAAACCAAATCCCTAGAAAATAGGCAAAATCTTACAGGTCCGCGCTCATGAGAAATTTACATTTTTGCAATATGTCAAATTTGTCTTAATTTAATGTTAAAATGGTAGAAATTCAGCCAAAAATACATCAGGAATACATCATAACCCTGTTATTCTACAATAAATAGTGAAAAAATCATCTAAACCAAATCCCATGAAAATAGGCAAAATCTTACAGGTCCGCACTCATGAGAATTTACAATTTTTGCAATATGTCAAATTTGTCTTAATTTAATGTTAAAATGGTAGAAATTCAGCCAAAAATACATCAGGAATACATCATAACCCTGTTATTCTACAATAAATAGTGAAAAAATCATCTAAACCAAATCCCTAGAAAATAGGCAAAATCTTACAGGTCCGCGCTCATGCGAATTTTCAATTTTTGCAATATGTCAAATTTGTCTTAATTTAATGTTAAAATGATAGAAATTCAGCAAAAAATACATCAGGAATACATCATAACCCTGTTATTCTACAATAAATAGTGAAAAAAACATCTAAACCCAATCCCTAGAAAATAGGCAAAATCTTACAGGTCCGCGCTCATGCGAATTTTCAATTTTGGCAATATGTCAAATTTGTCTTAATTTAATGTTAAAATGGTAGAAATTCAGCCAAAAATACATCAGGAATACATCATAACCCTGTTATTCTACAATAAATATTCATAATAGAATCTAAACCAAATCCCTAGAAAATAGGCAAAATCTTACTGGTCCGCGCTCATGAGAATTTTCAATTTTTGCAATATGTCAAATTTGTCTTAATTTAATGTTAAAATGGTAGAAATTCAGCCAAAAATACATCAGGAATACATCATAACCCTGTTATTCTACAATAAATAGTGAAAAAATCATCTAAACCAAATCCCTAGAAAATAGGCAAAATCTTATAGGTCCGCGCTCATGCGAATTTTCAATTTTTGCAATATGTCAAATTTGTCTTAATTTAATGTTAAAATGGTAGAAATTCAGCCAAAAATACATCAGGAATACATCATAACCCTGTTATTCTACAATAAATAGTGAAAAAATCATCTAAACCAAATCCCTAGAAAATAGGCAAAATCTTACAGGTCCGCGCTCATGAGAAATTTACATTTTTGCAATATGTCAAATTTGTCTTAATTTAATGTTAAAATGGTAGAAATTCAGCCAAAAATACATCAGGAATACATCATAACCCTGTTATTCTACAATAAATAGTGAAAAAATCATCTAAACCAAATCCCATGAAAATAGGCAAAATCTTACAGGTCCGCACTCATGAGAATTTACAATTTTTGCAATATGTCAAATTTGTCTTAATTTAATGTTAAAATGGTAGAAATTCAGCCAAAAATACATCAGGAATACATCATAACCCTGTTATTCTACAATAAATAGTGAAAAAATCATCTAAACCAAATCCCTAGAAAATAGGCAAAATCTTACAGGTCCGCGCTCATGCAAATTTTCAATTTTTGCAATATGTCAAATTTGTCTTAATTTAATGTTAAAATGGTAGAAATTCAGCCAAAAATACATCAGGAATACATCATAACCCTGTTATTCTACAATAAATAGTGAAAAAATCATCTAAACCAAATCCCTAGAAAATAGGCAAAATCTTACAGGTCCGCGCTCATGCGAATTTTCAATTTTTGCAATATGTCAAATTTGTCTTAATTTAATGTTAAAATGATAGAAATTCAGCCAAAAATACATCAGGAATACATCATAACCCTGTTATTCTACAATAAATAGTGAAAAAATCATCTAAACCAAATCCCTAGAAAATAGGCAAAATCTTATAGGTCCGCGCTCATGCGAATTTTCAATTTTTGCAATATGTCAAATTTGTCTTAATTTAATGTTAAAATGGTAGAAATTCAGCCAAAAATACATCAGGAATACATCATAACCCTGTTATTCTACAATAAATAGTGAAAAAATCATCTAAACCAAATCCCTAGAAAATAGGCAAAATCTTACAGGTCCGCGCTCATGAGAATTTTCAATTTTTGCAATATGTCAAATTTGTCTTAATTTAATGTTAAAATGGTCGAAATTCAGCCAAAAATACATCAGGAATACATCATAACCCTGTTATTCTACAATAAATAGTGAAAAAATCATCTAAACCAAATCCCTAGAAAATAGGCAAAATCTTACAGGTCCGCGCTCATGAGAATTTTACATTTTTGCAATATGTCAAATTTGTCTTAATTTAATGTTAAAATGGTAGAAATTCAGCCAAAAATACATCAGGAATACATCATAACCCTGTTATTCTACAATAAATAGTGAAAAAATCATCTAAACCTAATCCCATGAAAATAGGCAAAATCTTACAGGTCCGCGCTCATGAGAATTTTCAATTTTTGCAATATGTCAAATTTGTCTTAATTTAATGTTAAAATGGTAGAAATTCAGCCAAAAATACATCAGGAATACATCATAACCCTGTTATTCTACAATAAATAGTGAAAAAATCATCTAAACCAAATCCCTAGAAAATAGGCAAAATCTTACAGGTCCGCGCTCATGAGAAATTTACATTTTTGCAATATGTCAAATTTGTCTTAATTTAATGTTAAAATGGTAGAAATTCAGCCAAAAATACATCAGGAATACATCATAACCCTGTTATTCTACAATAAATAGTGAAAAAATCATCTAAACCAAATCCCATGAAAATAGGCAAAATCTTACAGGTCCGCACTCATGAGAATTTACAATTTTTGCAATATGTCAAATTTGTCTTAATTTAATGTTAAAATGGTAGAAATTCAGCCAAAAATACATCAGGAATACATCATAACCCTGTTATTCTACAATAAATAGTGAAAAAATCATCTAAACCAAATCCCTAGAAAATAGGCAAAATCTTACAGGTCCGCGCTCATGCGAATTTTCAATTTTTGCAATATGTCAAATTTGTCTTAATTTAATGTTAAAATGATAGAAATTCAGCAAAAAATACATCAGGAATACATCATAACCCTGTTATTCTACAATAAATAGTGAAAAAAACATCTAAACCCAATCCCTAGAAAATAGGCAAAATCTTACAGGTCCGCGCTCATGCGAATTTTCAATTTTGGCAATATGTCAAATTTGTCTTAATTTAATGTTAAAATGGTAGAAATTCAGCCAAAAATACATCAGGAATACATCATAACCCTGTTATTCTACAATAAATATTCATAATAGAATCTAAACCAAATCCCTAGAAAATAGGCAAAATCTTACTGGTCCGCGCTCATGAGAATTTTCAATTTTTGCAATATGTCAAATTTGTCTTAATTTAATGTTAAAATGGTAGAAATTCAGCCAAAAATACATCAGGAATACATCATAACCCTGTTATTCTACAATAAATAGTGAAAAAATCATCTAAACCAAATCCCTAGAAAATAGGCAAAATCTTATAGGTCCGCGCTCATGCGAATTTTCAATTTTTGCAATATGTCAAATTTGTCTTAATTTAATGTTAAAATGGTAGAAATTCAGCCAAAAATACATCAGGAATACATCATAACCCTGTTATTCTACAATAAATAGTGAAAAAATCATCTAAACCAAATCCCTAGAAAATAGGCAAAATCTTACAGGTCCGCGCTCATGAGAAATTTACATTTTTGCAATATGTCAAATTTGTCTTAATTTAATGTTAAAATGGTAGAAATTCAGCCAAAAATACATCAGGAATACATCATAACCCTGTTATTCTACAATAAATAGTGAAAAAATCATCTAAACCAAATCCCATGAAAATAGGCAAAATCTTACAGGTCCGCACTCATGAGAATTTACAATTTTTGCAATATGTCAAATTTGTCTTAATTTAATGTTAAAATGGTAGAAATTCAGCCAAAAATACATCAGGAATACATCATAACCCTGTTATTCTACAATAAATAGTGAAAAAATCATCTAAACCAAATCCCTAGAAAATAGGCAAAATCTTACAGGTCCGCGCTCATGCAAATTTTCAATTTTTGCAATATGTCAAATTTGTCTTAATTTAATGTTAAAATGGTAGAAATTCAGCCAAAAATACATCAGGAATACATCATAACCCTGTTATTCTACAATAAATAGTGAAAAAATCATCTAAACCAAATCCCTAGAAAATAGGCAAAATCTTACAGGTCCGCGCTCATGCGAATTTTCAATTTTTGCAATATGTCAAATTTGTCTTAATTTAATGTTAAAATGATAGAAATTCAGCCAAAAATACATCAGGAATACATCATAACCCTGTTATTCTACAATAAATAGTGAAAAAATCATCTAAACCAAATCCCTAGAAAATAGGCAAAATCTTATAGGTCCGCGCTCATGCGAATTTTCAATTTTTGCAATATGTCAAATTTGTCTTAATTTAATGTTAAAATGGTAGAAATTCAGCCAAAAATACATCAGGAATACATCATAACCCTGTTATTCTACAATAAATAGTGAAAAAATCATCTAAACCCAATCCCTAGAAAATAGGCAAAATCTTACAGGTCCGCGCTCATAAGACTTTTCAATTTTTGCAATATGTCAAATTTGTCTTAATTTAATGTTAAAATGGTAGAAATTCAGCCAAAAATACATCAGGAATACATCATAACCCTGTTATTCTACAATAAATAGTGAAAAAATCATCTAAACCAAATCCCTAGAAAATAGGCAAAATCTTACAGGTCCGCGCTCATGCGAATTTTCAATTTTTGCAATATGTCAAATTTGTCTTAATTTAATGTTAAAATGATAGAAATTCAGCCAAAAATACATCAGGAATACATCATAACCCTGTTATTCTACAATAAATATTCATAATAGAATCTAAACCAAATCCCTAGAAAATAGGCAAAATCTTACAGGTCCGCACTCATGAGAATTTTCAATTTTTGCAATATGTCAAATTTGTCTTAATTTAATGTTAAAATGGTAGAAATTCAGCCAAAAATACATCAGGAATACATCATAACCCTGTTATTCTACAATAAATAGTGAAAAAATCATCTAAACCAAATCCCTAGAAAATAGGCAAAATCTTACAGGTCGACGCTCATGAGAATTTACAATTTTTGCAATATGTCAAATTTGTCTTAATTTAATGTTAAAATGGTAGAAATTCAGCCAAAAATACATCAGGAATACATCATAACCCTGTTATTCTACAATAAATAGTGAAAAAATCATCTAAACCAAATCCCATGAAAATAGGCAAAATCTTACAGGTCCGCACTCATGAGAATTTACAATTTTTGCAATATGTCAAATTTGTCTTAATTTAATGTTAAAATGGTAGAAATTCAGCCAAAAATACATCAGGAATACATCATAACCCTGTTATTCTACAATAAATAGTGAAAAAATCATCTAAACCAAATCCCTAGAAAATAGGCAAAATCTTACAGGTCCGCGCTCATGCGAATTTTCAATTTTTGCAATATGTCAAATTTGTCTTAATTTAATGTTAAAATGGTAGAAATTCAGCCAAAAATACATCAGGAATACATCATAACCCTGTTATTCTACAATAAATAGTGAAAAAATCATCTAAACCAAATCCCTAGAAAATAGGCAAAATCTTACAGGTCCGCGCTCATAAGACTTTTCAATTTTTGCAATATGTCAAATTTGTCTTAATTTAATGTTAAAATGGTAGAAATTCAGCCAAAAATACATCAGGAATACATCATAACCCTGTTATTCTACAATAAATAGTGAAAAAATCATCTAAACCAAATCCCTAGAAAATAGGCAAAATCTTACAGGTCCGCGCTCATGCGAATTTTCAATTTTTGCAATATGTCAAATTTGTCTTAATTTAATGTTAAAATGGTAGAAATTCAGCCAAAAATACATCAGGAATACATCATAACCCTGTTATTCTACAATAAATAGTGAAAAAATCATCTAAACCAAATCCCTAGAAAATAGGCAAAATCTTACAGGTCCGCGCTCATAAGACTTTTCAATTTTTGCAATATGTCAAATTTGTCTTAATTTAATGTTAAAATGGTAGAAATTCAGCCAAAAATACATCAGGAATACATCATAACCCTGTTATTCTACAATAAATAGTCAAAATAGCATCTAAACCAAATCCCTAGAAAATAGGCAAAATCTTACAGGTCCGCGCTCATGAGAATTTTCAATTTTTGCAATATGTCAAATTTGTCTTAATTTAATGTTAAAATGGTAGAAATTCAGCCAAAAATACATCAGGAATACATCATAACCCTGTTATTCTACAATAAATAGTGAAAAAATCATCTAAACCAAATCCCTAGAAAATAGGCAAAATCTTACAGGTCCGCGCTCATGCGAATTTTCAATTTTTGCAATATGTCAAATTTGTCTTAATTTAATGTTAAAATGATAGAACTTCAGCAAAAAATACATCAGGAATACATCATAACCCTGTTATTCTACAATAAATATTCATAATAGAATCAAAACCAAATCCCTAGAAAATAGGCAAAATCTTACAGGTCCGCACTCATGAGAATTTTCAATTTTTGCAATATGTCAAATTTGTCTTAATTTAATGTTAAAATGGTAGAAATTCAGCCAAAAATACATCAGGAATACATCATAACCCTGTTATTCTACAATAAATAGTGAAAAAATCATCTAAACCAAATCCCTAGAAAATAGGCAAAATCTTACAGGTCCACGCTCATGAGAATTTACAATTTTTGCAATATGTCAAATTTGTCTTAATTTAATGTTAAAATGGTAGAAATTCAGCCAAAAATACATCAGGAATACATCATAACCCTGTTATTCTACAATAAATATTCATAATAGAATCTAAACCAAATCCCTAGAAAATAGGCAAAATCTTACTGGTCCGCGCTCATGAGAATTTTCAATTTTTGCAATATGTCAAATTTGTCTTAATTTAATGTTAAAATGGTAGAAATTCAGCCAAAAATACATCAGGAATACATCATAACCCTGTTATTCTACAATAAATAGTGAAAAAATCATCTAAACCAAATCCCATGAAAATAGGCAAAATCTTACAGGTCCGCGCTCATGAGAATTTTCAATTTTTGCAATATGTCAAATTTGTCTTAATTTAATGTTAAAATGGTAGAAATTCAGCCAAAAATACATCAGGAATACATCATAACCCTGTTATTCTACAATAAATAGTGAAAAAATCATCTAAACCAAATCCCTAGAAAATAGGCAAAATCTTACAGGTCCGCGCTCATGAGAAATTTACATTTTTGCAATATGTCAAATTTGTCTTAATTTAATGTTAAAATGGTAGAAATTCAGCCAAAAATACATCAGGAATACATCATAACCCTGTTATTCTACAATAAATAGTGAAAAAATCATCTAAACCAAATCCCATGAAAATAGGCAAAATCTTACAGGTCCGCACTCATGAGAATTTACAATTTTTGCAATATGTCAAATTTGTCTTAATTTAATGTTAAAATGGTAGAAATTCAGCCAAAAATACATCAGGAATACATCATAACCCTGTTATTCTACAATAAATAGTGAAAAAATCATCTAAACCAAATCCCTAGAAAATAGGCAAAATCTTACAGGTCCGCGCTCATGCAAATTTTCAATTTTTGCAATATGTCAAATTTGTCTTAATTTAATGTTAAAATGGTAGAAATTCAGCCAAAAATACATCAGGAATACATCATAACCCTGTTATTCTACAATAAATAGTGAAAAAATCATCTAAACCAAATCCCTAGAAAATAGGCAAAATCTTACAGGTCCGCGCTCATGCGAATTTTCAATTTTTGCAATATGTCAAATTTGTCTTAATTTAATGTTAAAATGATAGAAATTCAGCCAAAAATACATCAGGAATACATCATAACCCTGTTATTCTACAATAAATAGTGAAAAAATCATCTAAACCAAATCCCTAGAAAATAGGCAAAATCTTACAGGTCCGCGCTCATGCGAATTTTCAATTTTTGCAATATGTCAAATTTGTCTTAATTTAATGTTAAAATGGTAGAAATTCAGCCAAAAATACATCAGGAATACATCATAACCCTGGTATTCTACAATAAATAGTGAAAAAATCATCTAAACCCAATCCCTAGAAAATAGGCAAAATCTTACAGGTCCGCGCTCATAAGACTTTTCAATTTTTGCAATATGTCAAATTTGTCCTAATTTAATGTTAAAATTGTAGAAATTCAGCCAAAAATACATCAGGAATACATCATAACCCTGTTATTCTACAATAAATAATCAAAATAGCATCTAAACCAAATCCCTAGAAAATAGGCAAAATCTTACAGGTCCGCGCTCATGAGAATTTTCAATTTTTGCAATATGTCAAATTTGTCTTAATTTAATGTTAAAATGGTAGAAATTCAGCCAAAAATACATCAGGAATACATCATAACCCTGTTATTCTACAATAAATATTCATAATAGAATCTACACCAAATCCCTAGAAAATAGGCAAAATCTTACAGGTCCGCACTCATGAGAATTTTCAATTTTTGCAATATGTCAAATTTGTCTTAATTTAATGTTAAAATGGTAGAAATTCAGCCAAAAATACATCAGGAATACATCATAACCCTGTTATTCTACAATAAATAGTGAAAAAATCATCTAAACCAAATCCCTAGAAAATAGGCAAAATCTTACAGGTCCACGCTCATGAGAATTTACAATTTTTGCAATATGTCAAATTTGTCTTAATTTAATGTTAAAATGGTAGAAATTCAGCCAAAAATACATCAGGAATACATCATAACCCTGTTATTCTACAATAAATAGTGAAAAAATCATCTAAACCAAATCCCATGAAAATAGGCAAAATCTTACAGGTCCGCGCTCATGAGAATTTTCAATTTTTGCAATATGTCAAATTTGTCTTAATTTAATGTTAAAATGGTAGAAATTCAGCCAAAAATACATCAGGAATACATCATAACCCTGTTATTCTACAATAAATAGTGAAAAAAATCATCTAAACCAAATCCCTAGAAAATAGGCAAAATCTTACAGGTCCGCGCTCATGAGAATTTTCAATTTTTGCAATATGTCAAATTTGTCTTAATTTAATGTTAAAATGGTAGAAATTCAGCCAAAAATACATCAGGAATACATCATAACCCTGTTATTCTACAATAAATAGTGAAAAAATCATCTAAACCAAATCCCTAGAAAATAGGCAAAATCTTACAGGTCCGCGCTCATGAGAAATTTACATTTTTGCAATATGTCAAATTTGTCTTAATTTAATGTTAAAATGGTAGAAATTCAGCCAAAAATACATCAGGAATACATCATAACCCTGTTATTCTACAATAAATAGTGAAAAAATCATCTAAACCAAATCTCATGAAAATAGGCAAAATCTTACAGGTCCGCACTCATGAGAATTTACAATTTTTGCAATATGTCAAATTTGTCTTAATTTAATGTTAAAATGGTAGAAATTCAGCCAAAAATACATCAGGAATACATCATAACCCTGTTATTCTACAATAAATAGTGAAAAAATCATCTAAACCAAATCCCTAGAAAATAGGCAAAATCTTACAGGTCCGCGCTCATGCGAATTTTCAATTTTTGCAATATGTCAAATTTGTCTTAATTTAATGTTAAAATGGTAGAAATTCAGCCAAAAATACATCAGGAATACATCATAACCCTGTTATTCTACAATAAATAGTGAAAAAATCATCTAAACCCAATCCCTAGAAAATAGGCAAAATCTTACAGGTCCGCGCTCATGCGAATTTTCAATTTTTGCAATATGTCAAATTTGTCTTAATTTAATGTTAAAATGATAGAAATTCAGCCAAAAATACATCAGGAATACATCATAACCCTGTTATTCTACAATAAATAGTGAAAAAATCATCTAAACCAAATCCCTAGAAAATAGGCAAAATCTTACAGGTCCGCGCTCATGCGAATTTTCAATTTTTGCAATATGTCAAATTTGTCTTAATTTAATGTTAAAATGGTAGAAATTCAGCCAAAAATACATCAGGAATACATCATAACCCTGTTATTCTACAATAAATAGTGAAAAAATCATCTAAACCAAATCCCATGAAAATAGGCAAAATCTTACAGGTCCGCACTCATGAGAATTTACAATTTTTGCAATATGTCAAATTTGTCTTAATTTAATGTTAAAATGGTAGAAATTCAGCCAAAAATACATCAGGAATACATCATAACCCTGTTATTCTACAATAAATAGTGAAAAAATCATCTAAACCAAATCCCTAGAAAATAGGCAAAATCTTACAGGTCCGCGCTCATGCGAATTTTCAATTTTTGCAATATGTCAAATTTGTCTTAATTTAATGTTAAAATGGTAGAAATTCAGCCAAAAATACATCAGGAATACATCATAACCCTGTTATTCTACAATAAATAGTGAAAAAATCATCTAAACCAAATCCCTAGAAAATAGGCAAAATCTTACAGGTCCGCGCTCATAAGACTTTTCAATTTTTGCAATATGTCAAATTTGTCTTAATTTAATGTTAAAATGGTAGAAATTCAGCCAAAAATACATCAGGAATACATCATAACCCTGTTATTCTACAATAAATAGTCAAAATAGCATCTAAACCAAATCCCTAGAAAATAGGCAAAATCTTACAGGTCCGCACTCATGAGAATTTTCAATTTTTGCAATATGTCAAATTTGTCTTAATTTAATGTTAAAATGGTAGAAATTCAGCCAAAAATACATCAGGAATACATCATAACCCTGTTATTCTACAATAAATAGTGAAAAAATCATCTAAACCAAATCCCTAGAAAATAGGCAAAATCTTACAGGTCCACGCTCATGAGAATTTACAATTTTTGCAATATGTCAAATTTGTCTTAATTTAATGTTAAAATGGTAGAAATTCAGCCAAAAATACATCAGGAATACATCATAACCCTGTTATTCTACAATAAATAGTGAAAAAATCATCTAAACCAAATCCCATGAAAATAGGCAAAATCTTACAGGTCCGCACTCATGAGAATTTACAATTTTTGCAATATGTCAAATTTGTCTTAATTTAATGTTAAAATGGTAGAAATTCAGCCAAAAATACATCAGGAATACATCATAACCCTGTTATTCTACAATAAATAGTCAAAATAGCATCTAAACCAAATCCCTAGAAAATAGGCAAAATCTTACAGGTCCGCGCTCATGAGAATTTTCAATTTTTGCAATATGTCAAATTTGTCTTAATTTAATGTTAAAATGGTAGAAATTCAGCCAAAAATACATCAGGAATACATCATAACCCTGTTATTCTACAATAAATAGTCAAAATAGCATCTAAACCAAATCCCTAGAAAATAGGCAAAATCTTACAGGTCCGCGCTCATGAGAATTTTACATTTTTGCAATATGTCAAATTTGTCTTAATTTAATGTTAAAATGGTAGAAATTCAGCCAAAAATACATCAGGAATACATCATAACCCTGTTATTCTACAATAAATAGTGAAAAAATCATCTAAACCAAATCCCTAGAAAATAGGCAAAATCTTACAGGTCCGCGCTCATGAGAATTTTCAATTTTTGCAATATGTCAAATTTGTCTTAATTTAATGTTAAAATGGTAGAAATTCAGCCAAAAATACATCAGGAATACATCATAGCCCTGTTATTCTACAATAAATAGTGAAAAAATCATCTAAACCAAATCCCTAGAAAATAGGCAAAATCTTACAGGTCCGCGCTCATGAGAATTTTCAATTTTTGCAATATGTCAAATTTGTCTTAATTTAATGTTAAAATGGTAGAAATTCAGCCAAAAATACATCAGAGATACATCATAACCCTGTTATTCTACAATAAATAGTGAAAAAATCATCTAAACCAAATCCCTAGAAAATAGGCAAAATCTTACAGGTCCGCGCTCATGAGAAATTTACATTTTTGCAATATGTCAAATTTGTCTTAATTTAATGTTAAAATGGTAGAAATTCAGCCAAAAATACATCAGGAATACATCATAACCCTGTTATTCTACAATAAATAGTGAAAAAATCATCTAAACCAAATCCCATGAAAATAGGCAAAATGTTACAGGTCCGCGCTCATGAGAATTTTCAATTTTTGCAATATGTCAAATTTGTCTTAATTTAATGTTAAAATGGTAGAAATTCAGCCAAAAATACATCAGGAATACATCATAACCCTGTTATTCTACAATAAATAGTGAAAAAATCATCTAAACCAAATCCCTAGAAAATAGGCAAAATCTTACAGGTCCGCGCTCATGAGAATTTTCAATTTTTGCAATATGTCAAATTTGTCTTAATTTAATGTTAAAATGGTAGAAATTCAGCCAAAAATACATCAGGAATACATCATAACCCTGTTATTCTACAATAAATAGTGAAAAAATCATCTAAACCAAATCCCTAGAAAATAGGCAAAATCTTACAGGTCCGCGCTCATGAGAAATTTACATTTTTGCAATATGTCAAATTTGTCTTAATTTTATGTTAAAATGGTAGAAATTCAGCCAAAAATACATCAGGAATACATCATAACCCTGTTATTCTACAATAAATAGTGAAAAAATCATCTAAACCAAATCCCATGAAAAAAGGCAAAATCTTACAGGTCCGCGCTCATGCGAATTTTCAATTTTTGCAATATGTCAAATTTGTCTTAATTTAATGTTAAAATGGTAGAAATTCAGCCAAAAATACATCAGGAATACATCATAACCCTGTTATTCTACAATAAATAGTGAAAAAATCATCTAAACCAAATCCCTAGAAAATAGGCAAAATCTTACAGGTCCGCGCTCATGCGAATTTTCAATTTTTGCAATATGTCAAATTTGTCTTAATTTAATGTTAAAACGATAGAAATTCAGCCAAAAATACATCAGGAATACATCATAACCCTGTTATTCTACAATAAATAGTGAAAAAATCATCTAAACCAAATCCCTAGAAAATAGGCAAAATCTTACAGGTCCGCGCTCATGCGAATTTTCAATTTTTGCAATATGTCAAATTTGTCTTAATTTAATGTTAAAATGGTAGAAATTCAGCCAAAAATACATCAGGAATACATCATAACCCTGTTATTCTACAATAAATAGTGAAAAAATCATCTAAACCAAATCCCTAGAAAATAGGCAAAATCTTACAGGTCCACGCTCATGAGAATTTACAATTTTTGCAATATGTCAAATTTGTCTTAATTTAATGTTAAAATGGTAGAAATTCAGCCAAAAATACATCAGGAATACATCATAACCCTGTTATTCTACAATAAATAGTGAAAAAATCATCTAAACCAAATCCCATGAAAATAGGCAAAATCTTACAGGTCCGCGCTCATGAGAATTTTCAATTTTTGCAATATGTCAAATTTGTCTTAATTTAATGTTAAAATGGTAGAAATTCAGCCAAAAATACATCAGGAATACATCATAACCCTGTTATTCTACAATAAATAGTGAAAAAATCATCTAAACCAAATCCCTAGAAAATAGGCAAAATCTTACAGGTCCGCGCTCATGCGAATTTTCAATTTTTGCAATATGTCAAATTTGTCTTAATTTAATGTTAAAATGATAGAAATTCAGCCAAAAATACATCAGGAATACATCATAACCCTGTTATTCTACAATAAATAGTGAAAAAATCATCTAAACCAAATCCCTAGAAAATAGGCAAAATCTTACAGGTCCGCGCTCATGCGAATTTTCAATTTTTGCAATATGTCAAATTTGTCTTAATTTAATGTTAAAATGGTAGAAATTCAGCCAAAAATACATCAGGAATACATCATAACCCTGTTATTCTACAATAAATAGTGAAAAAATCATCTAAACCAAATCCCATGAAAATAGGCAAAATCTTACAGGTCCGCACTCATGAGAATTTACAATTTTTGCAATATGTCAAATTTGTCTTAATTTAATGTTAAAATGGTAGAAATTCAGCCAAAAATACATCAGGAATACATCATAACCCTGTTATTCTACAATAAATAGTGAAAAAATCATCTAAACCAAATCCCTAGAAAATAGGCAAAATCTTACAGGTCCGCGCTCATGCGAATTTTCAATTTTTGCAATATGTCAAATTTGTCTTAATTTAATGTTAAAATGGTAGAAATTCAGCCAAAAATACATCAGGAATACATCATAACCCTGTTATTCTACAATAAATAGTGAAAAAATCATCTAAACCAAATCCCTAGAAAATAGGCAAAATCTTACAGGTCCGCGCTCATGCGAATTTTCAATTTTTGCAATATGTCAAATTTGTCTTAATTTAATGTTAAAATGGTAGAAATTCAGCCAAAAATACATCAGGAATACATCATAACCCTGTTATTCTACAATAAATAGTGAAAAAATCATCTAAACCCAATCCCTAGAAAATAGGCAAAATCTTACAGGTCCGCGCTCATGCGAATTTTCAATTTTTGCAATATGTCAAATTTGTCTTAATTTAATGTTAAAATGATAGAAATTCAGCCAAAAATACATCAGGAATACATCATAACCCTGTTATTCTACAATAAATAGTGAAAAAATCATCTTAACCAAATCCCTAGAAAATAGGCAAAATCTTACAGGTCCGCGCTCATGCGAATTTTCAATTTTTGCAATATGTCAAATTTGTCTTAATTTAATGTTAAAATGGTAGAAATTCAGCCAAAAATACATCAGGAATACATCATAACCCTGTTATTCTACAATAAATAGTGAAAAAATCATCTAAACCAAATCCCATGAAAATAGGCAAAATCTTACAGGTCCGCACTCATAAGAATTTACAATTTTTGCAATATGTCAAATTTGTCTTAATTTAATGTTAAAATGGTAGAAATTCAGCCAAAAATACATCAGGAATACATCATAACCCTGTTATTCTACAATAAATAGTGAAAAAATCATCTAAACCAAATCCCTAGAAAATAGGCAAAATCTTACAGGTCCGCGCTCATGCGAATTTTCAATTTTTGCAATATGTCAAATTTGTCTTAATTTAATGTTAAAATGGTAGAAATTCAGCCAAAAATACATCAGGAATACATCATAACCCTGTTATTCTACAATAAATAGTGAAAAAATCATCTAAACCAAATCCCTAGAAAATAGGCAAAATCTTACAGGTCCGCGCTCATAAGACTTTTCAATTTTTGCAATATGTCAAATTTGTCTTAATTTAATGTTAAAATGGTAGAAATTCAGCCAAAAATACATCAGGAATACATCATAACCCTGTTATTCTACAATAAATAGTCAAAATAGCATCTAAACCAAATCCCTAGAAAATAGGCAAAATCTTACAGGTCCGCACTCATGAGAATTTTCAATTTTTGCAATATGTCAAATTTGTCTTAATTTAATGTTAAAATGGTAGAAATTCAGCCAAAAATACATCAGGAATACATCATAACCCTGTTATTCTACAATAAATAGTGAAAAAATCATCTAAACCAAATCCCTAGAAAATAGGCAAAATCTTACAGGTCCACGCTCATGAGAATTTACAATTTTTGCAATATGTCAAATTTGTCTTAATTTAATGTTAAAATGGTAGAAATTCAGCCAAAAATACATCAGGAATACATCATAACCCTGTTATTCTACAATAAATAGTGAAAAAATCATCTAAACCAAATCCCATGAAAATAGGCAAAATCTTACAGGTCCGCACTCATGAGAATTTACAATTTTTGCAATATGTCAAATTTGTCTTAATTTAATGTTAAAATGGTAGAAATTCAGCCAAAAATACATCAGGAATACATCATAACCCTGTTATTCTACAATAAATAGTCAAAATAGCATCTAAACCAAATCCCTAGAAAATAGGCAAAATCTTACAGGTCCGCGCTCATGAGAATTTTCAATTTTTGCAATATGTCAAATTTGTCTTAATTTAATGTTAAAATGGTAGAAATTCAGCCAAAAATACATCAGGAATACATCATAACCCTGTTATTCTACAATAAATAGTCAAAATAGCATCTAAACCAAATCCCTAGAAAATAGGCAAAATCTTACAGGTCCGCGCTCATGAGAATTTTACATTTTTGCAATATGTCAAATTTGTCTTAATTTAATGTTAAAATGGTAGAAATTCAGCCAAAAATACATCAGGAATACATCATAACCCTGTTATTCTACAATAAATAGTGAAAAAATCATCTAAACCAAATCCCTAGAAAATAGGCAAAATCTTACAGGTCCGCGCTCATGAGAATTTTCAATTTTTGCAATATGTCAAATTTGTCTTAATTTAACGTTAAAATGGTAGAAATTCAGCCAAAAATACATCAGGAATACATCATAGCCCTGTTATTCTACAATAAATAGTGAAAAAATCATCTAAACCAAATCCCTAGAAAATAGGCAAAATCTTACAGGTCCGCGCTCATGAGAATTTTCAATTTTTGCAATATGTCAAATTTGTCTTAATTTAATGTTAAAATGGTAGAAATTCAGCCAAAAATACATCAGAGATACATCATAACCCTGTTATTCTACAATAAATAGTGAAAAAATCATCTAAACCAAATCCCTAGAAAATAGGCAAAATCTTACAGGTCCGCGCTCATGAGAAATTTACATTTTTGCAATATGTCAAATTTGTCTTAATTTAATGTTAAAATGGTAGAAATTCAGCCAAAAATACATCAGGAATACATCATAACCCTGTTATTCTACAATAAATAGTGAAAAAATCATCTAAACCAAATCCCATGAAAATAGGCAAAATGTTACAGGTCCGCGCTCATGAGAATTTTCAATTTTTGCAATATGTCAAATTTGTCTTAATTTAATGTTAAAATGGTAGAAATTCAGCCAAAAATACATCAGGAATACATCATAACCCTGTTATTCTACAATAAATAGTGAAAAAATCATCTAAACCAAATCCCTAGAAAATAGGCAAAATCTTACAGGTCCGCGCTCATGAGAATTTTCAATTTTTGCAATATGTCAAATTTGTCTTAATTTAATGTTAAAATGGTAGAAATTCAGCCAAAAATACATCAGGAATACATCATAACCCTGTTATTCTACAATAAATAGTGAAAAAATCATCTAAACCAAATCCCTAGAAAATAGGCAAAATCTTACAGGTCCGCGCTCATGAGAAATTTACATTTTTGCAATATGTCAAATTTGTCTTAATTTTATGTTAAAATGGTAGAAATTCAGCCAAAAATACATCAGGAATACATCATAACCCTGTTATTCTACAATAAATAGTGAAAAAATCATCTAAACCAAATCCCATGAAAAAAGGCAAAATCTTACAGGTCCGCGCTCATGCGAATTTTCAATTTTTGCAATATGTCAAATTTGTCTTAATTTAATGTTAAAATGGTAGAAATTCAGCCAAAAATACATCAGGAATACATCATAACCCTGTTATTCTACAATAAATAGTGAAAAAATCATCTAAACCAAATCCCTAGAAAATAGGCAAAATCTTACAGGTCCGCGCTCATGCGAATTTTCAATTTTTGCAATATGTCAAATTTGTCTTAATTTAATGTTAAAACGATAGAAATTCAGCCAAAAATACATCAGGAATACATCATAACCCTGTTATTCTACAATAAATAGTGAAAAAATCATCTAAACCAAATCCCTAGAAAATAGGCAAAATCTTACAGGTCCGCGCTCATGCGAATTTTCAATTTTTGCAATATGTCAAATTTGTCTTAATTTAATGTTAAAATGGTAGAAATTCAGCCAAAAATACATCAGGAATACATCATAACCCTGTTATTCTACAATAAATAGTGAAAAAATCATCTAAACCAAATCCCTAGAAAATAGGCAAAATCTTACAGGTCCACGCTCATGAGAATTTACAATTTTTGCAATATGTCAAATTTGTCTTAATTTAATGTTAAAATGGTAGAAATTCAGCCAAAAATACATCAGGAATACATCATAACCCTGTTATTCTACAATAAATAGTGAAAAAATCATCTAAACCAAATCCCATGAAAATAGGCAAAATCTTACAGGTCCGCGCTCATGAGAATTTTCAATTTTTGCAATATGTCAAATTTGTCTTAATTTAATGTTAAAATGGTAGAAATTCAGCCAAAAATACATCAGGAATACATCATAACCCTGTTATTCTACAATAAATAGTGAAAAAATCATCTAAACCAAATCCCTAGAAAATAGGCAAAATCTTACAGGTCCGCGCTCATGCGAATTTTCAATTTTTGCAATATGTCAAATTTGTCTTAATTTAATGTTAAAATGGTAGAAATTCAGCCAAAAATACATCAGGAATACATCATAACCCTGTTATTCTACAATAAATAGTGAAAAAATCATCTAAACCAAATCCCTAGAAAATAGGCAAAATCTTACAGGTCCGCGCTCATAAGACTTTTCAATTTTTGCAATATGTCAAATTTGTCTTAATTTAATGTTAAAATGATAGAAATTCAGCCAAAAATACATCAGGAATACATCATAACCCTGTTATTCTACAATAAATAGTGAAAAAATCATCTAAACCAAATCCCTAGAAAATAGGCAAAATCTTACAGGTCCGCGCTCATGAGAATTTTACATTTTTGCAATATGTCAAATTTGTCTTAATTTAATGTTAAAACGATAGAAATTCAGCCAAAAATACATCAGGAATACATCATAACCCTGTTATTCTACAATAAATAGTGAAAAAATCATCTAAACCAAATCCCATGAAAATAGGCAAAATCTTACAGGTCCGCACTCATGAGAATTTACAATTTTTGCAATATGTCAAATTTGTCTTAATTTAATGTTAAAATGGTAGAAATTCAGCCAAAAATACATCAGGAATACATCATAACCCTGTTATTCTACAATAAATAGTGAAAAAATCATCTAAACCAAATCCCTAGAAAATAGGCAAAATCTTACAGGTCCGCGCTCATGCGAATTTTCAATTTTTGCAATATGTCAAATTTGTCTTAATTTAATGTTAAAATGGTAGAAATTCAGCCAAAAATACATCAGGAATACATCATAGCCCTGTTATTCTACAATAAATAGTGAAAAAATCATCTAAACCAAATCCCTAGAAAATAGGCAAAATCTTACAGGTCCGCGCTCATAAGACTTTTCAATTTTTGCAATATGTCAAATTTGTCTTAATTTAATGTTAAAATGGTAGAAATTCAGCCAAAAATACATCAGGAATACATATTAACCCTGTTATTCTACAATAAATAGTCAAAATAGCATCTAAACCAAATCCCTAGAAAATAGGCAAAATCTTACAGGTCCGCGCTCATGAGAATTTTCAATTTTTGCAATATGTCAAATTTGTCCTTATTTAATGTTAAAATGGTAGAAATTCAGCCAAAAATACATCAGGAATACATCATAACCCTGTTATTCTACAATAAATAGTGAAAAAATCATCTAAACCAAATCCCTAGAAAATAGGCAAAATCTTACAGGTCCGCGCTCATGCGAATTTTCAATTTTTGCAATATGTCAAATTTGTCTTAATTTAATGTTAAAATGATAGAAATTCAGCCAAAAATACATCAGGAATACATCATAACCCTGTTATTCTACAATAAATATTCATAATAGAATCTAAACCAAATCCCTAGAAAATAGGCAAAATCTTACAGGTCCGCACTCATGAGAATTTTCAATTTTTGCAATATGTCAAATTTGTCTTAATTTAATGTTAAAATGGTAGAAATTCAGCCAAAAATACATCAGGAATACATCATAACCCTGTTATTCTACAATAAATAGTGAAAAAATCATCTAAACCAAATCCCTAGAAAATAGGCAAAATCTTACAGGTCCACGCTCATGAGAATTTACAATTTTTGCAATATGTCAAATTTGTCTTAATTTAATGTTAAAATGGTAGAAATTCAGCCAAAAATACATCAGGAATACATCATAACCCTGTTATTCTACAATAAATAGTGAAAAAATCATCTAAACCAAATCCCATGAAAATAGGCAAAATCTTACAGGTCCGCACTCATGAGAATTTACAATTTTTGCAATATGTCAAATTTGTCTTAATTTAATGTTAAAATGGTAGAAATTCAGCCAAAAATACATCAGGAATACATCATAACCCTGTTATTCTACAATAAATAGTGAAAAAATCATCTAAACCAAATCCCTAGAAAATAGGCAAAATCTTACAGGTCCGCGCTCATGCGAATTTTCAATTTTTGCAATATGTCAAATTTGTCTTAATTTAATGTTAAAATGGTAGAAATTCAGCCAAAAATACATCAGGAATACATCATAACCCTGTTATTCTACAATAAATAGTGAAAAAATCATCTAAACCAAATCCCTAGAAAATAGGCAAAATCTTACAGGTCCGCGCTCATAAGACTTTTCAATTTTTGCAATATGTCAAATTTGTCTTAATTTAATGTTAAAATGGTAGAAATTCAGCCAAAAATACATCAGGAATACATCATAACCCTGTTATTCTACAATAATTAGTCAAAATAGCATCTAAACCAAATCCCTAGAAAATAGGCAAAATCATACAGGTCCGCGCTCATGAGAATTTTCAATTTTTGCAATATGTCAAATTTGTCTTAATTTAATGTTAAAATGGTAGAAATTCAGCCAAAAATACATCAGGAATACATCATAACCCTGTTATTCTACAATAAATAGTGAAAAAATCATCTAAACCAAATCCCTAGAAAATAGGCAAAATCTTACAGGTCCGCGCTCATGCGAATTTTCAATTTTTGCAATATGTCAAATTTGTCTTAATTTAATGTTAAAATGATAGAACTTCAGCCAAAAATACATCAGGAATACATCATAACCCTGTTATTCTACAATAAATATTCATAATAGAATCAAAACCAAATCCCTAGAAAATAGGCAAAATCTTACAGGTCCGCACTCATGAGAATTTTCAATTTTTGCAATATGTCAAATTTGTCTTAATTTAATGTTAAAATGGTAGAAATTCAGCCAAAAATACATCAGGAATACATCATAACCCTGTTATTCTACAATAAATAGTGAAAAAATCATCTAAACCAAATCCCTAGAAAATAGGCAAAATCTTACAGGTCCACGCTCATGAGAATTTACAATTTTTGCAATATGTCAAATTTGTCTTAATTTAATGTTAAAATGGTAGAAATTCAGCCAAAAATACATCAGGAATACATCATAACCCTGTTATTCTACAATAAATAGTGAAAAAATCATCTAAACCAAATCCCATGAAAATAGGCAAAATCTTACAGGTCCGCGCTCATGAGAATTTTCAATTTTTGCAATATGTCAAATTTGTCTTAATTTAATGTTAAAATGGTAGAAATTCAGCCAAAAATACATCAGGAATACATCATAACCCTGTTATTCTACAATAAATAGTGAAAAAATCATCTAAACCAAATCCCTAGAAAATAGGCAAAATCTTACAGGTCCGCGCTCATGAGAATTTTCAATTTTTGCAATATGTCAAATTTGTCTTAATTTAATGTTAAAATGGTAGAAATTCAGCCAAAAATACATCAGGAATACATCATAACCCTGTTATTCTACAATAAATAGTGAAAAAATCATCTAAACCAAATCCCATGAAAATAGGCAAAATCTTACAGGTCCGCACTCATGAGAATTTACAATTTTTGCAATATGTCAAATTTGTCTTAATTTAATGTTAAAATGGTAGAAATTCAGCCAAAAATACATCAGGAATACATCATAACCCTGTTATTCTACAATAAATAGTGAAAAAATCATCTAAACCAAATCCCTAGAAAATAGGCAAAATCTTACAGGTCCGCGCTCATGCGAATTTTCAATTTTTGCAATATGTCAAATTTGTCTTAATTTAATGTTAAAATGGTAGAAATTCAGCCAAAAATACATCAGGAATACATCATAGCCCTGTTATTCTACAATAAATAGTGAAAAAATCATCTAAACCAAATCCCTAGAAAATAGGCAAAATCTTACAGGTCCGCGCTCATAAGACTTTTATATTTTTGCAATATGTCAAATTTGTCTTAATTTAATGTTAAAATGGTAGAAATTCAGCCAAAAATACATCAGGAATACATATTAACCCTGTTATTCTACAATAAATAGTCAAAATAGCATCTAAACCAAATCCCTAGAAAATAGGCAAAATCTTACAGGTCCGCGCTCATGAGAATTTTCAATTTTTGCAATATGTCAAATTTGTCTTAATTTAATGTTAAAATGGTAGAAATTCAGCCAAAAATACATCAGGAATACATCATAACCCTGTTATTCTACAATAAATAGTGAAAAAATCATCTAAACCAAATCCCTAGAAAATAGGCAAAATCTTACAGGTCCGCGCTCATGCGAATTTTCAATTTTTTCAATATGTCAAATTTGTCTTAATTTAATGTTAAAATGATAGAAATTCAGCCAAAAATACATCAGGAATACATCATAACCCTGTTATTCTACAATAAATATTCATAATAGAATCTAAACCAAATCCCTAGAAAATAGGCAAAATCTTACAGGTCCACGCTCATGAGAATTTACAATTTTTGCAATATGTCAAATTTGTCTTAATTTAATGTTAAAATGGTAGAAATTCAGCCAAAAATACATCAGGAATACATCATAACCCTGTTATTCTACAATAAATAGTGAAAAAATCATCTAAACCAAATCCCATGAAAATAGGCAAAATCTTACAGGTCCGCGCTCATGAGAATTTTCAATTTTTGCAATATGTCAAATTTGTCTTAATTTAATGTTAAAATGGTAGAAATTCAGCCAAAAATACATCAGGAATACATCATAACCCTGTTATTCTACAATAAATAGTGAAAAAATCATCTAAACCAAATCCCTAGAAAATAGGCAAAATCTTACAGGTCCGCGCTCATGAGAATTTTCAATTTTTGCAATATGTCAAATTTGTCTTAATTTAATGTTAAAATGGTAGAAATTCAGCCAAAAATACATCAGGAATACATCATAACCCTGTTATTCTACAATAAATAGTGAAAAAATCATCTAAACCAAATCCCATGAAAATAGGCAAAATCTTACAGGTCCGCACTCATGAGAATTTACAATTTTTGCAATATGTCAAATTTGTCTTAATTTAATGTTAAAATGGTAGAAATTCAGCCAAAAATACATCAGGAATACATCATAACCCTGTTATTCTACAATAAATAGTGAAAAAATCATCTAAACCAAATCCCTAGAAAATAGGCAAAATCTTACAGGTCCGCGCTCATGCGAATTTTCAATTTTTGCAATATGTCAAATTTGTCTTAATTTAATGTTAAAATGGTAGAAATTCAGCCAAAAATACATCAGGAATACATCATAGCCCTGTTATTCTACAATAAATAGTGAAAAAATCATCTAAACCAAATCCCTAGAAAATAGGCAAAATCTTACAGGTCCGCGCTCATAAGACTTTTATATTTTTGCAATATGTCAAATTTGTCTTAATTTAATGTTAAAATGGTAGAAATTCAGCCAAAAATACATCAGGAATACATATTAACCCTGTTATTCTACAATAAATAGTCAAAATAGCATCTAAACCAAATCCCTAGAAAATAGGCAAAATCTTACAGGTCCGCGCTCATGAGAATTTTCAATTTTTGCAATATGTCAAATTTGTCTTAATTTAATGTTAAAATGGTAGAAATTCAGCCAAAAATACATCAGGAATACATCATAACCCTGTTATTCTACAATAAATAGTGAAAAAATCATCTAAACCAAATCCCTAGAAAATAGGCAAAATCTTACAGGTCCGCGCTCATGCGAATTTTCAATTTTTTCAATATGTCAAATTTGTCTTAATTTAATGTTAAAATGATAGAAATTCAGCCAAAAATACATCAGGAATACATCATAACCCTGTTATTCTACAATAAATATTCATAATAGAATCTAAACCAAATCCCTAGAAAATAGGCAAAATCTTACAGGTCCGCACTCATGAGAATTTTCAATTTTTGCAATATGTCAAATTTGTCTTAATTTAATGTTAAAATGGTAGAAATTCAGCCAAAAATACATCAGGAATACATCATAACCCTGTTATTCTACAATAAATAGTGAAAAAATCATCTAAACCAAATCCCTAGAAAATAGGCAAAATCTTACAGGTCCACGCTCATGAGAATTTACAATTTTTGCAATATGTCAAATTTGTCTTAATTTAATGTTAAAATGGTAGAAATTCAGCCAAAAATACATCAGGAATACATCATAACCCTGTTATTCTACAATAAATAGTGAAAAAATCATCTAAACCAAATCCCATGAAAATAGGCAAAATCTTACAGGTCCGCACTCATGAGAATTTACAATTTTTGCAATATGTCAAATTTGTCTTAATTTAATGTTAAAATGGTAGAAATTCAGCCAAAAATACATCAGGAATACATCATAACCCTGTTATTCTACAATAAATAGTGAAAAAATCATCTAAACCAAATCCCTAGAAAATAGGCAAAATCTTACAGGTCCGCGCTCATGCGAATTTTCAATTTTTGCAATATGTCAAATTTGTCTTAATTTAATGTTAAAATGGTAGAAATTCAGCCAAAAATACATCAGGAATACATCATAACCCTGTTATTCTACCATAAATAGTCAAAATAGCATCTAAACCAAATCCCTAGAAAATAGGCAAAATCTTACAGGTCCGCGCTCATGAGAATTTTCAATTTTTGCAATATGTCAAATTTGTCTTAATTTAATGTTAAAATGGTAGAAATTCAGCCAAAAATACATCAGGAATACATCATAACCCTGTTATTCTACAATAAATAGTGAAAAAATCATCTAAACCAAATCCCTAGAAAATAGGCAAAATCTTACAGGTCCGCGCTCATGCGAATTTTCAATTTTTGCAATATGTCAAATTTGTCTTAATTTAATGTTAAAATGATAGAACTTCAGCCAAAAATACATCAGGAATACATCATAACCCTGTTATTCTACAATAAATATTCATAATAGAATCAAAACCAAATCCCTAGAAAATAGGCAAAATCTTACAGGTCCGCACTCATGAGAATTTTCAATTTTTGCAATATGTCAAATTTGTCTTAATTTAATGTTAAAATGGTAGAAATTCAGCCAAAAATACATCAGGAATACATCATAACCCTGTTATTCTACAATAAATAGTGAAAAAATCATCTAAACCAAATCCCTAGAAAATAGGCAAAATCTTACAGGTCCACGCTCATGAGAATTTACAATTTTTGCAAGATGTCAAATTTGTCTTTATTTAATGTTAAAATGGTAGAAATTCAGCCAAAAATACATCAGGAATACATCATAACCCTGTTATTCTACAATAAATAGTGAAAAAATCATCTAAACCAAATCCCTAGAAAATAGGCAAAATCTTACAGGTCCGCGCTCATAAGACTTTTCAATTTTTGCAATATGTCAAATTTGTCTTAATTTAATGTTAAAATGGTAGAAATTCAGCCAAAAATACATCAGGAATACATATTAACCCTGTTATTCTACAATAAATAGTCAAAATTGCATCTAAACCAAATCCCTAGAAAATAGGCAAAATCTTACAGGTCCGCGCTCATGAGAATTTTCAATTTTTGCAATATGTCAAATTTGTCTTAATTTAATGTTAAAATGGTAGAAATTCAGCCAAAAATACATCAGGAATACATCATAACCCTGTTATTCTACAATAAATAGTGAAAAAATCATCTAAACCAAATCCCTAGAAAATAGGCAAAATCTTACAGGTCCGCGCTCATGCGAATTTTCAATTTTTGCAATATGTCAAATTTGTCTTAATTTAATGTTAAAATGATAGAAATTCAGCCAAAAATACATCAGGAATACATCATAACCCTGTTATTCTACAATAAATATTCATAATAGAATCTAAACCAAATCCCTAGAAAATAGGCAAAATCTTACAGGTCCGCACTCATGAGAATTTTCAATTTTTGCAATATGTCAAATTTGTCTTAATTTAATGTTAAAATGGTAGAAATTCAGCCAAAAATACATCAGGAATACATCATAACCCTGTTATTCTACAATAAATAGTGAAAAAATCATCTAAACCAAATCCCTAGAAAATAGGCAAAATCTTACAGGTCCACGCTCATGAGAATTTACAATTTTTGCAATATGTCAAATTTGTCTTAATTTAATGTTAAAATGGTAGAAATTCAGCCAAAAATACATCAGGAATACATCATAACCCTGTTATTCTACAATAAATAGTGAAAAAATCATCCATACCAAATCCCATGAAAATAGGCAAAATCTTACAGGTCCGCACTCATGAGAATTTACAATTTTTGCAATATGTCAAATTTGTCTTAATTTAATGTTAAAATGGTAGAAATTCAGCCAAAAATACATCAGGAATACATCATAACCCTGTTATTCTACAATAAATAGTGAAAAAATCATCTAAACCAAATCCCTAGAAAATAGGCAAAATCTTACAGGTCCGCGCTCATGCGAATTTTCAATTTTTGCAATATGTCAAATTTGTCTTAATTTAATGTTAAAATGGTAGAAATTCAGCCAAAAATACATCAGGAATACATCATAACCCTGTTATTCTACAATAAATAGTGAAAAAATCATCTAAACCAAATCCCTAGAAAATAGGCAAAATCTTACAGGTCCGCGCTCATAAGACTTTTCAATTTTTGCAATATGTCAAATTTGTCTTAATTTAATGTTAAAATGGTAGAAATTCAGCCAAAAATACATCAGGAATACATCATAACCCTGTTATTCTACAATAAATAGTCAAAATAGCATCTAAACCAAATCCCTAGAAAATAGGCAAAATCTTACAGGTCCGCGCTCATGAGAATTTTCAATTTTTGCAATATGTCAAATTTGTCTTAATTTAATGTTAAAATGGTAGAAATTCAGCCAAAAATACATCAGGAATACATCATAACCCTGTTATTCTACAATAAATAGTGAAAAAATCATCTAAACCAAATCCCTAGAAAATAGGCAAAATCTTACAGGTCCGCGCTCATGCGAATTTTCAATTTTTGCAATATGTCAAATTTGTCTTAATTTAATGTTAAAATGATAGAACTTCAGCCAAAAATACATCAGGAATACATCATAACCCTGTTATTCTACAATAAATATTCATAATAGAATCAAAACCAAATCCCTAGAAAATAGCCAAAATCTTACAGGTCCGCACTCATGAGAATTTTCAATTTTTGCAATATGTCAAATTTGTCTTAATTTAATGTTAAAATGGTAGAAATTCAGCCAAAAATACATCAGGAATACATCATAACCCTGTTATTCTACAATAAATAGTGAAAAAATCATCTAAACCAAATCCCTAGAAAATAGGCAAAATCTTACAGGTCCACGCTCATGAGAATTTACAATTTTTGCAATATGTCAAATTTGTCTTAATTTAATGTTAAAATGGTAGAAATTCAGCCAAAAATACATCAGGAATACATCATAACCCTGTTATTCTACAATAAATAGTGAAAAAATCATCTAAACCAAATCCCTAGAAAATAGGCAAAATCTTACAGGTCCGCGCTCATAAGACTTTTCAATTTTTGCAATATGTCAAATTTGTCTTAATTTAATGTTAAAATGGTAGAAATTCAGCCAAAAATACATCAGGAATACATATTAACCCTGTTATTCTACAATAAATAGTCAAAATTGCATCTAAACCAAATCCCTAGAAAATAGGCAAAATCTTACAGGTCCGCGCTCATGCGAATTTTCAATTTTTGCAATATGTCAAATTTGTCTTAATTTAATGTTAAAATGGTAGAAATTCAGCCAAAAATACATCAGGAATACATCATAACCCTGTTATTCTACAATAAATAGTGAAAAAATCATCTAAACCAAATCCCTAGAAAATAGGCAAAATCTTACAGGTCCGCGCTCATGCGAATTTTCAATTTTTGCAATATGTCAAATTTGTCTTAATTTAATGTTAAAATGATAGAAATTCAGCCAAAAATACATCAGGAATACATCATAACCCTGTTATTCTACAATAAATATTCATAATAGAATCTAAACCAAATCCCTAGAAAATAGGCAAAATCTTACAGGTCCGCACTCATGAGAATTTTCAATTTTTGCAATATGTCAAATTTGTCTTAATTTAATGTTAAAATGGTAGAAATTCAGCCAAAAATACATCAGGAATACATCATAACCCTGTTATTCTACAATAAATAGTGAAAAAATCATCTAAACCAAATCCCTAGAAAATAGGCAAAATCTTACAGGTCCACGCTCATGAGAATTTACAATTTTTGCAATATGTCAAATTTGTCTTAATTTAATGTTAAAATGGTAGAAATTCAGCCAAAAATACATCAGGAATACATCATAACCCTGTTATTCTACAATAAATAGTGAAAAAATCATCTAAACCAAATCCCATGAAAATAGGCAAAATCTTACAGGTCCGCACTCATGAGAATTTACAATTTTTGCAATATGTCAAATTTGTCTTAATTTAATGTTAAAATGGTAGAAATTCAGCCAAAAATACATCAGGAATACATCATAACCCTGTTATTCTACAATAAATAGTGAAAAAATCATCTAAACCAAATCCCTAGAAAATAGGCAAAATCTTACAGGTCCGCGCTCATGCGAATTTTCAATTTTTGCAATATGTCAAATTTGTCTTAATTTAATGTTAAAATGGTAGAAATTCAGCCAAAAATACATCAGGAATACATCATAACCCTGTTATTCTACAATAAATAGTGAAAAAATCATCTAAACCAAATCCCTAGAAAATAGGCAAAATCTTACAGGTCCGCGCTCATAAGACTTTTCAATTTTTGCAATATGTCAAATTTGTCTTAATTTAATGTTAAAATGGTAGAAATTCAGCCAAAAATACATCAGGAATACATCATAACCCTGTTATTCTACAATAAATAGTCAAAATAGCATCTAAACCAAATCCCTAGAAAATAGGCAAAATCTTACAGGTCCGCGCTCATGAGAATTTTCAATTTTTGCAATATGTCAAATTTGTCTTAATTTAATGTTAAAATGGTAGAAATTCAGCCAAAAATACATCAGGAATACATCATAACCCTGTTATTCTACAATAAATAGTGAAAAAATCATCTAAACCAAATCCCTAGAAAATAGGCAAAATCTTACAGGTCCGCGCTCATGCGAATTTTCAATTTTTGCAATATGTCAAATTTGTCTTAATTTAATGTTAAAATGATAGAAATTCAGCCAAAAATACATCAGGAATACATCATAACCCTGTTATTCTACAATAAATATTCATAATAGAATCTAAACCAAATCCCTAGAAAATAGGCAAAATCTTACAGGTCCGCACTCATGAGAATTTTCAATTTTTGCAATATGTCAAATTTGTCTTAATTTAATGTTAAAATGGTAGAAATTCAGCCAAAAATACATCAGGAATACATCATAACCCTGTTATTCTACAATAAATAGTGAAAAAATCATCTAAACCAAATCCCTAGAAAATAGGCAAAATCTTACAGGTCCGCGCTCATGCGAATTTTCAATTTTTGCAATATGTCAAATTTGTCTTAATTTAATGTTAAAATGATAGAACTTCAGCCAAAAATACATCAGGAATACATCATAACCCTGTTATTCTACAATAAATATTCATAATAGAATCAAAACCAAATCCCTAGAAAATAGGCAAAATCTTACAGGTCCGCACTCATGAGAATTTTCAATTTTTGCAATATGTCAAATTTGTCTTAATTTAATGTTAAAATGGTAGAAATTCAGCCAAAAATACATCAGGAATACATCATAACCCTGTTATTCTACAATAAATAGTGAAAAAATCATCTAAACCAAATCCCTAGAAAATAGGCAAAATCTTACAGGTCCACGCTCATGAGAATTTACAATTTTTGCAATATGTCAAATTTGTCTTAATTTAATGTTAAAATGGTAGAAATTCAGCCAAAAATACATCAGGAATACATCATAACCCTGTTATTCTACAATAAATAGTGAAAAAATCATCTAAACCAAATCCCTAGAAAATAGGCAAAATCTTACAGGTCCGCGCTCATAAGACTTTTCAATTTTTGCAATATGTCAAATTTGTCTTAATTTAATGTTAAAATGGTAGAAATTCAGCCAAAAATACATCAGGAATACATATTAACCCTGTTATTCTACAATAAATAGTCAAAATTGCATCTAAACCAAATCCCTAGAAAATAGGCAAAATCTTACAGGTCCGCGCTCATGAGAATTTTCAATTTTTGCAATATGTCAAATTTGTCTTAATTTAATGTTAAAATGGTAGAAATTCAGCCAAAAATACATCAGGAATACATCATAACCCTGTTATTCTACAATAAATAGTGAAAAAATCATCTAAACCAAATCCCTAGAAAATAGGCAAAATCTTACAGGTCCGCGCTCATGCGAATTTTCAATTTTTGCAATATGTCAAATTTGTCTTAATTTAATGTAAAAATGATAGAAATTCAGCCAAAAATACATCAGGAATACATCATAACCCTGTTATTCTACAATAAATATTCATAATAGAATCTAAACCAAATCCCTAGAAAATAGGCAAAATCTTACAGGTCCGCACTCATGAGAATTTTCAATTTTTGCAATATGTCAAATTTGTCTTAATTTAATGTTAAAATGGTAGAAATTCAGCCAAAAATACATCAGGAATACATCATAACCCTGTTATTCTATAATAAATAGTGAAAAAATCATCTAAACCAAATCCCTAGAAAATAGGCAAAATCTTACAGGTCCACGCTCATGAGAATTTACAATTTTTGCAATATGTCAAATTTGTCTTAATTTAATGTTAAAATGGTAGAAATTCAGCCAAAAATACATCAGGAATACATCATAACCCTGTTATTCTACAATAAATAGTGAAAAAATCATCTAAACCAAATCCCATGAAAATAGGCAAAATCTTACAGGTCCGCACTCATGAGAATTTACAATTTTTGCAATATGTCAAATTTGTCTTAATTTAATGTTAAAATGGTAGAAATTCAGCCAAAAATACATCAGGAATACATCATAACCCTGTTATTCTACAATAAATAGTGAAAAAATCATCTAAACCAAATCCCTAGAAAATAGGCAAAATCTTACAGGTCCGCGCTCATGCGAATTTTCAATTTTTGCAATATGTCAAATTTGTCTTAATTTAATGTTAAAATGGTAGAAATTCAGCCAAAAATACATCAGGAATACATCATAACCCTGTTATTCTACAATAAATAGTGAAAAAATCATCTAAACCAAATCCCTAGAAAATAGGCAAAATCTTACAGGTCCGCGCTCATAAGACTTTTCAATTTTTGCAATATGTCAAATTTGTCTTAATTTAATGTTAAAATGGTAGAAATTCAGCCAAAAATACATCAGGAATACATCATAACCCTGTTATTCTACAATAAATAGTCAAAATAGCATCTAAACCAAATCCCTAGAAAATAGGCAAAATCTTACAGGTCCGCGCTCATGAGAATTTTCAATTTTTGCAATATGTCAAATTTGTCTTAATTTAATGTTAAAATGGTAGAAATTCAGCCAAAAATACATCAGGAATACATCATAACCCTGTTATTCTACAATAAATAGTGAAAAAATCATCTAAACCAAATCCCTAGAAAATAGGCAAAATCTTACAGGTCCGCGCTCATGCGAATTTTCAATTTTTGCAATATGTCAAATTTGTCTTAATTTAATGTTAAAATGATAGAAATTCAGCCAAAAATACATCAGGAATACATCATAACCCTGTTATTCTACAATAAATATTCATAATAGAATCTAAACCAAATCCCTAGAAAATAGGCAAAATCTTACAGGTCCGCACTCATGAGAATTTTCAATTTTTGCAATATGTCAAATTTGTCTTAATTTAATGTTAAAATGGTAGAAATTCAGCCAAAAATACATCAGGAATACATCATAACCCTGTTATTCTACAATAAATAGTGAAAAAATCATCTAAACCAAATCCCTAGAAAATAGGCAAAATCTTACAGGTCCACGCTCATGAGAATTTACAATTTTTGCAATATGTCAAATTTGTCTTAATTTAATGTTAAAATGGTAGAAATTCAGCCAAAAATACATCAGGAATACATCATAACCCTGTTATTCTACAATAAATAGTGAAAAAATCATCTAAACCAAATCCCTAGAAAATAGGCAAAATCTTACAGGTCCGCACTCATGAGAATTTACAATTTTTGCAATATGTCAAATTTGTCTTAATTTAATGTTAAAATGGTAGAAATTCAGCCAAAAATACATCAGGAATACATCATAACCCTGTTATTCTACAATAAATAGTGAAAAAATCATCTAAACCAAATCCCTAGAAAATAGGCAAAATCTTACAGGTCCGCGCTCATGCGAATTTTCAATTTTTGCAATATGTCAAATTTGTCTTAATTTAATGTTAAAATGGTAGAAATTATGCCAAAAATACATCAGGAATACATCATAACCCTGTTATTCTACAATAAATAGTGAAAAAATCATCTAAACCAAATCCCTAGAAAATAGGCAAAATCTTACAGGTCCGCGCTCATAAGACTTTTCAATTTTTGCAATATGTCAAATTTGTCTTAATTTAATGTTAAAATGGTAGAAATTCAGCCAAAAATACATCAGGAATACATCATAACCCTGTTATTCTACAATAAATAGTGAAAAAATCATCTAAACCAAATCCCATGAAAATAGGCAAAATCTTACAGGTCCGCACTCATGAGAATTTACAATTTTTGCAATATGTCAAATTTGTCTTAATTTAATGTTAAAATGGTAGAAATTCAGCCAAAAATACATCAGGAATACATCATAACCCTGTTATTCTACAATAAATAGTGAAAAAATCATCTAAACCAAATCCCTAGAAAATAGGCAAAATCTTACAGGTCCGCGCTCATGCGAATTTTCAATTTTTGCAATATGTCAAATTTGTCTTAATTTAATGTTAAAATGGTAGAAATTCAGCCAAAAATACATCAGGAATACATATTAACCCTGTTATTCTACAATAAATAGTCAAAATAGCATCTAAACCAAATCCCTAGAAAATAGGCAAAATCTTACAGGTCCGCGCTCATGAGAATTTTCAATTTTTGCAATATGTCAAATTTGTCTTAATTTAATGTTAAAATGGTAGAAATTCAGCCAAAAATACATCAGGAATACATCATAACCCTGTTATTCTACAATAAATAGTGAAAAAATCATCTAAACCAAATCCCTAGAAAATAGGCAAAATCTTACAGGTCCGCGCTCATGCGAATTTTCAATTTTTGCAATATGTCAAATTTGTCTTAATTTAATGTTAAAATGATAGAAATTCAGCCAAAAATACATCAGGAATACATCATAACCCTGTTATTCTACAATAAATATTCATAATAGAATCTAAACCAAATCCCTAGAAAATAGGCAAAATCTTACAGGTCCGCACTCATGAGAATTTTCAATTTTTGCAATATGTCAAATTTGTCTTAATTTAATGTTAAATGGTAGAAATTCAGCCAAAAATACATCAGGAATACATCATAACCCTGTTATTCTACAATAAATAGTGAAAAAATCATCTAAACCAAATCCCTAGAAAATAGGCAAAATCTTACAGGTCCACGCTCATGAGAATTTACAATTTTTGCAATATGTCAAATTTGTCTTAATTTAATGTTAAAATGGTAGAAATTCAGCCAAAAATACATCAGGAATACATCATAACCCTGTTATTCTACAATAAATAGTGAAAAAATCATCTAAACCAAATCCCATGAAAATAGGCAAAATCTTACAGGTCCGCACTCATGAGAATTTACAATTTTTGCAATATGTCAAATTTGTCTTAATTTAATGTTAAAATGGTAGAAATTCAGCCAAAAATACATCAGGAATACATCATAACCCTGTTATTCTACAATAAATAGTGAAAAAATCATCTAAACCAAATCCCTAGAAAATAGGCAAAATCTTACAGGTCCGCGCTCATGCGAATTTTCAATTTTTGCAATATGTCAAATTTGTCTTAATTTAATGTTAAAATGGTAGAAATTCAGCCAAAAATACATCAGGAATACATCATAACCCTGTTATTCTACAATAAATAGTGAAAAAATCATCTAAACCAAATCCCTAGAAAATAGGCAAAATCTTACAGGTCCGCGCTCATAAGACTTTTCAATTTTTGCAATATGTCAAATTTGTCTTAATTTAATGTTAAAATGGTAGAAATTCAGCCAAAAATACATCAGGAATACATCATAACCCTGTTATTCTACAATAAATAGTCAAAATAGCATCTAAACCAAATCCCTAGAAAATAGGCAAAATCTTACAGGTCCGCGCTCATGAGAATTTTCAATTTTTGCAATATGTCAAATTTGTCTTAATTTAATGTTAAAATGGTAGAAATTCAGCCAAAAATACATCAGGAATACATCATAACCCTGTTATTCTACAATAAATAGTGAAAAAATCATCTAAACCAAATCCCTAGAAAATAGGCAAAATCTTACAGGTCCGCGCTCATGCGAATTTTCAATTTTTGCAATATGTCAAATTTGTCTTAATTTAATGTTAAAATGATAGAAATTCAGCCAAAAATACATCAGGAATACATCATAACCCTGTTATTCTACAATAAATATTCATAATAGAATCTAAACCAAATCCCTAGAAAATAGGCAAAATCTTACAGGTCCGCACTCATGAGAATTTTCAATTTTTGCAATATGTCAAATTTGTCTTAATTTAATGTTAAAATGGTAGAAATTCAGCCAAAAATACATCAGGAATACATCATAACCCTGTTATTCTACAATAAATAGTGAAAAAATCATCTAAACCAAATCCCTAGAAAATAGGCAAAATCTTACAGGTCCACGCTCATGAGAATTTACAATTTTTGCAATATGTCAAATTTGTCTTAATTTAATGTTAAAATGGTAGAAATTCAGCCAAAAATACATCAGGAATACATCATAACCCTGTTATTCTACAATAAATAGTGAAAAAATCATCTAAACCAAATCCCATGAAAATAGGCAAAATCTTACAGGTCCGCACTCATGAGAATTTACAATTTTTGCAATATGTCAAATTTGTCTTAATTTAATGTTAAAATGGTAGAAATTCAGCCAAAAATACATCAGGAATACATCATAACCCTGTTATTCTACAATAAATAGTGAAAAAATCATCTAAACCAAATCCCTAGAAAATAGGCAAAATCTTACAGGTCCGCGCTCATGCGAATTTTCAATTTTTGCAATATGTCAAATTTGTCTTAATTTAATGTTAAAATGGTAGAAATTCAGCCAAAAATACATCAGGAATACATCATAACCCTGTTATTCTACAATAAATAGTGAAAAAATCATCTAAACCAAATCCCTAGAAAATAGGCAAAATCTTACAGGTCCACGCTCATGAGAATTTACAATTTTTGCAATATGTCAAATTTGTCTTAATTTAATGTTAAAATGGTAGAAATTCAGCCAAAAATACATCAGGAATACATCATAACCCTGTTATTCTACAATAAATAGTGAAAAAATCATCTAAACCAAATCCCATGAAAATAGGCAAAATCTTACAGGTCCGCACTCATGAGAATTTACAATTTTTGCAATATGTCAAATTTGTCTTAATTTAATGTTAAAATGGTAGAAATTCAGCAAAAAATACATCAGGAATACATCATAACCCTGTTATTCTACAATAAATAGTGAAAAAATCATCTAAACCAAATCCCTAGAAAATAGGCAAAATCTTACAGGTCCGCGCTCATGCGAATTTTCAATTTTTGCAATATGTCAAATTTGTCTTAATTTAATGTTAAAATGGTAGAAATTCAGCCAAAAATACATCAGGAATACATCATAGCCCTGTTATTCTACAATAAATAGTGAAAAAATCATCTAAACCAAATCCCTAGAAAATAGGCAAAATCTTACAGGTCCGCGCTCATAAGACTTTTATATTTTTGCAATATGTCAAATTTGTCTTAATTTACTGTTAAAATGGTAGAAATTCAGCCAAAAATACATCAGGAATACATCATAACCCTGTTATTCTACAATAAATAGTGAAAAAATCATCTAAACCAAATCCCTAGAAAATAGGCAAAATCTTACAGGTCCGCGCTCATAAGACTTTTCAATTTTTGCAATATGTCAAATTTGTCTTAATTTAATGTTAAAATGGTAGAAATTCAGCCAAAAATACATCAGGAATACATCATAACCCTGTTATTCTACAATAAATAGTGAAAAAATCATCTAAACCAAATCCCATGAAAATAGGCAAAATCTTACAGGTCCGCACTCATGAGAATTTACAATTTTTGCAATATGTCAAATTTGTCTTAATTTAATGTTAAAATGGTAGAAATTCAGCCAAAAATACATCAGGAATACATCATAACCCTGTTATTCTACAATAAATAGTGAAAAAATCATCTAAACCAAATCCCTAGAAAATAGGCAAAATCTTACAGGTCCGCGCTCATGCGAATTTTCAATTTTTGCAATATGTCAAATTTGTCTTAATTTAATGTTAAAATGGTAGAAATTCAACCAAAAATACATCAGGAATACATCATAGCCCTGTTATTCTACAATAAATAGTGAAAAAATCATCTAAACCAAATCCCTAGAAAATAGGCAAAATCTTACAGGTCCGCGCTCATAAGACTTTTATATTTTTGCAATATGTCAAATTTGTCTTAATTTAATGTTAAAATGGTAGAAATTCAGCCAAAAATACATCAGGAATACATATTAACCCTGTTATTCTACAATAAATAGTCAAAATAGCATCTAAACCAAATCCCTAGAAAATAGGCAAAATCTTACAGGTCCGCGCTCATGAGAATTTTCAATTTTTGCAATATGTCAAATTTGTCTTAATTTAATGTTAAAATGGTAGAAATTCAGCCAAAAATACATCAGGAATACATCATAACCCTGTTATTCTACAATAAATAGTGAAAAAATCATCTAAACCAAATCCCTAGAAAATAGGCAAAATCTTACAGGTCCGCGCTCATGCGAATTTTCAATTTTTGCAATATGTCAAATTTGTCTTAATTTAATGTTAAAATGATAGAAATTCAGCCAAAAATACATCAGGAATACATCATAACCCTGTTATTCTACAATAAATATTCATAATAGAATCTAAACCAAATCCCTAGAAAATAGGCAAAATCTTACAGGTCCGCACTCATGAGAATTTTCAATTTTTGCAATATGTCAAATTTGTCTTAATTTAATGTTAAATGGTAGAAATTCAGCCAAAAATACATCAGGAATACATCATAACCCTGTTATTCTACAATAAATAGTGAAAAAATCATCTAAACCAAATCCCTAGAAAATAGGCAAAATCTTACAGGTCCACGCTCATGAGAATTTACAATTTTTGCAATATGTCAAATTTGTCTTAATTTAATGTTAAAATGGTAGAAATTCAGCCAAAAATACATCAGGAATACATCATAACCCTGTTATTCTACAATAAATAGTGAAAAAATCATCTAAACCAAATCCCATGAAAATAGGCAAAATCTTACAGGTCCGCACTCATGAGAATTTACAATTTTTGCAATATGTCAAATTTGTCTTAATTTAATGTTAAAATGGTAGAAATTCAGCCAAAAATACATCAGGAATACATCATAACCCTGTTATTCTACAATAAATAGTGAAAAAATCATCTAAACCAAATCCCTAGAAAATAGGCAAAATCTTACAGGTCCGCGCTCATGCGAATTTTCAATTTTTGCAATATGTCAAATTTGTCTTAATTTAATGTTAAAATGGTAGAAATTCAGCCAAAAATACATCAGGAATACATCATAACCCTGTTATTCTACAATAAATAGTGAAAAAATCATCTAAACCAAATCCCTAGAAAATAGGCAAAATCTTACAGGTCCGCGCTCATAAGACTTTTCAATTTTTGCAATATGTCAAATTTGTCTTAATTTAATGTTAAAATGGTAGAAATTCAGCCAAAAATACATCAGGAATACATCATAACCCTGTTATTCTACAATAAATAGTCAAAATAGCATCTAAACCAAATCCCTAGAAAATAGGCAAAATCTTACAGGTCCGCGCTCATGAGAATTTTCAATTTTTGCAATATGTCAAATTTGTCTTAATTTAATGTTAAAATGGTAGAAATTCAGCCAAAAATACATCAGGAATACATCATAACCCTGTTATTCTACAATAAATATTCATAATAGAATCTAAACCAAATCCCTAGAAAATAGGCAAAATCTTACAGGTCCGCACTCATGAGAATTTTCAATTTTTGCAATATGTCAAATTTGTCTTAATTTAATGTTAAATGGTAGAAATTCAGCCAAAAATACATCAGGAATACATCATAACCCTGTTATTCTACAATAAATAGTGAAAAAATCATCTAAACCAAATCCCTAGAAAATAGGCAAAATCTTACAGGTCCACGCTCATGAGAATTTACAATTTTTGCAATATGTCAAATTTGTCTTAATTTAATGTTAAAATGGTAGAAATTCAGCCAAAAATACATCAGGAATACATCATAACCCTGTTATTCTACAATAAATAGTGAAAAAATCATCTAAACCAAATCCCATGAAAATAGGCAAAATCTTACAGGTCCACACTCATGAGAATTTACAATTTTTGCAATATGTCAAATTTGTCTTAATTTAATGTTAAAATGGTAGAAATTCAGCCAAAAATACATCAGGAATACATCATAACCCTGTTATTCTACAATAAATAGTGAAAAAATCATCTAAACCAAATCCCTAGAAAATAGGCAAAATCTTACAGGTCCGCGCTCATGCGAATTTTCAATTTTTGCAATATGTCAAATTTGTCTTAATTTAATGTTAAAATGGTAGAAATTCAGCCAAAAATACATCAGGAATACATCATAACCCTGTTATTCTACAATAAATAGTGAAAAAATCATCTAAACCAAATCCCTAGAAAATAGGCAAAATCTTACAGGTCCGCGCTCATAAGACTTTTCAATTTTTGCAATATGTCAAATTTGTCTTAATTTAATGTTAAAATGGTAGAAATTCAGCCAAAAATACATCAGGAATACATCATAACCCTGTTATTCTACAATAAATAGTCAAAATAGCATCTAAACCAAATCCCTAGAAAATAGGCAAAATCTTACAGGTCCGCGCTCATGAGAATTTTCAATTTTTGCAATATGTCAAATTTGTCTTAATTTAATGTTAAAATGGTAGAAATTCAGCCAAAAATACATCAGGAATACATCATAACCCTGTTATTCTACAATAAATAGTGAAAAAATCATCTAAACCAAATCCCTAGAAAATAGGCAAAATCTTACAGGTCCGCGCTCATGCGAATTTTCAATTTTTGCAATATGTCAAATTTGTCTTAATTTAATGTTAAAATGATAGAAATTCAGCCAAAAATACATCAGGAATACATCATAACCCTGTTATTCTACAATAAATATTCATAATAGAATCTAAACCAAATCCCTAGAAAATAGGCAAAATCTTACAGGTCCGCACTCATGAGAATTTTCAATTTTTGCAATATGTCAAATTTGTCTTAATTTAATGTTAAAATGGTAGAAATTCAGCCAAAAATACATCAGGAATACATCATAACCCTGTTATTCTACAATAAATAGTGAAAAAATCATCTAAACCAAATCCCTAGAAAATAGGCAAAATCTTACAGGTCCACGCTCATGAGAATTTACAATTTTTGCAATATGTCAAATTTGTCTTAATTTAATGTTAAAATTGTAGAAATTCAGCCAAAAATACATCAGGAATACATCATAACCCTGTTATTCTACAATAAATAGTGAAAAAATCATCTAAACCAAATCCCATGAAAATAGGCAAAATCTTACAGGTCCGCACTCATGAGAATTTACAATTTTTGCAATATGTCAAATTTGTCTTAATTTAATGTTAAAATGGTAGAAATTCAGCCAAAAATACATCAGGAATACATCATAACCCTGTTATTCTACAATAAATAGTGAAAAAATCATCTAAACCAAATCCCTAGAAAATAGGCAAAATCTTACAGGTCCGCGCTCATGCGAATTTTCAATTTTTGCAATATGTCAAATTTGTCTTAATTTAATGTTAAAATGGTAGAAATTCAGCCAAAAATACATCAGGAATACATCATAACCCTGTTATTCTACAATAAATAGTGAAAAAATCATCTAAACCAAATCCCTAGAAAATAGGCAAAATCTTACAGGTCCACGCTCATGAGAATTTACAATTTTTGCAATATGTCAAATTTGTCTTAATTTAATGTTAAAATGGTAGAAATTCAGCCAAAAATACATCAGGAATACATCATAACCCTGTTATTCTACAATAAATAGTGAAAAAATCATCTAAACCAAATCCCATGAAAATAGGCAAAATCTTACAGGTCCGCACTCATGAGAATTTACAATTTTTGCAATATGTCAAATTTGTCTTAATTTAATGTTAAAATGGTAGAAATTCAGCCAAAAATACATCAGGAATACATCATAACCCTGTTATTCTTCAATAAATAGTGAAAAAATCATCTAAACCAAATCCCTAGAAAATAGGCAAAATCTTACAGGTCCGCGCTCATGCGAATTTTCAATTTTTGCAATATGTCAAATTTGTCTTAATTTAATGTTAAAATGGTAGAAATTCAGCCAAAAATACATCAGGAATACATCATAGCCCTGTTATTCTACAATAAATAGTGAAAAAATCATCTAAACCAAATCCCTAGAAAATAGGCAAAATCTTACAGGTCCGCGCTCATAAGACTTTTATATTTTTGCAATATGTCAAATTTGTCTTAATTTAATGTTAAAATGGTAGAAATTCAGCCAAAAATACATCAGGAATACATATTAACCCTGTTATTCTACAATAAATAGTCAAAATAGCATCTAAACCAAATCCCTAGAAAATAGGCAAAATCTTACAGGTCCGCGCTCATGAGAATTTTCAATTTTTGCAATATGTCAAATTTGTCTTAATTTAATGTTAAAATGGTAGAAATTCAGCCAAAAATACATCAGGAATACATCATAACCCTGTTATTCTACAATAAATAGTGAAAAAATCATCTAAACCAAATCCCTAGAAAATAGGCAAAATCTTACAGGTCCGCGCTCATGCTAATTTTCAATTTTTGCAATATGTCAAATTTGTCTTAATTTAATGTTAAAATGATAGAAATTCAGCCAAAAATACATCAGGAATACATCATAACCCTGTTATTCTACAATAAATATTCATAATAGAATCTAAACCAAATCCCTAGAAAATAGGCAAAATCTTACAGGTCCGCACTCATGAGAATTTTCAATTTTTGCAATATGTCAAATTTGTCTTAATTTAATGTTAAATGGTAGAAATTCAGCCAAAAATACATCAGGAATACATCATAACCCTGTTATTCTACAATAAATAGTGAAAAAATCATCTAAACCAAATCCCTAGAAAATAGGCAAAATCTTACAGGTCCACGCTCATGAGAATTTACAATTTTTGCAATATGTCAAATTTGTCTTAATTTAATGTTAAAATGGTAGAAATTCAGCCAAAAATACATCAGGAATACATCATAACCCTGTTATTCTACAATAAATAGTGAAAAAATCATCTAAACCAAATCCCATGAAAATAGGCAAAATCTTACAGGTCCGCACTCATGAGAATTTACAATTTTTGCAATATGTCAAATTTGTCTTAATTTAATGTTAAAATGGTAGAAATTCAGCCAAAAATACATCAGGAATACATCATAACCCTGTTATTCTACAATAAATAGTGAAAAAATCATCTAAACCAAATCCCTAGAAAATAGGCAAAATCTTACAGGTCCGCGCTCATGCGAATTTTCAATTTTTGCAATATGTCAAATTTTTCTTAATTTAATGTTAAAATGGTAGAAATTCAGCCAAAAATACATCAGGAATACATCATAGCCCTGTTATTCTACAATAAATAGTGAAAAAATCATCTAAACCAAATCCCTAGAAAATAGGCAAAATCTTACAGGTCCGCGCTCATAAGACTTTTCAATTTTTGCAATATGTCAAATTTGTCTTAATTTAATGTTAAAATGGTAGAAATTCAGCCAAAAATACATCAGGAATACATCATAACCCTGTTATTCTACAATAAATAGTCAAAATAGCATCTAAACCAAATCCCTAGAAAATAGGCAAAATCTTACAGGTCCGCGCTCATGAGAATTTTCAATTTTTGCAATATGTCAAATTTGTCTTAATTTAATGTTAAAATGGTAGAAATTCAGCCAAAAATACATCAGGAATACATCATAACCCTGTTATTCTACAATAAATAGTGAAAAAATCATCTAAACCAAATCCCTAGAAAATAGGCAAAATCTTACAGGTCCGCGCTCATGCGAATTTTCAATTTTTGCAATATGTCAAATTTGTCTTAATTTAATGTTAAAATGGTAGAAATTCAGCCAAAAATACATCAGGAATACATCATAACCCTGTTATTCTACAATAAATAGTGAAAAAATCATCTAAACCAAATCCCTAGAAAATAGGCAAAATCTTACAGGTCCGCGCTCATGAGAAATTTACATTTTTGCAATATGTCAAATTTGTCTTAATTTAATGTTAAAATGGTAGAAATTCAGCCAAAAATACATCAGGAATACATCATAACCCTGTTATTCTACAATAAATAGTGAAAAAATCATCTAAACCAAATCCCATGAAAATAGGCAAAATCTTACAGGTCCGCACTCATGAGAATTTACAATTTTTGCAATATGTCAAATTTGTCTTAATTTAATGTTAAAATGGTAGAAATTCAGCCAAAAATACATCAGGAATACATCATAACCCTGTTATTCTACAATAAATAGTGAAAAAATCATCTAAACCAAATCCCTAGAAAATAGGCAAAATCTTACAGGTCCGCGCTCATGCGAATTTTCAATTTTTGCAATATGTCAAATTTGTCTTAATTTAATGTTAAAATGATAGAAATTCAGCCAAAAATACATCAGGAATACATCATAACCCTGTTATTCTACAATAAATAGTGAAAAAATCATCTAAACCCAATCCCTAGAAAATAGGCAAAATCTTACAGGTCCGCGCTCATAAGACTTTTCAATTTTTGCAATATGTCAAATTTGTCTTAATTTAATGTTAAAATGGTAGAAATTCAGCCAAAAATACATCAGGAATACATCATAACCCTGTTATTCTACAATAAATAGTGAAAAAATCATCTAAACCAAATCCCTAGAAAATAGGCAAAATCTTACAGGTCCGCGCTCATGAGAATTTTACATTTTTGCAATATGTCAAATTTGTCTTAATTTAATGTTAAAATGGTAGAAATTCAGCCAAAAATACATCAGGAATACATCATAACCCTGTTATTCTACAATAAATAGTGAAAAAATCATCTAAACCAAATCCCTAGAAAATAGGCAAAATCTTACAGGTCCGCGCTCATGAGAAATTTACATTTTTGCAATATGTCAAATTTGTCTTAATTTAATGTTAAAATGGTAGAAATTCAGCCAAAAATACATCAGGAATACATCATAACCCTGTTATTCTACAATAAATAGTGAAAAAATCATCTAAACCAAATCCCATGAAAATAGGCAAAATCTTACAGGTCCGCACTCATGAGAACTTACAATTTTTGCAATATGTCAAATTTGTCTTAATTTAATGTTAAAATGGTAGAAATTCAGCAAAACATACATCAGGAATACATCATAACCCTGTTATTCTACAATAAATAGTGAAAAAATCATCTAAACCAAATCCCTAGAAAATAGGCAAAATCTTACAGGTCCGCGCTCATGAGAATTTTACATTTTTGCAATATGTCAAATTTGTCTTAATTTAATGTTAAAATGGTAGAAATTCAGCCAAAAATACATCAGGAATACATCATAACCCTGTTATTCTACAATAAATAGTGAAAAAATCATCTAAACCAAATCCCTAGAAAATAGGCAAAATCTTACAGGTCCGCGCTCATGCGAATTTTCAATTTTTGCAATATGTCAAATTTGTCTTAATTTAATGTTAAAATGATAGAAATTCAGCCAAAAATACATCAGGAATACATCATAACCCTGTTATTCTACAATAAATAGTGAAAAAATCATCTAAACCAAATCCCTAGAAAAAAGGCAAAATCTTACAGGTCCGCGCTCATGAGAATTTTCAATTTTTGCAATATGTCAAATTTGTCTTAATTTAATGTTAAAATGGTAGAAATTCAGCCAAAAATACATCTGGAATACATCATAACCCTGTTATTCTACAATAAATAGTGAAAAAATCATCTAAACCAAATCCCTAGAAAATAGGCAAAATCTTACAGGTCCGCGCTCATGAGAATTTTACATTTTTGCAATATGTCAAATTTGTCTTAATTTAATGTTAAAATGGTAGAAATTCAGCCAAAAATACATCAGGAATACATCATAACCCTGTTATTCTACAATATATAGTCAAAATAGCATCTCAACCAAATCCCTAGAAAATAGGCAAAATCTTACAGGTCCGCGCTCATGAGAATTTTCAATTTTTGCAATATGTCAAATTTGTCTTAATTTAATGTTAAAATGGTAGAAATTCAGCCAAAAATACATCAGGAATACATCATAACCCTGTTATTCTACAATTAATAGTCAAAATAGCATCTAAACCAAATCCCTAGAAAATAGGCAAAATCTTACAGGTCCGCGCTCATGAGAATTTTCAATTTTTGCAATATGTCGAATTTGTCTTAATTTAATGTTAAAATGGTAGAAATTCAGCCAAAAATACATCAGGAATACATCATAACCCTGTTATTCCCCAGTTAATAGTGAAAAAAACATTTAAACCAAATCCCATGAAAATAGGCAAAATCTTACAGGTCCGCGCTCATGAGAATGTTCAATTTTTGCAATATGTCAAATTTGTCTTAATTTAATGTTAAAATGGTAGAAATTCAGCCAAAAATACATCAGGAATACATCATAACCCTGTTATTCTACAATAAATAGTGAAAAAATCATCCAAACCCAAATCCCTAGAAAATAGGCAAAATCTTACAGGTCCGCGCTCATAAGACTTTTCAATTTTTGCAATATGTCAAATTTGTCTTAATTTAATGTTAAAATGGTAGAAATTCAGCCAAAAATACATCAGGAATACGTCATAACCCTGTTATTCTACAATAAATAATCAAAATAGCATCTAAACCAAATCCCTAAAAAATAGGCAAAATCTTACAGGTCCGCGCTCATGAGAATTTTCAATTTTTGCAATATGTCAAATTTGTCTTAATTTAATGTTAAAATGGTAGAAATTCAGCCAAAAATACATCAGGAATACATCATAACCCTGTTATTCTACAATAAATATTCATAATAGAATCTAAACAAAATCCCTAGAAAATAGGCAAAATCTTACAGGTCCGCGCTCATGAGAATTTTCAATTTTTGCAATATGTCAAATTTGTCTTAATTTAATGTTAAAATGGTAGAAATTCAGCCAAAAATACATCAGGAATACATCATAACCCTGTTATTCTACAATAAATAGTGAAAAAATCATCTAAACCAAATCCCTAGAAAATAGGCAAAATCTTACAGGTCCGCGCTCATGAGAAATTTACATTTTTTCAATATGTCAAATTTGTCTTAATTTAATGTTAAAATGGTAGAAATTCAGCCAAAAATACATCAGGAATACATCATAACCCTGTTATTCTACAATAAATAGTGAAAAAATCATCTAAACCAAATCCCATGAAAATAGGCAAAATCTTACAGGTCCGCACTCATGAGAACTTACAATTTTTGCAATATGTCAAATTTGTCTTAATTTAATGTTAAAATGGTAGAAATTCAGCCAAACATACATCAGGAATACATCATGACCCTGTTATTCTACAATAAATAGTGAAAAAATCATCTAAACCAAATCCCTAGAAAATAGGCAAAATCTTACAGGTCCGCGCTCATGAGAATTTTACATTTTTGCAATATGTCAAATTTGTCTTAATTTAATGTTAAAATGGTAGAAATTCAGCCAAAAATACATCAGGAATACATCATAACCCTGTTATTCTACAATAAATAGTGAAAAAATCATCTAAACCAAATCCCTAGAAAATAGGCAAAATCTTACAGGTCCGCGCTCATGCGAATTTTCAATTTTTGCAATATGTCAAATTTGTCTTAATTTAATGTTAAAATGATAGAAATTCAGCCAAAAATACATCAGGAATACATCATAACCCTGTTATTCTACAATAAATAGTGAAAAAATCATCTAAACCAAATCCCTAGAAAAAAGGCAAAATCTTACAGGTCCGCGCTCATGAGAATTTTCAATTTTTGCAATATGTCAAATTTGTCTTAATTTAATGTTAAAATGGTAGAAATTCAGCCAAAAATACATCTGGAATACATCATAACCCTGTTATTCTACAATAAATAGTGAAAAAATCATCTAAACCAAATCCCTAGAAAATAGGCAAAATCTTACAGGTCCGCGCTCATGAGAATTTTACATTTTTGCAATATGTCAAATTTGTCTTAATTTAATGTTAAAATGGTAGAAATTCAGCCAAAAATACATCAGGAATACATCATAACCCTGTTATTCTACAATATATAGTCAAAATAGCATCTCAACCAAATCCCTAGAAAATAGGAAAAATCTTACAGGTCCGCGCTCATGAGAATTTTCAATTTTTGCAATATGTCAAATTTGTCTTAATTTAATGTTAAAATGGTAGAAATTCAGCCAAAAATACATCAGGAATACATCATAACCCTGTTATTCTACAATTAATAGTCAAAATAGCATCTAAACCAAATCCCTAGAAAATAGGCAAAATCTTACAGGTCCGCGCTCATGAGAATTTTCAATTTTTGCAATATGTCGAATTTGTCTTAATTTAATGTTAAAATGGTAGAAATTCAGCCAAAAATACATCAGGAATACATCATAACCCTGTTATTCCCCAGTTAATAGTGAAAAAAACATTTAAACCAAATCCCATGAAAATAGGCAAAATCTTACAGGTCCGCGCTCATGAGAATGTTCAATTTTTGCAATATGTCAAATTTGTCTTAATTTAATGTTAAAATGGTAGAAATTCAGCCAAAAATACATCAGGAATACATCATAACCCTGTTATTCTACAATAAATAGTGAAAAAATCATCCAAACCCAAATCCCTAGAAAATAGGCAAAATCTTACAGGTCCGCGCTCATAAGACTTTTCAATTTTTGCAATATGTCAAATTTGTCTTAATTTAATGTTAAAATGGTAGAAATTCAGCCAAAAATACATCAGGAATACGTCATAACCCTGTTATTCTACAATAAATAATCAAAATAGCATCTAAACCAAATCCCTAAAAAATAGGCAAAATCTTACAGGTCCGCGCTCATGAGAATTTTCAATTTTTGCAATATGTCAAATTTGTCTTAATTTAATGTTAAAATGGTAGAAATTCAGCCAAAAATACATCAGGAATACATCATAACCCTGTTATTCTACAATAAATATTCATAATAGAATCTAAACAAAATCCCTAGAAAATAGGCAAAATCTTACAGGTCCGCGCTCATGAGAATTTTACATTTTTGCAATATGTCAAATTTGTCTTAATTTAATGTTAAAATGGTAGAAATTCAGCCAAAAATACATCAGGAATACATCATAACCCTGTTATTCTACAATATATAGTCAAAATAGCATCTAAACCAAATCCCTAGAAAATAGGCAAAATCTTACAGGTCCGCGCTCATGAGAATTTTCAATTTTTGCAATATGTCAAATTTGTCTTAATTTAATGTTAAAATGGTAGAAATTCAGCCAAAAATACATCAGGAATACATCATAACCCTGTTATTCTACAATAAATAGTGAAAAAATCATCTAAACCAAATCCCTAGAAAATAGGCAAAATCTTACAGGTCCGCGCTCATGAGAATTTTCAATTTTTGCAATATGTCAAATTTGTCTTAATTTAATGTTAAAATGGTATAAATTCAGCCAAAAATACATCAGGAATACGTCATAACCCTGTTATTCTACAATAAATAGTGAAAAAATCATCTAAACCAAATCCCTAGAAAATAGGCAAAATCTTACAGGTCCGCGCTCATGAGAATTTTCAATTTTTGCAATATGTCAAATTTGTCTTAATTTAATGTTAAAATGGTAGAAATTCAGCCAAAAATACATCAGGAATACATCATAACCCTGTTATTCTACAATAAATAGTGAAAAAATCATCTAAACCAAATCCCTAGAAAATAGGCAAAATCTTACAGGTCCGCGCTCATGAGAATTATCAATTTTTGCAATATGTCAAATTTGTCTTAATTTAATGTTAAAATGGTCGAAATTCAGCCAAAAATACATCAGGAATACATCATAACCCTGTTATTCTACAATAAATAGTGAAAAAATCATCTAAACCAAATCCCTAGAAAATAGGCAAAATCTTACAGGTCCGCGCTCATGAGAATTTTACATTTTTGCAATATGTCAAATTTGTCTTAATTTAATGTTAAAATGGTAGAAATTCAGCCAAAAATACATCAGGAATACATCATAACCCTGTTATTCTACAATAAATAGTGAAAAAATCATCTAAACCAAATCCCTAGAAAATAGGCAAAATCTTACAGGTCCGCGCTCATGAGAATTTTCAATTTTTGCAATATGTCAAATTTGTCTTAATTTAATGTTAAAATGGTAGAAATTCAGCCAAAAATACATCAGGAATACATCATAACCCTGTTATTCTACAATAAATAGTGAAAAAATCATCTAAACCAAATCCCTAGAAAATAGGCAAAATCTTACAGGTCCGCGCTCATGAGAAATTTACATTTTTGCAATAGCTCAAATTTGTCTTAATTTAATGTTAAAATGGTAGAAATTCAGCCAAAAATACATCAGGAATACATCATAACCCTGTTATTCTACAATAAATAGTGAAAAAATCATCTAAACCAAATCCCATGAAAATAGGCAAAATCTTACAGGTCCGCACTCATGAGAATTTACAATTTTTGCAATATGTCAAATTTGTCTTAATTTAATGTTAAAATGGTAGAAATTCAGCCAAAAATACATCAGGAATACATCATAACCCTGTTATTCTACAATAAATAGTGAAAAAATCATCTAAACCAAATCCCTAGAAAATAGGCAAAATCTTACAGGTCCGCGCTCATGCGAATTTTCAATTTTTGCAATATGTCAAATTTGTCTTAATTTAATGTTAAAATGATAGAAATTCAGCCAAAAATACATCAGGAATACATCATAACCCTGTTATTCTACAATAAATAGTGAAAAAATCATCTAAACCCAATCCCTAGAAAATAGGCAAAATCTTACAGGTCCGCGCTCATGCGAATTTTCAATTTTGGCAATATGTCAAATTTGTCTTAATTTAATGTTAAAATGGTAGAAATTCAGCCAAAAATACATCAGGAATACATCATAACCCTGTTATTCTACAATAAATATTCATAATAGAATCTAAACCAAATCCCTAGAAAATAGGCAAAATCTTACAGGTCCGCGCTCATGAGAATTTTCAATTTTTGCAATATGTCAAATTTGTCCTAATTTAATGTTAAAATGGTAGAAATTCAGCTAAAAATACATCAGGAATACATCATAACCCTGTTATTCTACAATATATAGTCAAAATAGCATCTAAACCAAATCCCTAGAAAATAGGCAAAATCTTACAGGTCCGCGCTCATGAGAATTTTCAATTTTTGCAATATGTCAAATTTGTCTTAATTTAATGTTAAAATGGTAGAAATTCAGCCAAAAATACATCAGGAATACATCATAACCCTGTTATTCTACAATAAATAGTCAAAATAGCATCTAAACCAAATCCCTAGAAAATAGGCAAAATCTTACAGGTCCGCGCTCATGAGAATTTAAAATTTTTGCAATATGTCAAATTTGTCTTAATTTAATGTTAAAATGGTAGAAATTCAGCCAAAAATACATCAGGAATACATCATAACCCTGTTATTCTACAATAAATAGTGAAAAAATCATCTAAACCAAATCCCTAGAAAATAGGCAAAATCTTACAGGTCCGCGCTCATAAGACTTTTCAATTTTTGCAATATGTCAAATTTGTCTTAATTTAATGTTAAAATGGTATAAATTCAGCCAAAAATACATCAGGAATACATCATAACCCTGTTATTCTACAATAAATAGTGAAAAAATCATCTAAACCAAATCCCTAGAAAATAGGCAAAATCTTACAGGTCCGCCCTCATGAGAATTTTCAATTTTTGCAATATGTCAAATTTGTCTTAATTTAATGTTAAAATGGTAGAAATTCAGCCAAAAATACATCAGGAATACATCATAACCCTGTTATTCTACAATAAATAGTGAAAAAATCATCTAAACCAAATCCCTAGAAAATAGGCAAAATCTTACAGGTCCGCGCTCATGAGAATTTTCAATTTTTGCAATATGTCAAATTTGTCTTAATTTAATGTTAAAATGGTCGAAATTCAGCCAAAAATACATCAGGAATACATCATAACCCTGTTATTCTACAATAAATAGTGAAAAAATCATCTAAACCCAATCCCTAGAAAATAGGCAAAATCTTACAGGTCCGCGCTCATGCGAATTTTCAATTTTGGCAATATGTCAAATTTGTCTTAATTTAATGTTAAAATGGTAGAAATTCAGCCAAAAATACATCAGGAATACATCATAACCCTGTTATTCTACAATAAATATTCATAATAGAATCTAAACCAAATCCCTAGAAAATAGGCAAAATCTTACAGGTCCGCGCTCATGAGAATTTTCAATTTTTGCAATATGTCAAATTTGTCTTAATTTAATGTTAAAATGGTAGAAATTCAGCTAAAAATACATCAGGAATACATCATAACCCTGTTATTCTACAATATATAGTCAAAATAGCATCTAAACCAAATCCCTAGAAAATAAGCAAAATCTTACAGGTCCGCGCTCATGAGAATTTTCAATTTTTGCAATATGTCAAATTTGTCTTAATTTAATGTTAAAATGGTAGAAATTCAGCCAAAAATACATCAGGAATACATCATAACCCTGTTATTCTACAATAAATAGTCAAAATAGCATCTAAACCAAATCCCTAGACAATAGGCAAAATCTTACAGGTCCGCGCTCATGAGAATTTAAAATTTTTGCAATATGTCAAATTTGTCTTAATTTAATGTTAAAATGGTAGAAATTCAGCCAAAAATACATCAGGAATACATCATAACCCTGTTATTCTACAATAAATAGTGAAAAAATCATCTAAACCAAATCCCTAGAAAATAGGCAAAATCTTACAGGTCCGCGCTCATGAGAATTTTCAATTTTTGCAATATGTCAAATTTGTCTTAATTTAATGTTAAAATGGTATAAATTCAGCCAAAAATACATCAGGAATACATCATAACCCTGTTATTCTACAATAAATAGTGAAAAAATCATCTAAACCAAATCCCTAGAAAATAGGCAAAATCTTACAGGTCCGCGCTCATGAGAATTTTCAATTTTTGCAATATGTCAAATTTGTCTTAATTTAATGTTAAAATGGTAGAAATTCAGCCAAAAATACATCAGGAATACATCATAACCCTGTTATTCTACAATAAATAGTGAAAAAATCATCTAAACCAAATCCCTAGAAAATAGGCAAAATCTTACAGGTCCGCGCTCATGAGAATTTTCAATTTTTGCAATATGTCAAATTTGTCTTAATTTAATGTTAAAATGGTCGAAATTCAGCCAAAAATACATCAGGAATACATCATAACCCTGTTATTCTACAATAAATAGTGAAAAAATCATCTAAACCAAATCCCTAGAAAATAGGCAAAATCTTACAGGTCCGCGCTCATGAGAATTTTACATTTTTGCAATATGTCAAATTTGTCTTAATTTAATGTTAAAATGGTAGAAATTCAGCCAAAAATACATCAGGAATACATCATAACCCTGTTATTCTACAATAAATAGTGAAAAAATCATCTAAACCTAATCCCATGAAAATAGGCAAAATCTTACAGGTCCGCGCTCATGAGAATTTTCAATTTTTGCAATATGTCAAATTTGTCTTAATTTAATGTTAAAATGGTAGAAATTCAGCCAAAAATACATCAGGAATACATCATAACCCTGTTATTCTACAATAAATAGTGAAAAAATCATCTAAACCAAATCCCTAGAAAATAGGCAAAATCTTACAGGTCCGCGCTCATGAGAAATTTACATTTTTGCAATATGTCAAATTTGTCTTAATTTAATGTTAAAATGGTAGAAATTCAGCCAAAAATACATCAGGAATACATCATAGCCCTGTTATTCTACAATAAATAGTGACAAAAACATCTAAACCAAATCCCTAGAAAATAGGCAAAATCTTACAGGTCCGCGCTCATGAGAATTTTCAATTTTTGCAATATGTCAAATTTGTCTTAATTTAATGTTAAAATGGTAGAAATTCAGCCAAAAATACATCAGGAATACATCATAACCCTGTTATTCTACAATAAATAGTGAAAAAATCATCTAAACCAAATCCCTAGAAAATAGGCAAAATCTTACAGGTCCGCGCTCATGAGAAATTTACATTTTTGCAATATGTCAAATTTGTCTTAATTTAATGTTAAAATGGTAGAAATTCAGCCAAAAATACATCAGGAATACATCATAGCCCTGTTATTCTACAATAAATAGTGAAAAAATCATCTAAACCAAATCCCTAGAAAATAGGCAAAATCTTACAGGTCCGCGCTCATGAGAATTTACAATTTTTGCAATATGTCAAATTTGTCTTAATTTAATGTTAAAATGGTAGAAATTCAGCCAAAAATACATCAGGAATACATCATAACCCTGTTATTCTACAATAAATAGTGAAAAAATCATCTAAACCAAATCCCTAGAAAATAGGCAAAATCTTACAGGTCCGCGCTCATGAGAAATTTACATTTTTGCAATATGTCAAATTTGTCTTAATTTAATGTTAAAATGGTAGAAATTCAGCCAAAAATACATCAGGAATACATCATAACCCTGTTATTCTACAATAAATAGTGAAAAAATCATCTAAACCAAATCCCATGAAAATAGGCAAAATCTTACAGGTCCGCACTCATGAGAATTTACAATTTTTGCAATATGTCAAATTTGTCTTAATTTAATGTTAAAATGGTAGAAATTCAGCCAAAAATACATCAGGAATACATCATAACCCTGTTATTCTACAATAAATAGTGAAAAAATCATCTAAACCAAATCCCTAGAAAATAGGCAAAATCTTACAGGTCCGCGCTCATGCGAATTTTCAATTTTTGCAATATGTCAAATTTGTCTTAATTTAATGTTAAAATGGTAGAAATTCAGCCAAAAATACATCAGGAATACATCATAACCCTGTTATTCTACAATAAATAGTGAAAAAATCATCTAAACCAAATCCCTAGAAAATAGGCAAAATCTTACAGGTCCGCGCTCATGCGAATTTTCAATTTTTGCAATATGTCAAATTTGTCTTAATTTAATGTTAAAATGATAGAAATTCAGCCAAAAATACATCAGGAATACATCATAACCCTGTTATTCTACAAAAAATAGTGAAAAAATCATCTAAACCAAATCCCTAGAAAATAGGCAAAATCTTACAGGTCCGCGCTCATGCGAATTTTCAATTTTTGCAATATGTCAAATTTGTCTTAATTTAATGTTAAAATGATAGAAATTCAGCCAAAAATACATCAGGAATACATCATAACCCTGTTATTCTACAATAAATAGTGAAAAAATCATCTAAACCCAATCCCTAGAAAATAGGCAAAATCTTACAGGTCCGCGCTCATAAGACTTTTCAATTTTTGCAATATGTCAAATTTGTCTTAATTTAATGTTAAAATGGTAGAAATTCAGCCAAAAATACATCAGGAATACATCATAACCCTGTTATTCTACAATAAATAGTGAAAAAATCATCTAAACCAAATCCCTAGAAAATAGGCAAAATCTTACAGGTCCGCGCTCATGAGAATTTTCAATTTTTGCAATATGTCAAATTTGTCTTAATTTAATGTTAAAATGGTAGAAATTCAGCCAAAAATACATCAGGAATACATCATAACCCTGTTATTCTACAATAAATAGTGAAAAAATCATCTAAACCAAATCCCTAGAAAATAGGCAAAATCTTACAGGTCCGCGCTCATGAGAAATTTACATTTTAGCAATATGTCAAATTTGTCTTAATTTAATGTTAAAATGGTAGAAATTCAGCCAAAAATACATCAGGAATACATCATAACCCTGTTATTCTACAATAAATAGTGAAAAAATCATCTAAACCAAATCCCATGAAAATAGGCAAAATCTTACAGGTCCGCACTCATGAGAACTTACAATTTTTGCAATATGTCAAATTTGTCTTAATTTAATGTTAAAATGGTAGAAATTCAGCCAAACATACATCAGGAATACATCATAACCCTGTTATTCTACAATAAATAGTGAAAAAATCATCTAAACCAAATCCCTAGAAAATAGGCAAAATCTTACAGGTCCGCGCTCATGAGAATTTTACATTTTTGCAATATGTCAAATTTGTCTTAATTTAATGTTAAAATGGTAGAAATTCAGCAAAAAATACATCAGGAATACATCATAACCCTGTTATTCTACAATAAATAGTGAAAAAATCATCTAAACCAAATCCCTAGAAAATAGGCAAAATCTTACAGGTCCGCGCTCATGCGAATTTTCAATTTTTGCAATATGTCAAATTTGTCTTAATTTAATGTTAAAATGATAGAAATTCAGCCAAAAATACATCAGGAATACATCATAACCCTGTTATTCTACAATAAATAGTGAAAAAATCATCTAAACCAAATCCCTAGAAAAAAGGCAAAATCTTACAGGTCCGCGCTCATGAGAATTTTCAATTTTTGCAATATGTCAAATTTGTCTTAATTTAATGTTAAAATGGTAGAAATTCAGCCAAAAATACATCAGGAATACATCATAACCCTGTTATTCTACAATAAATAGTGAAAAAATCATCTAAACCAAATCCCTAGAAAATAGGCAAAATCTTACAGGTCCGCGCTCATGAGAATTTTCAATTTTTGCAATATGTCAAATTTGTCTTAATTTTATGTTAAAATGGTAGAAATTCAGCCAAAAATAACTCAGGAATACATCATAACCCTGTTATTCTACAATAAATAGTGAAAAAATCATCTAAACCAAATCCCTAGAAAATAGGCAAAATCTTACAGGTCCGCGCTCAATAGAAATTTACATTTTTGCAATATGTCAAATTTGTCTTAATTTAATGTTAAAATGGTAGAAATTCAGCCAAAAATACATCAGGAATACATCATAGCCCTGTTATTCTACAATAAATAGTGAAAAAATCATCTAAACCAAATCCCTAGAAAATAGGCAAAATCTTACAGGTCCGCGCTCATGAGAATTTACAATTTTTGCAATATGTCAAATTTGTCTTAATTTAATGTTAAAATGGTAGAAATTCAGCCAAAAATACATCAGGAATACATCATAACCCTGTTATTCTACAATAAATAGTGAAAAAATCATCTAAACCAAATCCCTAGAAAATAGGCAAAATCTTACAGGTCCGCGCTCATGAGAAATTTACATTTTTGCAATATGTCAAATTTGTCTTAATTTAATGTTAAAATGGTAGAAATTCAGCCAAAAATACATCAGGAATACATCATAACCCTGTTATTCTACAATAAATAGTGAAAAAATCATCTAAACCAAATCCCTAGAAAATAGGCAAAATCTTACAGGTCCGCGCTCATGAGAATTTTCAATTTTTGCAATATGTCAAATTTGTCTTAATTTAATGTTAAAATGGTAGAAATTCAGCCAAAAATACATCAGGAATATATCATAACCCTGTTATTCCCCAGTTAATAGTGAAAAAATCATCTAAACCAAATCCCATGAAAATAGGCAAAATCTTACAGGTCCGCGCTCATGAGAATGTTCTATTTTTGCAATATGTCAAATTTGTCTTAATTTAATGTTAAAATGGTAGAAATTCAGCCAAAAATACATCAGGAATACATCATAACCCTGTTATTCTACAATAAATAGTGAAAAAATCATCTAAACCAAATCCCTAGAAAATAGGCAAAATCTTACAGGTCCGCGCTCATGAGAATTTTACATTTTTGCAATATGTCAAATTTGTCTTAATTTAATGTTAAAATGGTAGAAATTCAGCCAAAAATACATCAGGAATACATCATAACCCTGTTATTCTACAATAAATAGTGAAAAAATCATCTAAACCAAATCCCTAGAAAATAGGCAAAATCTTACAGGTCCGCGCTCATGCGAATTTTCAATTTTTGCAATATGTCAAATTTGTCTTAATTTAATGTTAAAATGATAGAAATTCAGCCAAAAATACATCAGGAATACATCATAACCCTGTTATTCTACAATAAATAGTGAAAAAATCATCTAAACCCAATCCCTAGAAAATAGGCAAAATCTTACAGGTCCGCGCTCATAAGACTTTTCAATTTTTGCAATATGTCAAATTTGTCTTAATTTAATGTTAAAATGGTAGAAATTCAGCCAAAAATACATCAGGAATACATCATAACCCTGTTATTCTACAATAAATAGTGAAAAAATCATCTAAACCAAATCCCTAGAAAATAGGCAAAATCTTACAGGTCCGCGCTCATGAGAATTTTACATTTTTGCAATATGTCAAATTTGTCTTAATTTAATGTTAAAATGGTAGAAATTCAGCCAAAAATACATCAGGAATACATCATAACCCTGTTATTCTACAATAAATATTCATAATAGAATCTAAACCAAATCCCATGAAAATAGGCAAAATCTTACAGGTCCGCGCTCATGAGAATTTTCAATTTTTGCAATATGTCAAATTTGTCTTAATTTAATGTTAAAATGGTAGAAATTCAGCCAAAAATACATCAGGAATACATCATAACCCTGTTATTCTACAATAAATAGTGAAAAAATCATCTAAACCAAATCCCTAGAAAATAGGCAAAATCTTACAGGTCCGCGCTCATGAGAATTTTCAATTTTTGCAATATGTCAAATTTGTCTTAATTTAATGTTAAAATGGTAGAAATTCAGCCAAAAATACATCAGGAATACATCATAACCCTGTTATTCTACAATAAATAGTCAAAATAGCATCTAAACCAAATCCCTAGAAAATAGGCAAAATCTTACAGGTCCGCGCTCATGAGAATTTTACATTTTTGCAATATGTCAAATTTGTCTTAATTTAATGTTAAAATAGTAGAAATTCAGCCAAAAATACATTAGGAATACATCATAACCCTGTTATTCTACAATAAATAGTGAAAAAATCATCTAAACCAAATCCCTAGAAAATAGGCAAAATCTTACAGGTCCGCGCTCATGAGAATTTTCAATTTTTGCAATATGTCAAATTTGTCTTAATTTAATGTTAAAACGGTAGAAATGCAGCCAAAAATACATCAGGAATACATCATAACCCTGTTATTCTACAATAAATAGTGAAAAAATCATCTAAACCAAATCCCTAGAAAATAGGCAAAATCTTACAGGTCCGCGCTCATGAGAATTTTCAATTTTTGCAATATGTCAAATTTGTCTTAATTTAATGTTAAAATGGTAGAAATTCAGCTAAAATTACATCAGGAATACATCATAACCCTGTTATTCTACAATAAATAGTGAAAAAATCATCTAAACCAAATCCCTAGAAAATAGGCAAAATCTTACAGGTCCGCGCTCATGAGAAATTTACATTTTTGCAATATGTCAAATTTGTCTTAATTTAATGTTAAAATGGTAGAAATTCAGCCAAAAATACATCAGGAATACATCATAACCCTGTTATTCTACAATAAATAGTGAAAAAATCATCTAAACCAAATCCCATGAAAATAGGTATAATCTTACAGGTCCGCACTCATGAGAATTTACAATTCTTGCAATATGTCAAATTTGTCTTAATTTAATGTTAAAATGGTAGAAATTCAGCCAAAAATACATCAGGAATACATCATAACCCTGTTATTCTACAATAAATAGTGAAAAAATCATCTAAACCAAATCCCTAGAAAATAGGCAAAATCTTACAGGTCCGTGCTCATGCGAATTTTCAATTTTTGCAATATGTCAAATTTGTCTTAATTTAATGTTAAAATGATAGAAATTCAGCCAAAAATACATCAGGAATACATCATAACCCTGTTATTCTACAATAAATAGTGAAAAAATCATCTAAACCCAATCCCTAGAAAATAGGCAAAATCTTACAGGTCCGCGCTCATAAGACTTTTCAATTTTTGCAATATGTCAAATTTGTCTTAATTTAATGTTAAAATGGTAGAAATTCAGCCAAAAATACATCAGGAATACATCATAACCCTGTTATTCTACAATAAATAGTGAAAAAATCATCTAAACCAAATCCCATGAAAATAGGCAAAATCTTACAGGTCCGCACTCATGAGAACTTACAATTTTTGCAATATGTCAAATTTGTCTTAATTTAATGTTAAAATGGTAGAAATTCAGCCAAACATACATCAGGAATACATCATAACCCTGTTATTCTACAATAAATAGTGAAAAAATCATCTAAACCAAATCCCTAGAAAATAGGCAAAATCTTACAGGTCCGCGCTCATGAGAATTTTACATTTTTGCAATATGTCAAATTTGTCTTAATTTAATGTTAAAATGGTAGAAATTCAGCCAAAAATACATCAGGAATACATCATAACCCTGTTATTCTACAATAAATAGTGAAAAAATCATCTAAACCAAATCCCTAGAAAATAGGCAAAATCTTACAGGTCCGCGCTCATGCGAATTTTCAATTTTTGCAATATGTCAAATTTGTCTTAATTTAATGTTAAAATGATAGAAATTCAGCCAAAAATACATCAGGAATACATCATAACCCTGTTATTCTACAATAAATAGTGAAAAAATCATCTAAACCAAATCCCTAGAAAAAAGGCAAAATCTTACAGGTCCGCGCTCATGAGAATTTTCAATTTTTGCAATATGTCAAATTTGTCTTAATTTAATGTTAAAATGGTAGAAATTCAGCCAAAAATACATCAGGAATACATCATAACCCTGTTATTCTACAATAAATAGTGAAAAAATCATCTAAACCAAATCCCTAGAAAATAGGCAAAATCTTACAGGTCCGCGCTCATGAGAATTTTCAATTTTTGCAATATGTCAAATTTGTCTTAATTTAATGTTAAAATGGTAGAAATTCAGCCAAAAATACATCAGGAATACATCATAACCCTGTTATTCCCCAGTTAATAGTGAAAAAATCATCTAAACCAAATCCCATGAAAATAGGCAAAATCTTACAGGTCCGCGCTCATGAGAATTTTCAATTTTTGCAATATGTCAAATTTGTCTTAATTTAATGTTAAAATGGTAGAAATTCAGCCAAAAATACATCAGGAATACATCATAACCCTGTTATTCCCCAGTTAATAGTGAACAAATCATCTAAACCAAATCCCATGAAAATAGGCAAAATCTTACAGGTCCGCGCTCATGAGAATTTACAATTTTTGCAATATGTCAAATTTGTCTTAATTTAATGTTAAAATGGTAGAAATTCAGCCAAAAATACATCAGGAATACATCATAACCCTGTTATTCTACAATAAATAGTGAAAAAATCATCTAAACCAAATCCCTAGAAAATAGGCAAAATCTTACAGGTCCGCGCTCATGAGAAATTTACATTTTTGCAATATGTCAAATTTGTCTTAATTTAATGTTAAAATGGTAGAAATTCAGCCAAAAATACATCAGGAATACATCATAACCCTGTTATTCTACAATAAATAGTGAAAAAATCATCTAAACCAAATCCCATGAAAATAGGCAAAATCTTACAGGTCCGCACTCATGAGAATTTACAATTTTTGCAATATGTCAAATTTGTCTTAATTTAATGTTAAAATGGTAGAAATTCAGCCAAAAATACATCAGGAATACATCATAACCCTGTTATTCTACAATAAATAGTGAAAAAATCATCTAAACCAAATCCCTAGAAAATAGGCAAAATCTTACAGGTCCGCACTCATGAGAATTTACAATTTTTGCAATATGTCAAATTTGTCTTAATTTAATGTTAAAATGGTAGAAATTCAGCAAAAAATACATCAGGAATACATCATAACCCTGTTATTCTACAATAAATAGTGAAAAAATCATCTAAACCAAATCCCTAGAAAATAGGCAAAATCTTACAGGTCCGCGCTCATGAGAATTTTCAATTTTTGCAATATGTCAAATTTGTCATTATTTAATGTTAAAATGGTAGAAATTCAGCCAAAAATACATCAGGAATACATCATAACCCTGTTATTCTACAATAAATAGTGAAAAAATCATCTAAACCCAATCCCTAGAAAATAGGCAAAATCTTACAGGTCCGCGCTCATAAGACTTTTCAATTTTTTCAATATGTCAAATTTGTCTTAATTTAATGTTAAAATGGTCGAAATTCAGCCAAAAATACATCAGGAATACATCATAACCCTGTTATTCTACAATAAATAATCAAAATAGCATCTAAACCAAATCCCTAGAAAATAGGCAAAATCTTACAGGTCTGCGCTCATGAGAATTTTCAATTTTTGCAATATGTCAAATTTGTCTTAATTTAATGTTAAAATGGTAGAAATTCAGCCAAAAATACATCAGGAATACATCATAACCCTGTTATTCTACAATAAATATTCATAATAGAATCTAAACCAAATCCCTAGAAAATAGGCAAAATCTTACAGGTCCACGCTCATGAGAATTTACAATTTTTGCAATATGTCAAATTTGTCTTAATTTAATGTTAAAATGGTAGAAATTCAGCCAAAAATACATCAGGAATACATCATAACCCTGTTATTCTACAATAAATAGTGAAAAAATCATCTAAACCAAATCCGATGAAAATAGGCAAAATCTTACATGTCCGCACTCATGAGAATTTACAATTTTTGCAGTATGTCAAATTTGTCTTAATTTAATGTTAAAATGGTAGAAATTCAGCCAAACATACATCAGGAATACATCATAACCCTGTTATTCTACAATAAATAGTGAAAAAATCATCTAAACCAAATCCCTAGAAAATAGGCAAAATCTTACAGGTCCGCGCTCATGAGAATTTTCAATTTTTGCAATATGTCAAATTTGTCTTTATTTAATGTTAAAATGGTAGAAATTACGCCAAAAATACATCAGGAATACATCATAACCCTGTTATTCTACAATAAATATTCATAATAGAATCTGAACCAAATCCCTAGAAAATAGGCAAAATCTTACAGGTCCGCGCTCATGAGAATTTTCAATTTTTGCAATATGTCAAATTTGTCTTAATTTAATGTTAAAATGGTAGAAATTCAGCCAAAAATACATCAGGAATACATCATAACCCTGTTATTCTACAATAAATAGTGAAAAAATCATCTAAACCAAATCCCTAGAAAATAGGCAAAATCTTACAGGTCCGCGCTCATGAGAATTTTCAATTTTTTCATTATGTCAAATTTGTCTTAATTTAATGTTAAAATGGTAGAAATTCAGCCAAAAATACATCAGGAATACATCATAACCCTGTTATTCTACAATAAATAGTCAAAATAGCATCTAAACCAAATCCCTAGAAAATAGGCAAAATCTTACAGGTCCGCGCTCATGAGAATTTTCAATTTTTTCAATATGTCAAATTTGTCTTAATTTAATGTTAAAATGGTAGAAATTCAGCCAAAAATACATCAGGAATACATCATAACCCTGTTATTCTACAATAAATAGTGAAAAAATCATCTAAACCAAATCCCTAGAAAATAGGCAAAATCTTACAGGTCCGCGCTCATGAGAATTTTCAATTTTTGCAATATGTCAAATTTGTCTTAATTTAATGTTAAAATGGTCGAAATTCAGCCAAAAATACATCAGGAATACATCATAACCCTGTTATTCTACAATAAATAGTGAAAAAATCATCTAAACCCAATCCCTAGAAAATAGGCAAAATCTTACAGGTCCGCGCTCATGCGAATTTTCAATTTTGGCAATATGTCAAATTTGTCTTAATTTAATGTTAAAATGGTAGAAATTCAGCCAAAAATACATCAGGAATACATCATAACCCTGTTATTCTACAATAAATATTCATAATAGAATCTAAACCAAATCCCTAGAAAATAGGCAAAATCTTACAGGTCCGCGCTCATGAGAATTTTCAATTTTTGCAATATGTCAAATTTGTCTTAATTTAATGTTAAAATGGTAGAAATTCAGCTAAAAATACATCAGGAATACATCATAACCCTGTTATTCTACAATATATAGTCAAAATAGCATCTAAACCAAATCCCTAGAAAATAGGCAAAATCTTACAGGTCCGCGCTCATGAGAATTTTCAATTTTTGCAATATGTCAAATTTGTCTTAATTTAATGTTAAAATGGTAGAAATTCAGCCAAAAATACATCAGGAATACATCATAACCCTGTTATTCTACAATAAATAGTCAAAATAGCATCTAAACCAAATCCCTAGAAAATAGGCAAAATCTTACAGGTCCGCGCTCATGAGAATTTAAAATTTTTGCAATATGTCAAATTTGTCTTAATTTAATGTTAAAATGGTAGAAATTCAGCCAAAAATACATCAGGAATACATCATAACCCTGTTATTCTACAATAAATAGTGAAAAAATCATCTAAACCAAATCCCTAGAAAATAGGCAAAATCTTACAGGTCCGCGCTCATGAGAATTTTCAATTTTTGCAATATGTCAAATTTGTCTTAATTTAATGTTAAAATGGTATAAATTCAGCCAAAAATACATCAGGAATACATCATAACCCTGTTATTCTACAATAAATAGTGAAAAAATCATCTAAACCAAATCCCTAGAAAATAGGCAAAATCTTACAGGTCCGCGCTCATGAGAATTTTCAATTTTTGCAATATGTCAAATTTGTCTTAATTTAATGTTAAAATGGTAGAAATTCAGCCAAAAATACATCAGGAATACATCATAACCCTGTTATTCTACAATAAATAGTGAAAAAATCATCTAAACCAAATCCCTAGAAAATAGGCAAAATCTTACAGGTCCGCGCTCATGAGAATTTTCAATTTTTGCAATATGTCAAATTTGTCTTAATTTAATGTTAAAATGGTCGAAATTCAGCCAAAAATACATCAGGAATACATCATAACCCTGTTATTCTACAATAAATAGTGAAAAAATCATCTAAACCAAATCCCTAGAAAATAGGCAAAATCTTACAGGTCCGCGCTCATGAGAATTTTACATTTTTGCAATATGTCAAATTTGTCTTAATTTAATGTTAAAATGGTAGAAATTCAGCCAAAAATACATCAGGAATACATCATAACCCTGTTATTCTACAATAAATAGTGAAAAAATCATCTAAACCTAATCCCATGAAAATAGGCAAAATCTTACAGGTCCGCGCTCATGAGAATTTTCAATTTTTGCAATATGTCAAATTTGTCTTAATTTAATGTTAAAATGGTAGAAATTCAGCCAAAAATACATCAGGAATACATCATAACCCTGTTATTCTACAATAAATAGTGAAAAAATCATCTAAACCAAATCCCTAGAAAATAGGCAAAATCTTACAGGTCCGCGCTCATGAGAAATTTACATTTTTGCAATATGTCAAATTTGTCTTAATTTAATGTTAAAATGGTAGAAATTCAGCCAAAAATACATCAGGAATACATCATAGCCCTGTTATTCTACAATAAATAGTGAAAAAATCATCTAAACCAAATCCCTAGAAAATAGGCAAAATCTTACAGGTCCGCGCTCATGAGAATTTTCAATTTTTGCAATATGTCAAATTTGTCTTAATTTAATGTTAAAATGGTAGAAATTCAGCCAAAAATACATCAGGAATACATCATAACCCTGTTATTCTACAATAAATAGTGAAAAAATCATCTAAACCAAATCCCTAGAAAATAGGCAAAATCTTACAGGTCCGCGCTCATGCTAATTTTCAATTTTTGCAATATGTCAAATTTGTCTTAATTTAATGTTAAAATGATAGAAATTCAGCCAAAAATACATCAGGAATACATCATAACCCTGTTATTCTACAATAAATATTCATAATAGAATCTAAACCAAATCCCTAGAAAATAGGCAAAATCTTACAGGTCCGCACTCATGAGAATTTTCAATTTTTGCAATATGTCAAATTTGTCTTAATTTAATGTTAAATGGTAGAAATTCAGCCAAAAATACATCAGGAATACATCATAACCCTGTTATTCTACAATAAATAGTGAAAAAATCATCTAAACCAAATCCCTAGAAAATAGGCAAAATCTTACAGGTCCACGCTCATGAGAATTTACAATTTTTGCAATATGTCAAATTTGTCTTAATTTAATGTTAAAATGGTAGAAATTCAGCCAAAAATACATCAGGAATACATCATAACCCTGTTATTCTACAATAAATAGTGAAAAAATCATCTAAACCAAATCCCATGAAAATAGGCAAAATCTTACAGGTCCGCACTCATGAGAATTTACAATTTTTGCAATATGTCAAATTTGTCTTAATTTAATGTTAAAATGGTAGAAATTCAGCCAAAAATACATCAGGAATACATCATAACCCTGTTATTCTACAATAAATAGTGAAAAAATCATCTAAACCAAATCCCTAGAAAATAGGCAAAATCTTACAGGTCCGCGCTCATGCGAATTTTCAATTTTTGCAATATGTCAAATTTTTCTTAATTTAATGTTAAAATGGTAGAAATTCAGCCAAAAATACATCAGGAATACATCATAGCCCTGTTATTCTACAATAAATAGTGAAAAAATCATCTAAACCAAATCCCTAGAAAATAGGCAAAATCTTACAGGTCCGCGCTCATAAGACTTTTCAATTTTTGCAATATGTCAAATTTGTCTTAATTTAATGTTAAAATGGTAGAAATTCAGCCAAAAATACATCAGGAATACATCATAACCCTGTTATTCTACAATAAATAGTCAAAATAGCATCTAAACCAAATCCCTAGAAAATAGGCAAAATCTTACAGGTCCGCGCTCATGAGAATTTTCAATTTTTGCAATATGTCAAATTTGTCTTAATTTAATGTTAAAATGGTAGAAATTCAGCCAAAAATACATCAGGAATACATCATAACCCTGTTATTCTACAATAAATAGTGAAAAAATCATCTAAACCAAATCCCTAGAAAATAGGCAAAATCTTACAGGTCCGCGCTCATGCGAATTTTCAATTTTTGCAATATGTCAAATTTGTCTTAATTTAATGTTAAAATGGTAGAAATTCAGCCAAAAATACATCAGGAATACATCATAACCCTGTTATTCTACAATAAATAGTGAAAAAATCATCTAAACCAAATCCCATGAAAATAGGCAAAATCTTACAGGTCCGCACTCATGAGAATTTACAATTTTTGCAATATGTCAAATTTGTCTTAATTTAATGTTAAAATGGTAGAAATTCAGCCAAAAATACATCAGGAATACATCATAACCCTGTTATTCTACAATAAATAGTGAAAAAATCATCTAAACCAAATCCCTAGAAAATAGGCAAAATCTTACAGGTCCGCGCTCATGCGAATTTTCAATTTTTGCAATATGTCAAATTTGTCTTAATTTAATGTTAAAATGATAGAAATTCAGCAAAAAATACATCAGGAATACATCATAACCCTGTTATTCTACAATAAATAGTGAAAAAATCATCTAAACCCAATCCCTAGAAAATAGGCAAAATCTTACAGGTCCGCGCTCATAAGACTTTTCAATTTTTGCAATATGTCAAATTTGTCTTAATTTAATGTTAAAATGGTAGAAATTCAGCCAAAAATACATCAGGAATACATCATAACCCTGTTATTCTACAATAAATAGTGAAAAAATCATCTAAACCAAATCCCTAGAAAATAGGCAAAATCTTACAGGTCCGCGCTCATGAGAATTTTACATTTTTGCAATATGTCAAATTTGTCTTAATTTAATGTTAAAATGGTAGAAATTCAGCCAAAAATACATCAGGAATACATCATAACCCTGTTATTCTACAATAAATAGTGAAAAAATCATCTAAACCAAATCCCTAGAAAATAGGCAAAATCTTACAGGTCCGCGCTCATGAGAAATTTACATTTTTGCAATATGTCAAATTTGTCTTAATTTAATGTTAAAATGGTAGAAATTCAGCCAAAAATACATCAGGAATACATCATAACCCTGTTATTCTACAATAAATAGTGAAAAAATCATCTAAACCAAATCCCATGAAAATAGGCAAAATCTTACAGGTCCGCACTCATGAGAACTTACAATTTTTGCAATATGTCAAATTTGTCTTAATTTAATGTTAAAATGGTAGAAATTCAGCCAAACATACATCAGGAATACATCATAACCCTGTTATTCTACAATAAATAGTGAAAAAATCATCTAAACCAAATCCCTAGAAAATAGGCAAAATCTTACAGGTCCGCGCTCATGAGAATTTTACATTTTTGCAATATGTCAAATTTGTCTTAATTTAATGTTAAAATGGTAGAAATTCAGCCAAAAATACATCAGGAATACATCATAACCCTGTTATTCTACAATAAATAGTGAAAAAATCATCTAAACCAAATCCCTAGAAAATAGGCAAAATCTTACAGGTCCGCGCTCATGCGAATTTTCAATTTTTGCAATATGTCAAATTTGTCTTAATTTAATGTTAAAATGATAGAAATTCAGCCAAAAATACATCAGGAATACATCATAACCCTGTTATTCTACAATAAATAGTGAAAAAATCATCTAAACCAAATCCCTAGAAAAAAGGCAAAATCTTACAGGTCCGCGCTCATGAGAATTTTCAATTTTTGCAATATGTCAAATTTGTCTTAATTTAATGTTAAAATGGTAGAAATTCAGCCAAAAATACATCTGGAATACATCATAACCCTGTTATTCTACAATAAATAGTGAAAAAATCATCTAAACCAAATCCCTAGAAAATAGGCAAAATCTTACAGGTCCGCGCTCATGAGAATTTTACATTTTTGCAATATGTCAAATTTGTCTTAATTTAATGTTAAAATGGTAGAAATTCAGCCAAAAATACATCAGGAATACATCATAACCCTGTTATTCTACAATATATAGTCAAAATAGCATCTCAACCAAATCCCTAGAAAATAGGCAAAATCTTACAGGTCCGCGCTCATGAGAATTTTCAATTTTTGCAATATGTCAAATTTGTCTTAATTTAATGTTAAAATGGTAGAAATTCAGCCAAAAATACATCAGGAATACATCATAACCCTGTTATTCTACAATTAATAGTCAAAATAGCATCTAAACCAAATCCCTAGAAAATAGGCAAAATCTTACAGGTCCGCGCTCATGAGAATTTTCAATTTTTGCAATATGTCGAATTTGTCTTAATTTAATGTTAAAATGGTAGAAATTCAGCCAAAAATACATCAGGAATACATCATAACCCTGTTATTCCCCAGTTAATAGTGAAAAAAACATTTAAACCAAATCCCATGAAAATAGGCAAAATCTTACAGGTCCGCGCTCATGAGAATGTTCAATTTTTGCAATATGTCAAATTTGTCTTAATTTAATGTTAAAATGGTAGAAATTCAGCCAAAAATACATCAGGAATACATCATAACCCTGTTATTCTACAATAAATAGTGAAAAAATCATCCAAACCCAAATCCCTAGAAAATAGGCAAAATCTTACAGGTCCGCGCTCATAAGACTTTTCAATTTTTGCAATATGTCAAATTTGTCTTAATTTAATGTTAAAATGGTAGAAATTCAGCCAAAAATACATCAGGAATACGTCATAACCCTGTTATTCTACAATAAATAATCAAAATAGCATCTAAACCAAATCCCTAAAAAATAGGCAAAATCTTACAGGTCCGCGCTCATGAGAATTTTCAATTTTTGCAATATGTCAAATTTGTCTTAATTTAATGTTAAAATGGTAGAAATTCAGCCAAAAATACATCAGGAATACATCATAACCCTGTTATTCTACAATAAATATTCATAATAGAATCTAAACAAAATCCCTAGAAAATAGGCAAAATCTTACAGGTCCGCGCTCATGAGAATTTTCAATTTTTGCAATATGTCAAATTTGTCTTAATTTAATGTTAAAATGGTAGAAATTCAGCCAAAAATACATCAGGAATACATCATAACCCTGTTATTCTACAATATATAGTCAAAATAGCATCTAAACCAAATCCCTAGAAAATAGGCAAAATCTTACAGGTCCGCGCTCATGAGAATTTTCAATTTTTGCAATATGTCAAATTTGTCTTAATTTAATGTTAAAATGGTAGAAATTCAGCCAAAAATACATCAGGAATACATCATAACCCTGTTATTCTACAATAAATAGTGAAAAAATCATCTAAACCAAATCCCTAGAAAATAGGCAAAATCTTACAGGTCCGCGCTCATGAGAATTTTCAATTTTTGCAATATGTCAAATTTGTCTTAATTTAATGTTAAAATGGTATAAATTCAGCCAAAAATACATCAGGAATACGTCATAACCCTGTTATTCTACAATAAATAGTGAAAAAATCATCTAAACCAAATCCCTAGAAAATAGGCAAAATCTTACAGGTCCGCGCTCATGAGAATTTTCAATTTTTGCAATATGTCAAATTTGTCTTAATTTAATGTTAAAATGGTAGAAATTCAGCCAAAAATACATCAGGAATACATCATAACCCTGTTATTCTACAATAAATAGTGAAAAAATCATCTAAACCAAATCCCTAGAAAATAGGCAAAATCTTACAGGTCCGCGCTCATGAGAATTATCAATTTTTGCAATATGTCAAATTTGTCTTAATTTAATGTTAAAATGGTCGAAATTCAGCCAAAAATACATCAGGAATACATCATAACCCTGTTATTCTACAATAAATAGTGAAAAAATCATCTAAACCAAATCCCTAGAAAATAGGCAAAATCTTACAGGTCCGCGCTCATGAGAATTTTACATTTTTGCAATATGTCAAATTTGTCTTAATTTAATGTTAAAATGGTAGAAATTCAGCCAAAAATACATCAGGAATACATCATAACCCTGTTATTCTACAATAAATAGTGAAAAAATCATCTAAACCAAATCCCTAGAAAATAGGCAAAATCTTACAGGTCCGCGCTCATGAGAATTTTCAATTTTTGCAATATGTCAAATTTGTCTTAATTTAATGTTAAAATGGTAGAAATTCAGCCAAAAATACATCAGGAATACATCATAACCCTGTTATTCTACAATAAATAGTGAAAAAATCATCTAAACCAAATCCCTAGAAAATAGGCAAAATCTTACAGGTCCGCGCTCATGAGAAATTTACATTTTTGCAATAGCTCAAATTTGTCTTAATTTAATGTTAAAATGGTAGAAATTCAGCCAAAAATACATCAGGAATACATCATAACCCTGTTATTCTACAATAAATAGTGAAAAAATCATCTAAACCAAATCCCATGAAAATAGGCAAAATCTTACAGGTCCGCGCTCATGCAAATTTTCAATTTTTGCAATATGTCAAATTTGTCTTAATTTAATGTTAAAATGGTAGAAATTCAGCCAAAAATACATCAGGAATACATCATAACCCTGTTATTCTACAATAAATAGTGAAAAAATCATCTAAACCAAATCCCTAGAAAATAGGCAAAATCTTACAGGTCCGCGCTCATGCGAATTTTCAATTTTTGCAATATGTCAAATTTGTCTTAATTTAATGTTAAAATGATAGAAATTCAGCCAAAAATACATCAGGAATACATCATAACCCTGTTATTCTACAATAAATAGTGAAAAAATCATCTAAACCAAATCCCTAGAAAATAGGCAAAATCTTATAGGTCCGCGCTCATGCGAATTTTCAATTTTTGCAATATGTCAAATTTGTCTTAATTTAATGTTAAAATGGTAGAAATTCAGCCAAAAATACATCAGGAATACATCATAACCCTGTTATTCTACAATAAATAGTGAAAAAATCATCTAAACCCAATCCCTAGAAAATAGGCAAAATCTTACAGGTCCGCGCTCATAAGACTTTTCAATTTTTGCAATATGTCAAATTTGTCTTAATTTAATGTTAAAATGGTAGAAATTCAGCCAAAAATACATCAGGAATACATCATAACCCTGTTATTCTACAATAAATAGTGAAAAAATCATCTAAACCAAATCCCTAGAAAATAGGCAAAATCTTACAGGTCCGCGCTCATGCGAATTTTCAATTTTTGCAATATGTCAAATTTGTCTTAATTTAATGTTAAAATGATAGAAATTCAGCCAAAAATACATCAGGAATACATCATAACCCTGTTATTCTACAATAAATATTCATAATAGAATCTAAACCAAATCCCTAGAAAATAGGCAAAATCTTACAGGTCCGCACTCATGAGAATTTTCAATTTTTGCAATATGTCAAATTTGTCTTAATTTAATGTTAAAATGGTAGAAATTCAGCCAAAAATACATCAGGAATACATCATAACCCTGTTATTCTACAATAAATAGTGAAAAAATCATCTAAACCAAATCCCTAGAAAATAGGCAAAATCTTACAGGTCGACGCTCATGAGAATTTACAATTTTTGCAATATGTCAAATTTGTCTTAATTTAATGTTAAAATGGTAGAAATTCAGCCAAAAATACATCAGGAATACATCATAACCCTGTTATTCTACAATAAATAGTGAAAAAATCATCTAAACCAAATCCCATGAAAATAGGCAAAATCTTACAGGTCCGCACTCATGAGAATTTACAATTTTTGCAATATGTCAAATTTGTCTTAATTTAATGTTAAAATGGTAGAAATTCAGCCAAAAATACATCAGGAATACATCATAACCCTGTTATTCTACAATAAATAGTGAAAAAATCATCTAAACCAAATCCCTAGAAAATAGGCAAAATCTTACAGGTCCGCGCTCATGAGAATTTTACATTTTTGCAATATGTCAAATTTGTCTTAATTTAATGTTAAAATGGTAGAAATTCAGCCAAAAATACATCAGGAATACATCATAACCCTGTTATTCTACAATAAATAGTGAAAAAATCATCTAAACCAAATCCCTAGAAAATAGGCAAAATCTTACAGGTCCGCGCTCATAAGACTTTTCAATTTTTGCAATATGTCAAATTTGTCTTAATTTAATGTTAAAATGGTAGAAATTCAGCCAAAAATACATCAGGAATACATCATAACCCTGTTATTCTACAATAAATAGTCAAAATAGCATCTAAACCAAATCCCTAGAAAATAGGCAAAATCTTACAGGTCCGCGCTCATGAGAATTTTCAATTTTTGCAATATGTCAAATTTGTCTTAATTTAATGTTAAAATGGTAGAAATTCAGCCAAAAATACATCAGGAATACATCATAACCCTGTTATTCTACAATAAATAGTGAAAAAATCATCTAAACCAAATCCCTAGAAAATAGGCAAAATCTTACAGGTCCGCGCTCATGCGAATTTACAATTTTTGCAATATGTCAAATTTGTCTTAATTTAATGTTAAAATGATAGAACTTCAGCCAAAAATACATCAGGAATACATCATAACCCTGTTATTCTACAATAAATATTCATAATAGAATCAAAACCAAATCCCTAGAAAATAGGCAAAATCTTACAGGTCCGCACTCATGAGAATTTTCAATTTTTGCAATATGTCAAATTTGTCTTAATTTAATGTTAAAATGGTAGAAATTCAGCCAAAAATACATCAGGAATACATCATAACCCTGTTATTCTACAATAAATAGTGAAAAAATCATCTAAACCAAATCCCTAGAAAATAGGCAAAATCTTACAGGTCCGCGCTCATGAGAATTTACAATTTTTGCAATATGTCAAATTTGTCTTAATTTAATGTTAAAATGGTAGAAATTCAGCCAAAAATACATCAGGAATACATCATAACCCTGTTATTCTACAATAAATATTCATAATAGAATCTAAACCAAATCCCTAGAAAATAGGCAAAATCTTACTGGTCCGCGCTCATGAGAATTTTCAATTTTTGCAATATGTCAAATTTGTCTTAATTTAATGTTAAAATGGTAGAAATTCAGCCAAAAATACATCAGGAATACATCATAACCCTGTTATTCTACAATAAATAGTGAAAAAATCATCTAAACCAAATCCCTAGAAAATAGGCAAAATCTTACAGGTCGACGCTCATGAGAATTTACAATTTTTGCAATATGTCAAATTTGTCTTAATTTAATGTTAAAATGGTAGAAATTCAGCCAAAAATACATCAGGAATACATCATAACCCTGTTATTCTACAATAAATAGTGAAAAAATCATCTAAACCAAATCCCATGAAAATAGGCAAAATCTTACAGGTCCGCACTCATGAGAATTTACAATTTTTGCAATATGTCAAATTTGTCTTAATTTAATGTTAAAATGGTAGAAATTCAGCCAAAAATACATCAGGAATACATCATAACCCTGTTATTCTACAATAAATAGTGAAAAAATCATCTAAACCAAATCCCTAGAAAATAGGCAAAATCTTACAGGTCCGCGCTCATGAGAATTTTACATTTTTGCAATATGTCAAATTTGTCTTAATTTAATGTTAAAATGGTAGAAATTCAGCCAAAAATACATCAGGAATACATCATAACCCTGTTATTCTACAATAAATAGTGAAAAAATCATCTAAACCAAATCCCTAGAAAATAGGCAAAATCTTACAGGTCCGCGCTCATAAGACTTTTCAATTTTTGCAATATGTCAAATTTGTCTTAATTTAATGTTAAAATGGTAGAAATTCAGCCAAAAATACATCAGGAATACATCATAACCCTGTTATTCTACAATAAATAGTCAAAATAGCATCTAAACCAAATCCCTAGAAAATAGGCAAAATCTTACAGGTCCGCGCTCATGAGAATTTTCAATTTTTGCAATATGTCAAATTTGTCTTAATTTAATGTTAAAATGGTAGAAATTCAGCCAAAAATACATCAGGAATACATCATAACCCTGTTATTCTACAATAAATAGTGAAAAAATCATCTAAACCAAATCCCTAGAAAATAGGCAAAATCTTACAGGTCCGCGCTCATGCGAATTTACAATTTTTGCAATATGTCAAATTTGTCTTAATTTAATGTTAAAATGATAGAACTTCAGCCAAAAATACATCAGGAATACATCATAACCCTGTTATTCTACAATAAATATTCATAATAGAATCAAAACCAAATCCCTAGAAAATAGGCAAAATCTTACAGGTCCGCACTCATGAGAATTTTCAATTTTTGCAATATGTCAAATTTGTCTTAATTTAATGTTAAAATGGTAGAAATTCAGCCAAAAATACATCAGGAATACATCATAACCCTGTTATTCTACAATAAATAGTGAAAAAATCATCTAAACCAAATCCCTAGAAAATAGGCAAAATCTTACAGGTCCACGCTCATGAGAATTTACAATTTTTGCAATATGTCAAATTTGTCTTAATTTAATGTTAAAATGGTAGAAATTCAGCCAAAAATACATCAGGAATACATCATAACCCTGTTATTCTACAATAAATATTCATAATAGAATCTAAACCAAATCCCTAGAAAATAGGCAAAATCTTACTGGTCCGCGCTCATGAGAATTTTCAATTTTTGCAATATGTCAAATTTGTCTTAATTTAATGTTAAAATGGTAGAAATTCAGCCAAAAATACATCAGGAATACATCATAACCCTGTTATTCTACAATAAATAGTGAAAAAATCATCTAAACCAAATCCCATGAAAATAGGCAAAATCTTACAGGTCCGCGCTCATGAGAATTTTCAATTTTTGCAATATGTCAAATTTGTCTTAATTTAATGTTAAAATGGTAGAAATTCAGCCAAAAATACATCAGGAATACATCATAACCCTGTTATTCTACAATAAATAGTGAAAAAATCATCTAAACCAAATCCCTAGAAAATAGGCAAAATCTTACAGGTCCGCGCTCATGAGAAATTTACATTTTTGCAATATGTCAAATTTGTCTTAATTTAATGTTAAAATGGTAGAAATTCAGCCAAAAATACATCAGGAATACATCATAACCCTGTTATTCTACAATAAATAGTGAAACAATCATCTAAACCAAATCCCATGAAAATAGGCAAAATCTTACAGGTCCGCACTCATGAGAATGTACAATTTTTGCAATATGTCAAATTTGTCTTAATTTAATGTTAAAATGGTAGAAATTCAGCCAAAAATACATCAGGAATACATCATAACCCTGTTATTCTACAATAAATAGTGAAAAAATCATCTAAACCAAATCCCTAGAAAATAGGCAAAATCTTACAGGTCGACGCTCATGAGAATTTACAATTTTTGCAATATGTCAAATTTGTCTTAATTTAATGTTAAAATGGTAGAGATTCAGCCAAAAATACATCAGGAATACATCATAACCCTGTTATTCTACAATAAATAGTGAAAAAATCATCTAAACCAAATCCCATGAAAATAGGCAAAATCTTACAGGTCCGCACTCATGAGAATTTACAATTTTTGCAATATGTCAAATTTGTCTTAATTTAATGTTAAAATGGTAGAAATTCAGCCAAAAATACATCAGGAATACATCATAACCCTGTTATTCTACAATAAATAGTGAAAAAATCATCTAAACCAAATCCCTAGAAAATAGGCAAAATCTTACAGGTCCGCGCTCATGCGAATTTTCAATTTTTGCAATATGTCAAATTTGTCTTAATTTAATGTTAAAATGGTAGAAATTCAGCCAAAAATACATCAGGAATACATCATAACCCTGTTATTCTACAATAAATAGTCAAAATAGCATCTAAACCAAATCCCTAGAAAATAGGCAAAATCTTACAGGTCCGCGCTCATGAGAATTTTCAATTTTTGCAATATGTCAAATTTGTCTTAATTTAATGTTAAAATGGTAGAAATTCAGCCAAAAATACATCAGGAATACATCATAACCCTGTTATTCTACAATAAATAGTGAAAAAATCATCTAAACCAAATCCCTAGAAAATAGGCAAAATCTTACAGGTCCGCGCTCATGCGAATTTACAATTTTTGCAATATGTCAAATTTGTCTTAATTTAATGTTAAAATGATAGAACTTCAGCCAAAAATACATCAGGAATACATCATAACCCTGTTATTCTACAATAAATATTCATAATAGAATCAAAACCAAATCCCTAGAAAATAGGCAAAATCTTACAGGTCCGCACTCATGAGAATTTTCAATTTTTGCAATATGTCAAATTTGTCTTAATTTAATGTTAAAATGGTAGAAATTCAGCCAAAAATACATCAGGAATACATCATAACCCTGTTATTCTACAATAAATAGTGAAAAAATCATCTAAACCAAATCCCTAGAAAATAGGCAAAATCTTACAGGTCCACGCTCATGAGAATTTACAATTTTTGCAATATGTCAAATTTGTCTTAATTTAATGTTAAAATGGTAGAAATTCAGCCAAAAATACATCAGGAATACATCATAACCCTGTTATTCTACAATAAATATTCATAATAGAATCTAAACCAAATCCCTAGAAAATAGGCAAAATCTTACTGGTCCGCGCTCATGAGAATTTTCAATTTTTGCAATATGTCAAATTTGTCTTAATTTAATGTTAAAATGGTAGAAATTCAGCCAAAAATACATCAGGAATACATCATAACCCTGTTATTCTACAATAAATAGTGAAAAAATCATCTAAACCAAATCCCATGAAAATAGGCAAAATCTTACAGGTCCGCGCTCATGAGAATTTTCAATTTTTGCAATATGTCAAATTTGTCTTAATTTAATGTTAAAATGGTAGAAATTCAGCCAAAAATACATCAGGAATACATCATAACCCTGTTATTCTACAATAAATAGTGAAAAAATCATCTAAACCAAATCCCTAGAAAATAGGCAAAATCTTACAGGTCCGCGCTCATGAGAAATTTACATTTTTGCAATATGTCAAATTTGTCTTAATTTAATGTTAAAATGGTAGAAATTCAGCCAAAAATACATCAGGAATACATCATAACCCTGTTATTCTACAATAAATAGTGAAAAAATCATCTAAACCAAATCCCATGAAAATAGGCAAAATCTTACAGGTCCGCACTCATGAGAATTTACAATTTTTGCAATATGTCAAATTTGTCTTAATTTAATGTTAAAATGGTAGAAATTCAGCCAAAAATACATCAGGAATACATCATAACCCTGTTATTCTACAATAAATAGTGAAAAAATCATCTAAACCAAATCCCTAGAAAATAGGCAAAATCTTACAGGTCCGCGCTCATGCAAATTTTCAATTTTTGCAATATGTCAAATTTGTCTTAATTTAATGTTAAAATGGTAGAAATTCAGCCAAAAATACATCAGGAATACATCATAACCCTGTTATTCTACAATAAATAGTGAAAAAATCATCTAAACCAAATCCCTAGAAAATAGGCAAAATCTTACAGGTCCGCGCTCATGCGAATTTTCAATTTTTGCAATATGTCAAATTTGTCTTAATTTAATGTTAAAATGATAGAAATTCAGCCAAAAATACATCAGGAATACATCATAACCCTGTTATTCTACAATAAATAGTGAAAAAATCATCTAAACCAAATCCCTAGAAAATAGGCAAAATCTTACAGGTCCGCGCTCATGCGAATTTTCAATTTTTGCAATATGTCAAATTTGTCTTAATTTAATGTTAAAATGGTAGAAATTCAGCCAAAAATACATCAGGAATACATCATAACCCTGTTATTCTACAATAAATAGTGAAAAAATCATCTAAACCCAATCCCTAGAAAATAGGCAAAATCTTACAGGTCCGCGCTCATAAGACTTTTCAATTTTTGCAATATGTCAAATTTGTCCTAATTTAATGTTAAAATTGTAGAAATTCAGCCAAAAATACATCAGGAATACATCATAACCCTGTTATTCTACAATAAATAATCAAAATAGCATCTAAACCAAATCCCTAGAAAATAGGCAAAATCTTACAGGTCCGCGCTCATGAGAATTTTCAATTTTTGCAATATGTCAAATTTGTCTTAATTTAATGTTAAAATGGTAGAAATTCAGCCAAAAATACATCAGGAATACATCATAACCCTGTTATTCTACAATAAATATTCATAATAGAATCTACACCAAATCCCTAGAAAATAGGCAAAATCTTACAGGTCCGCACTCATGAGAATTTTCAATTTTTGCAATATGTCAAATTTGTCTTAATTTAATGTTAAAATGGTAGAAATTCAGCCAAAAATACATCAGGAATACATCATAACCCTGTTATTCTACAATAAATAGTGAAAAAATCATCTAAACCAAATCCCTAGAAAATAGGCAAAATCTTACAGGTCCACGCTCATGAGAATTTACAATTTTTGCAATATGTCAAATTTGTCTTAATTTAATGTTAAAATGGTAGAAATTCAGCCAAAAATACATCAGGAATACATCATAACCCTGTTATTCTACAATAAATAGTGAAAAAATCATCTAAACCAAATCCCATGAAAATAGGCAAAATCTTACAGGTCCGCGCTCATGAGAATTTTCAATTTTTGCAATATGTCAAATTTGTCTTAATTTAATGTTAAAATGGTAGAAATTCAGCCAAAAATACATCAGGAATACATCATAACCCTGTTATTCTACAATAAATAGTGAAAAAATCATCTAAACCAAATCCCTAGAAAATAGGCAAAATCTTACAGGTCCGCGCTCATGAGAAATTTACATTTTTGCAATATGTCAAATTTGTCTTAATTTAATGTTAAAATGGTAGAAATTCAGCCAAAAATACATCAGGAATACATCATAACCCTGTTATTCTACAATAAATAGTGAAAAAATCATCTAAACCAAATCCCATGAAAATAGGCAAAATCTTACAGGTCCGCACTCATGAGAATTTACAATTTTTGCAATATGTCAAATTTGTCTTAATTTAATGTTAAAATGGTAGAAATTCAGCCAAAAATACATCAGGAATACATCATAACCCTGTTATTCTACAATAAATAGTGAAAAAATCATCTAAACCAAATCCCTAGAAAATAGGCAAAATCTTACAGGTCCGCGCTCATGCGAATTTTCAATTTTTGCAATATGTCAAATTTGTCTTAATTTAATGTTAAAATGGTAGAAATTCAGCCAAAAATACATCAGGAATACATCATAACCCTGTTATTCTACAATAAATAGTGAAAAAATCATCTAAACCCAATCCCTAGAAAATAGGCAAAATCTTACAGGTCCGCGCTCATGCGAATTTTCAATTTTTGCAATATGTCAAATTTGTCTTAATTTAATGTTAAAATGATAGAAATTCAGCCAAAAATACATCAGGAATACATCATAACCCTGTTATTCTACAATAAATAGTGAAAAAATCATCTAAACCAAATCCCTAGAAAATAGGCAAAATCTTACAGGTCCGCGCTCATGCGAATTTTCAATTTTTGCAATATGTCAAATTTGTCTTAATTTAATGTTAAAATGGTAGAAATTCAGCCAAAAATACATCAGGAATACATCATAACCCTGTTATTCTACAATAAATAGTGAAAAAATCATCTAAACCAAATCCCATGAAAATAGGCAAAATCTTACAGGTCCGCACTCATGAGAATTTACAATTTTTGCAATATGTAAAATTTGACTTAATTTAATGTTAAAATGGTAGAAATTCAGCCAAAAATACATCAGGAATACATCATAACCCTGTTATTCTACAATAAATAGTGAAAAAATCATCTAAACCAAATCCCTAGAAAATAGGCAAAATCTTACAGGTCCGCGCTCATGCGAATTTTCAATTTTTGCAATATGTCAAATTTGTCTTAATTTAATGTTAAAATGGTAGAAATTCAGCCAAAAATACATCAGGAATACATCATAACCCTGTTATTCTACAATAAATAGTGAAAAAATCATCTAAACCAAATCCCTAGAAAATAGGCAAAATCTTACAGGTCCGCACTCATGAGAATTTACAATTTTTGCAATATGTCAAATTTGTCTTAATTTAATGTTAAAATGGTAGAAATTCAGCCAAAAATACATCAGGAATACATCATAACCCTGCTATTCTACAATAAATAGTGAAAAAATCATCTAAACCAAATCCCTAGAAAATAGGCAAAATCTTACAGGTCCACGCTCATGAGAATTTACAATTTTTGCAATATGTCAAATTTGTCTTAATTTAATGTTAAAATGGTAGAAATTCAGCCAAAAATACATCAGGAATACATCATAACCCTGTTATTCTACAATAAATAGTCAAAATAGCATCTAAACCAAATCCCTAGAAAATAGGCAAAATCTTACAGGTCCGCACTCATGAGAATTTTCAATTTTTGCAATATGTCAAATTTGTCTTAATTTAATGTTAAAATGGTAGAAATTCAGCCAAAAATACATCAGGAATACATCATAACCCTGTTATTCTACAATAAATAGTGAAAAAATCATCTAAACCAAATCCCATGAAAATAGGCAAAATCTTACAGGTCCGCGCTCATGAGAATTTTCAATTTTTGCAATATGTCAAATTTGTCTTAATTTAATGTTAAAATGGTAGAAATTCAGCCAAAAATACATCAGGAATACATCATAACCCTGTTATTCTACAATAAATAGTGAAAAAATCATCTAAACCAAATCCCTAGAAAATAGGCAAAATCTTACAGGTCCGCGCTCATGAGAAATTTACATTTTTGCAATATGTCAAATTTGTCTTAATTTAATGTTAAAATGGTAGAAATTCAGCCAAAAATACATCAGGAATACATCATAACCCTGTTATTCTACAATAAATAGTGAAAAAATCATCTAAACCAAATCCCATGAAAATAGGCAAAATCTTACAGGTCCGCACTCATGAGAATTTACAATTTTTGCAATATGTCAAATTTGTCTTAATTTAATGTTAAAATGGTAGAAATTCAGCCAAAAATACATCAGGAATACATCATAACCCTGTTATTCTACAATAAATAGTGAAAAAATCATCTAAACCAAATCCCTAGAAAATAGGCAAAATCTTACAGGTCCGCGCTCATGCAAATTTTCAATTTTTGCAATATGTCAAATTTGTCTTAATTTAATGTTAAAATGGTAGAAATTCAGCCAAAAATACATCAGGAATACATCATAACCCTGTTATTCTACAATAAATAGTGAAAAAATCATCTAAACCAAATCCCTAGAAAATAGGCAAAATCTTACAGGTCCGCGCTCATGCGAATTTTCAATTTTTGCAATATGTCAAATTTGTCTTAATTTAATGTTAAAATGATAGAAATTCAGCCAAAAATACATCAGGAATACATCATAACCCTGTTATTCTACAATAAATAGTGAAAAAATCATCTAAACCAAATCCCTAGAAAATAGGCAAAATCTTACAGGTCCGCGCTCATGCGAATTTTCAATTTTTGCAATATGTCAAATTTGTCTTAATTTAATGTTAAAATGGTAGAAATTCAGCCAAAAATACATCAGGAATACATCATAACCCTGTTATTCTACAATAAATAGTGAAAAAATCATCTAAACCCAATCCCTAGAAAATAGGCAAAATCTTACAGGTCCGCGCTCATAAGACTTTTCAATTTTTGCAATATGTCAAATTTGTCCTAATTTAATGTTAAAATTGTAGAAATTCAGCCAAAAATACATCAGGAATACATCATAACCCTGTTATTCTACAATAAATAATCAAAATAGCATCTAAACCAAATCCCTAGAAAATAGGCAAAATCTTACAGGTCCGCGCTCATGAGAATTTTCAATTTTTGCAATATGTCAAATTTGTCTTAATTTAATGTTAAAATGGTAGAAATTCAGCCAAAAATACATCAGGAATACATCATAACCCTGTTATTCTACAATAAATATTCATAATAGAATCTACACCAAATCCCTAGAAAATAGGCAAAATCTTACAGGTCCGCACTCATGAGAATTTTCAATTTTTGCAATATGTCAAATTTGTCTTAATTTAATGTTAAAATGGTAGAAATTCAGCCAAAAATACATCAGGAATACATCATAACCCTGTTATTCTACAATAAATAGTGAAAAAATCATCTAAACCAAATCCCTAGAAAATAGGCAAAATCTTACAGGTCCACGCTCATGAGAATTTACAATTTTTGCAATATGTCAAATTTGTCTTAATTTAATGTTAAAATGGTAGAAATTCAGCCAAAAATACATCAGGAATACATCATAACCCTGTTATTCTACAATAAATAGTGAAAAAATCATCTAAACCAAATCCCATGAAAATAGGCAAAATCTTACAGGTCCGCGCTCATGAGAATTTTCAATTTTTGCAATATGTCAAATTTGTCTTAATTTAATGTTAAAATGGTAGAAATTCAGCCAAAAATACATCAGGAATACATCATAACCCTGTTATTCTACAATAAATAGTGAAAAAAATCATCTAAACCAAATCCCTAGAAAATAGGCAAAATCTTACAGGTCCGCGCTCATGAGAATTTTCAATTTTTGCAATATGTCAAATTTGTCTTAATTTAATGTTAAAATGGTAGAAATTCAGCCAAAAATACATCAGGAATACATCATAACCCTGTTATTCTACAATAAATAGTGAAAAAATCATCTAAACCAAATCCCTAGAAAATAGGCAAAATCTTACAGGTCCGCGCTCATGAGAAATTTACATTTTTGCAATATGTCAAATTTGTCTTAATTTAATGTTAAAATGGTAGAAATTCAGCCAAAAATACATCAGGAATACATCATAACCCTGTTATTCTACAATAAATAGTGAAAAAATCATCTAAACCAAATCCCATGAAAATAGGCAAAATCTTACAGGTCCGCACTCATGAGAATTTACAATTTTTGCAATATGTCAAATTTGTCTTAATTTAATGTTAAAATGGTAGAAATTCAGCCAAAAATACATCAGGAATACATCATAACCCTGTTATTCTACAATAAATAGTGAAAAAATCATCTAAACCAAATCCCTAGAAAATAGGCAAAATCTTACAGGTCCGCGCTCATGCGAATTTTCAATTTTTGCAATATGTCAAATTTGTCTTAATTTAATGTTAAAATGGTAGAAATTCAGCCAAAAATACATCAGGAATACATCATAACCCTGTTATTCTACAATAAATAGTGAAAAAATCATCTAAACCCAATCCCTAGAAAATAGGCAAAATCTTACAGGTCCGCGCTCATGCGAATTTTCAATTTTTGCAATATGTCAAATTTGTCTTAATTTAATGTTAAAATGATAGAAATTCAGCCAAAAATACATCAGGAATACATCATAACCCTGTTATTCTACAATAAATAGTGAAAAAATCATCTAAACCAAATCCCTAGAAAATAGGCAAAATCTTACAGGTCCGCGCTCATGCGAATTTTCAATTTTTGCAATATGTCAAATTTGTCTTAATTTAATGTTAAAATGGTAGAAATTCAGCCAAAAATACATCAGGAATACATCATAACCCTGTTATTCTACAATAAATAGTGAAAAAATCATCTAAACCAAATCCCATGAAAATAGGCAAAATCTTACAGGTCCGCACTCATGAGAATTTACAATTTTTGCAATATGTAAAATTTGACTTAATTTAATGTTAAAATGGTAGAAATTCAGCCAAAAATACATCAGGAATACATCATAACCCTGTTATTCTACAATAAATAGTGAAAAAATCATCTAAACCAAATCCCTAGAAAATAGGCAAAATCTTACAGGTCCGCGCTCATGCGAATTTTCAATTTTTGCAATATGTCAAATTTGTCTTAATTTAATGTTAAAATGGTAGAAATTCAGCCAAAAATACATCAGGAATACATCATAACCCTGTTATTCTACAATAAATAGTGAAAAAATCATCTAAACCAAATCCCTAGAAAATAGGCAAAATCTTACAGGTCCGCACTCATGAGAATTTTCAATTTTTGCAATATGTCAAATTTGTCTTAATTTAATGTTAAAATGGTAGAAATTCAGCCAAAAATACATCAGGAATACATCATAACCCTGTTATTCTACAATAAATAGTGAAAAAATCATCTAAACCAAATCCCTAGAAAATAGGCAAAATCTTACAGGTCCACGCTCATGAGAATTTACAATTTTTGCAATATGTCAAATTTGTCTTAATTTAATGTTAAAATGGTAGAAATTCAGCCAAAAATACATCAGGAATACATCATAACCCTGTTATTCTACAATAAATAGTGAAAAAATCATCTAAACCAAATCCCATGAAAATAGGCAAAATCTTACAGGTCCGCGCTCATGAGAATTTTCAATTTTTGCAATATGTCAAATTTGTCTTAATTTAATGTTAAAATGGTAGAAATTCAGCCAAAAATACATCAGGAATACATCATAACCCTGTTATTCTACAATAAATAGTGAAAAAAATCATCTAAACCAAATCCCTAGAAAATAGGCAAAATCTTACAGGTCCGCGCTCATGAGAATTTTCAATTTTTGCAATATGTCAAATTTGTCTTAATTTAATGTTAAAATGGTAGAAATTCAGCCAAAAATACATCAGGAATACATCATAACCCTGTTATTCTACAATAAATAGTGAAAAAATCATCTAAACCAAATCCCTAGAAAATAGGCAAAATCTTACAGGTCCGCGCTCATGAGAAATTTACATTTTTGCAATATGTCAAATTTGTCTTAATTTAATGTTAAAATGGTAGAAATTCAGCCAAAAATACATCAGGAATACATCATAACCCTGTTATTCTACAATAAATAGTGAAAAAATCATCTAAACCAAATCCCTAGAAAATAGGCAAAATCTTACAGGTCCGCGCTCATGCGAATTTTCAATTTTTGCAATATGTCAAATTTGTCTTAATTTAATGTTAAAATGGTAGAAATTCAGCCAAAAATACATCAGGAATACATCATAACCCTGTTATTCTACAATAAATAGTGAAAAAATCATCTAAACCCAATCCCTAGAAAATAGGCAAAATCTTACAGGTCCGCGCTCATGCGAATTTTCAATTTTTGCAATATGTCAAATTTGTCTTAATTTAATGTTAAAATGATAGAAATTCAGCCAAAAATACATCAGGAATACATCATAACCCTGTTATTCTACAATAAATAGTGAAAAAATCATCTAAACCAAATCCCTAGAAAATAGGCAAAATCTTACAGGTCCGCGCTCATGCGAATTTTCAATTTTTGCAATATGTCAAATTTGTCTTAATTTAATGTTAAAATGGTAGAAATTCAGCCAAAAATACATCAGGAATACATCATAACCCTGTTATTCTACAATAAATAGTGAAAAAATCATCTAAACCAAATCCCATGAAAATAGGCAAAATCTTACAGGTCCGCACTCATGAGAATTTACAATTTTTGCAATATGTAAAATTTGACTTAATTTAATGTTAAAATGGTAGAAATTCAGCCAAAAATACATCAGGAATACATCATAACCCTGTTATTCTACAATAAATAGTGAAAAAATCATCTAAACCAAATCCCTAGAAAATAGGCAAAATCTTACAGGTCCGCGCTCATGCGAATTTTCAATTTTTGCAATATGTCAAATTTGTCTTAATTTAATGTTAAAATGGTAGAAATTCAGCCAAAAATACATCAGGAATACATCATAACCCTGTTATTCTACAATAAATAGTGAAAAAATCATCTAAACCAAATCCCTAGAAAATAGGCAAAATCTTACAGGTCCGCACTCATGAGAATTTTCAATTTTTGCAATATGTCAAATTTGTCTTAATTTAATGTTAAAATGGTAGAAATTCAGCCAAAAATACATCAGGAATACATCATAACCCTGTTATTCTACAATAAATAGTCAAAATAGCATCTAAACCAAATCCCTAGAAAATAGGCAAAATCTTACAGGTCCGCGCTCATGAGAATTTTACATTTTTGCAATATGTCAAATTTGTCTTAATTTAATGTTAAAATGGTAGAAATTCAGCCAAAAATACATCAGGAATACATCATAACCCTGTTATTCTACAATAAATAGTGAAAAAATCATCTAAACCAAATCCCTAGAAAATAGGCAAAATCTTACAGGTCCGCGCTCATGAGAATTTTCAATTTTTGCAATATGTCAAATTTGTCTTAATTTAATGTTAAAATGGTAGAAATTCAGCCAAAAATACATCAGGAATACATCATAGCCCTGTTATTCTACAATAAATAGTGAAAAAATCATCTAAACCAAATCCCTAGAAAATAGGCAAAATCTTACAGGTCCGCGCTCATGAGAATTTTCAATTTTTGCAATATGTCAAATTTGTCTTAATTTAATGTTAAAATGGTAGAAATTCAGCCAAAAATACATCAGAGATACATCATAACCCTGTTATTCTACAATAAATAGTGAAAAAATCATCTAAACCAAATCCCTAGAAAATAGGCAAAATCTTACAGGTCCGCGCTCATGCGAATTTTCAATTTTTGCAATATGTCAAATTTGTCTTAATTTAATGTTAAAATGATAGAACTTCAGCCAAAAATACATCAGGAATACATCATAACCCTGTTATTCTACAATAAATATTCATAATAGAATCAAAACCAAATCCCTAGAAAATAGGCAAAATCTTACAGGTCCGCGCTCATGAGAATTTTCAATTTTTGCAATATGTCAAATTTGTCTTAATTTAATGTTAAAATGGTAGAAATTCAGCCAAAAATACATCAGGAATACATCATAACCCTGTTATTCTACAATAAATAGTGAAAAAATCATCTAAACCAAATCCCTAGAAAATAGGCAAAATCTTACAGGTCCGCGCTCATGAGAATTTTCAATTTTTGCAATATGTCAAATTTGTCTTAATTTAATGTTAAAATGGTAGAAATTCAGCCAAAAATACATCAGGAATACATCATAACCCTGTTATTCTACAATAAATAGTGAAAAAATCATCTAAACCAAATCCCTAGAAAATAGGCAAAATCTTACAGGTCCGCGCTCATGAGAAATTTACATTTTTGCAATATGTCAAATTTGTCTTAATTTTATGTTAAAATGGTAGAAATTCAGCCAAAAATACATCAGGAATACATCATAACCCTGTTATTCTACAATAAATAGTGAAAAAATCATCTAAACCAAATCCCATGAAAATAGGCAAAATCTTACAGGTCCGCGCTCATGCGAATTTTCAATTTTTGCAATATGTCAAATTTGTCTTAATTTAATGTTAAAATGGTAGAAATTCAGCCAAAAATACATCAGGAATACATCATAACCCTGTTATTCTACAATAAATAGTGAAAAAATCATCTAAACCAAATCCCTAGAAAATAGGCAAAATCTTACAGGTCCGCGCTCATGCGAATTTTCAATTTTTGCAATATGTCAAATTTGTCTTAATTTAATGTTAAAACGATAGAAATTCAGCCAAAAATACATCAGGAATACATCATAACCCTGTTATTCTACAATAAATAGTGAAAAAATCATCTAAACCAAATCCCTAGAAAATAGGCAAAATCTTACAGGTCCGCGCTCATGCGAATTTTCAATTTTTGCAATATGTCAAATTTGTCTTAATTTAATGTTAAAATGGTAGAAATTCAGCCAAAAATACATCAGGAATACATCATAACCCTGTTATTCTACAATAAATAGTGAAAAAATCATCTAAACCAAATCCCTAGAAAATAGGCAAAATCTTACAGGTCCGCGCTCATGAGAATTTACAATTTTTGCAATATGTCAAATTTGTCTTAATTTAATGTTAAAATGGTAGAAATTCAGCCAAAAATACATCAGGAATACATCATAACCCTGTTATTCTACAATAAATAGTGAAAAAATCATCTAAACCAAATCCCATGAAAATAGGCAAAATCTTACAGGTCCGCGCTCATGAGAATTTTCAATTTTTGCAATATGTCAAATTTGTCTTAATTTAATGTTAAAATGGTAGAAATTCAGCCAAAAATACATCAGGAATACATCATAACCCTGTTATTCTACAATAAATAGTGAAAAAATCATCTAAACCAAATCCCTAGAAAATAGGCAAAATCTTACAGGTCCGCGCTCATGCGAATTTTCAATTTTTGCAATATGTCAAATTTGTCTTAATTTAATGTTAAAATGATAGAAATTCAGCCAAAAATACATCAGGAATACATCATAACCCTGTTATTCTACAATAAATAGTGAAAAAATCATCTAAACCAAATCCCTAGAAAATAGGCAAAATCTTACAGGTCCGCGCTCATGCGAATTTTCAATTTTTGCAATATGTCAAATTTGTCTTAATTTAATGTTAAAATGGTAGAAATTCAGCCAAAAATACATCAGGAATACATCATAACCCTGTTATTCTACAATAAATAGTGAAAAAATCATCTAAACCAAATCCCATGAAAATAGGCAAAATCTTACAGGTCCGCACTCATGAGAATTTACAATTTTTGCAATATGTCAAATTTGTCTTAATTTAATGTTAAAATGGTAGAAATTCAGCCAAAAATACATCAGGAATACATCATAACCCTGTTATTCTACAATAAATAGTGAAAAAATCATCTAAACCAAATCCCTAGAAAATAGGCAAAATCTTACAGGTCCGCGCTCATGCGAATTTTCAATTTTTGCAATATGTCAAATTTGTCTTAATTTAATGTTAAAATGGTAGAAATTCAGCCAAAAATACATCAGGAATACATCATAGCCCTGTTATTCTACAATAAATAGTGAAAAAATCATCTAAACCAAATCCCTAGAAAATAGGCAAAATCTTACAGGTCCGCGCTCATAAGACTTTTCAATTTTTGCAATATGTCAAATTTGTCTTAATTTAATGTTAAAATGGTAGAAATTCAGCCAAAAATACATCAGGAATACATATTAACCCTGTTATTCTACAATAAATAGTCAAAATAGCATCTAAACCAAATCCCTAGAAAATAGGCAAAATCTTACAGGTCCGCGCTCATGAGAATTTTCAATTTTTGCAATATGTCAAATTTGTCTTAATTTAATGTTAAAATGGTAGAAATTCAGCCAAAAATACATCAGGAATACATCATAACCCTGTTATTCTACAATAAATAGTGAAAAAATCATCTAAACCAAATCCCTAGAAAATAGGCAAAATCTTACAGGTCCGCGCTCATGCGAATTTTCAATTTTTGCAATATGTCAAATTTGTCTTAATTTAATGTTAAAATGATAGAAATTCAGCCAAAAATACATCAGGAATACATCATAACCCTGTTATTCTACAATAAATATTCATAATAGAATCTAAACCAAATCCCTAGAAAATAGGCAAAATCTTACAGGTCCGCACTCATGAGAATTTTCAATTTTTGCAATATGTCAAATTTGTCTTAATTTAATGTTAAAATGGTAGAAATTCAGCCAAAAATACATCAGGAATACATCATAACCCTGTTATTCTACAATAAATAGTGAAAAAATCATCTAAACCAAATCCCTAGAAAATAGGCAAAATCTTACAGGTCCACGCTCATGAGAATTTACAATTTTTGCAATATGTCAAATTTGTCTTAATTTAATGTTAAAATGGTAGAAATTCAGCCAAAAATACATCAGGAATACATCATAACCCTGTTATTCTACAATAAATAGTGAAAAAATCATCTAAACCAAATCCCATGAAAATAGGCAAAATCTTACAGGTCCGCACTCATGAGAATTTACAATTTTTGCAATATGTCAAATTTGTCTTAATTTAATGTTAAAATGGTAGAAATTCAGCCAAAAATACATCAGGAATACATCATAACCCTGTTATTCTACAATAAATAGTGAAAAAATCATCTAAACCAAATCCCTAGAAAATAGGCAAAATCTTACAGGTCCGCGCTCATGCGAATTTTCAATTTTTGCAATATGTCAAATTTGTCTTAATTTAATGTTAAAATGGTAGAAATTCAGCCAAAAATACATCAGGAATACATCATAACCCTGTTATTCTACAATAAATAGTGAAAAAATCATCTAAACCAAATCCCTAGAAAATAGGCAAAATCTTACAGGTCCGCGCTCATAAGACTTTTCAATTTTTGCAATATGTCAAATTTGTCTTAATTTAATGTTAAAATGGTAGAAATTCAGCCAAAAATACATCAGGAATACATCATAACCCTGTTATTCTACAATAATTAGTCAAAATAGCATCTAAACCAAATCCCTAGAAAATAGGCAAAATCTTACAGGTCCGCGCTCATGAGAATTTTCAATTTTTGCAATATGTCAAATTTGTCTTAATTTAATGTTAAAATGGTAGAAATTCAGCCAAAAATACATCAGGAATACATCATAACCCTGTTATTCTACAATAAATAGTGAAAAAATCATCTAAACCAAATCCCTAGAAAATAGGCAAAATCTTACAGGTCCGCGCTCATGCGAATTTTCAATTTTTGCAATATGTCAAATTTGTCTTAATTTAATGTTAAAATGATAGAACTTCAGCCAAAAATACATCAGGAATACATCATAACCCTGTTATTCTACAATAAATATTCATAATAGAATCAAAACCAAATCCCTAGAAAATAGGCAAAATCTTACAGGTCCGCACTCATGAGAATTTTCAATTTTTGCAATATGTCAAATTTGTCTTAATTTAATGTTAAAATGGTAGAAATTCAGCCAAAAATACATCAGGAATACATCATAACCCTGTTATTCTACAATAAATAGTGAAAAAATCATCTAAACCAAATCCCTAGAAAATAGGCAAAATCTTACAGGTCCACGCTCATGAGAATTTACAATTTTTGCAATATGTCAAATTTGTCTTAATTTAATGTTAAAATGGTAGAAATTCAGCCAAAAATACATCAGGAATACATCATAACCCTGTTATTCTACAATAAATAGTGAAAAAATCATCTAAACCAAATCCCATGAAAATAGGCAAAATCTTACAGGTCCGCGCTCATGAGACTTTTCAATTTTTGCAATATGTCAAATTTGTCTTAATTTAATGTTAAAATGGTAGAAATTCAGCCAAAAATACATCAGGAATACATCATAACCCTGTTATTCTACAATAAATAGTGAAAAAATCATCTAAACCAAATCCCTAGAAAATAGGCAAAATCTTACAGGTCCGCGCTCATGAGAATTTTCAATTTTTGCAATATGTCAAATTTGTCTTAATTTAATGTTAAAATGGTAGAAATTCAGCCAAAAATACATCAGGAATACATCATAACCCTGTTATTCTACAATAAATAGTGAAAAAATCATCTAAACCAAATCCCATGAAAATAGGCAAAATCTTACAGGTCCGCACTCATGAGAATTTACAATTTTTGCAATATGTCAAATTTGTCTTAATTTAATGTTAAAATGGTAGAAATTCAGCCAAAAATACATCAGGAATACATCATAACCCTGTTATTCTACAATAAATAGTGAAAAAATCATCTAAACCAAATCCCTAGAAAATAGGCAAAATCTTACAGGTCCGCGCTCATGCGAATTTTCAATTTTTGCAATATGTCAAATTTGTCTTAATTTAATGTTAAAATGGTAGAAATTCAGCCAAAAATACATCAGGAATACATCATAGCCCTGTTATTCTACAATAAATAGTGAAAAAATCATCTAAACCAAATCCCTAGAAAATAGGCAAAATCTTACAGGTCCGCGCTCATAAGACTTTTATATTTTTGCAATATGTCAAATTTGTCTTAATTTAATGTTAAAATGGTAGAAATTCAGCCAAAAATACATCAGGAATACATATTAACCCTGTTATTCTACAATAAATAGTCAAAATAGCATCTAAACCAAATCCCTAGAAAATAGGCAAAATCTTACAGGTCCGCGCTCATGAGAATTTTCAATTTTTGCAATATGTCAAATTTGTCTTAATTTAATGTTAAAATGGTAGAAATTCAGCCAAAAATACATCAGGAATACATCATAACCCTGTTATTCTACAATAAATAGTGAAAAAATCATCTAAACCAAATCCCTAGAAAATAGGCAAAATCTTACAGGTCCGCGCTCATGCGAATTTTCAATTTTTTCAATATGTCAAATTTGTCTTAATTTAATGTTAAAATGATAGAAATTCAGCCAAAAATACATCAGGAATACATCATAACCCTGTTATTCTACAATAAATATTCATAATAGAATCTAAACCAAATCCCTAGAAAATAGGCAAAATCTTACAGGTCCGCACTCATGAGAATTTTCAATTTTTGCAATATGTCAAATTTGTCTTAATTTAATGTTAAAATGGTAGAAATTCAGCCAAAAATACATCAGGAATACATCATAACCCTGTTATTCTACAATAAATAGTGAAAAAATCATCTAAACCAAATCCCTAGAAAATAGGCAAAATCTTACAGGTCCACGCTCATGAGAATTTACAATTTTTGGAATATGTCAAATTTGTCTTAATTTAATGTTAAAATGGTAGAAATTCAGCCAAAAATACATCAGGAATACATCATAACCCTGTTATTCTACAATAAATAGTGAAAAAATCATCTAAACCAAATCCCATGAAAATAGGCAAAATCTTACAGGTCCGCACTCATGAGAATTTACAATTTTTGCAATATGTCAAATTTGTCTTAATTTAATGTTAAAATGGTAGAAATTCAGCCAAAAATACATCAGGAATACATCATAACCCTGTTATTCTACAATAAATAGTGAAAAAATCATCTAAACCAAATCCCTAGAAAATAGGCAAAATCTTACAGGTCCGCGCTCATGCGAATTTTCAATTTTTGCAATATGTCAAATTTGTCTTAATTTAATGTTAAAATGGTAGAAATTCAGCCAAAAATACATCAGGAATACATCATAACCCTGTTATTCTACAATAAATAGTCAAAATAGCATCTAAACCAAATCCCTAGAAAATAGGCAAAATCTTACAGGTCCGCGCTCATGAGAATTTTCAATTTTTGCAATATGTCAAATTTGTCTTAATTTAATGTTAAAATGGTAGAAATTCAGCCAAAAATACATCAGGAATACATCATAACCCTGTTATTCTACAATAAATAGTGAAAAAATCATCTAAACCAAATCCCTAGAAAATAGGCAAAATCTTACAGGTCCGCGCTCATGCGAATTTTCAATTTTTGCAATATGTCAAATTTGTCTTAATTTAATGTTAAAATGATAGAAATTCAGCCAAAAATACATCAGGAATACATCATAACCCTGTTATTCTACAATAAATATTCATAATAGAATCTAAACCAAATCCCTAGAAAATAGGCAAAATCTTACAGGTCCGCACTCATGAGAATTTTCAATTTTTGCAATATGTCAAATTTGTCTTAATTTAATGTTAAAATGGTAGAAATTCAGCCAAAAATACATCAGGAATACATCATAACCCTGTTATTCTACAATAAATAGTGAAAATATCATCTAAACCAAATCCCTAGAAAATAGGCAAAATCTTACAGGTCCACGCTCATGAGAATTTACAATTTTTGCAATATGTCAAATTTGTCTTAATTTAATGTTAAAATGGTAGAAATTCAGCCAAAAATACATCAGGAATACATCATAACCCTGTTATTCTACAATAAATAGTGAAAAAATCATCTAAACCAAATCCCATGAAAATAGGCAAAATCTTACAGGTCCGCACTCATGAGAATTTACAATTTTTGCAATATGTCAAATTTGTCTTAATTTAATGTTAAAATGGTAGAAATTCAGCCAAAAATACATCAGGAATACATCATAACCCTGTTATTCTACAATAAATAGTGAAAAAATCATCTAAACCAAATCCCTAGAAAATAGGCAAAATCTTACAGGTCCGCGCTCATGCGAATTTTCAATTTTTGCAATATGTCAAATTTGTCTTAATTTAATGTTAAAATGATAGAAATTCAGCCAAAAATACATCAGGAATACATCATAACCCTGTTATTCTACAATAAATAGTGAAAAAATCATCTAAACCAAATCCCTAGAAAATAGGCAAAATCTTACAGGTCCGCGCTCATAAGACTTTTCAATTTTTGCAATATGTCAAATTTGTCTTAATTTAATGTTAAAATGGTAGAAATTCAGCCAAAAATACATCAGGAATACATCATAACCCTGTTATTCTACAATAAATAGTCAAAATAGCATCTAAACCAAATCCCTAGAAAATAGGCAAAATCTTACAGGTCCGCGCTCATGAGAATTTTCAATTTTTGCAATATGTCAAATTTGTCTTAATTTAATGTTAAAATGGTAGAAATTCAGCCAAAAATACATCAGGAATACATCATAACCCTGTTATTCTACAATAAATAGTGAAAAAATCATCTAAACCAAATCCCTAGAAAATAGGCAAAATCTTACAGGTCCGCGCTCATGCGAATTTTCAATTTTTGCAATATGTCAAATTTGTCTTAATTTAATGTTAAAATGATAGAAATTCAGCCAAAAATACATCAGGAATACATCATAACCCTGTTATTCTACAATAAATATTCATAATAGAATCTAAACCAAATCCCTAGAAAATAGGCAAAATCTTACAGGTCCGCACTCATGAGAATTTTCAATTTTTGCAATATGTCAAATTTGTCTTAATTTAATGTTAAAATGGTAGAAATTCAGCCAAAAATACATCAGGAATACATCATAACCCTGTTATTCTACAATAAATAGTGAAAAAATCATCTAAACCAAATCCCTAGAAAATAGGCAAAATCTTACAGGTCCACGCTCATGAGAATTTACAATTTTTGCAATATGTCAAATTTGTCTTAATTTAATGTTAAAATGGTAGAAATTCAGCCAAAAATACATCAGGAATACATCATAACCCTGTTATTCTACAATAAATAGTGAAAAAATCATCTAAACCAAATCCCATGAAAATAGGCAAAATCTTACAGGTCCGCACTCATGAGAATTTACAATTTTTGCAATATGTCAAATTTGTCTTAATTTAATGTTAAAATGGTAGAAATTCAGCCAAAAATACATCAGGAATACATCATAACCCTGTTATTCTACAATAAATAGTGAAAAAATCATCTAAACCAAATCCCTAGAAAATAGGCAAAATCTTACAGGTCCGCGCTCATGCGAATTTTCAATTTTTTCAATATGTCAAATTTGTCTTAATTTAATGTTAAAATGGTAGAAATTATGCCAAAAATACATCAGGAATACATCATAACCCTGTTATTCTACAATAAATAGTGAAAAAATCATCTAAACCAAATCCCTAGAAAATAGGCAAAATCTTACAGGTCCGCACTCATAAGACTTTTCAATTTTTGCAATATGTCAAATTTGTCTTAATTTAATGTTAAAATGGTAGAAATTCAGCCAAAAATACATCAGGAATACATCATAACCCTGTTATTCTACAATAAATAGTGAAAAAATCATCTAAACCAAATCCCATGAAAATAGGCAAAATCTTACAGGTCCGCACTCATGAGAATTTACAATTTTTGCAATATGTCAAATTTGTCTTAATTTAATGTTAAAATGGTAGAAATTCAGCCAAAAATACATCAGGAATACATCATAACCCTGTTATTCTACAATAAATAGTGAAAAAATCATCTAAACCAAATCCCTAGAAAATAGGCAAAATCTTACAGGTCCGCGCTCATGCGAATTTTCAATTTTTGCAATATGTCAAATTTGTCTTAATTTAATGTTAAAATGGTAGAAATTCAGCCAAAAATACATCAGGAATACATCATAGCCCTGTTATTCTACAATAAATAGTGAAAAAATCATCTAAACCAAATCCCTAGAAAATAGGCAAAATCTTACAGGTCCGCGCTCATAAGACTTTTATATTTTTGCAATATGTCAAATTTGTCTTAATTTAATGTTAAAATGGTAGAAATTCAGCCAAAAATACATCAGGAATACATATTAACCCTGTTATTCTACAATAAATAGTCAAAATAGCATCTAAACCAAATCCCTAGAAAATAGGCAAAATCTTACAGGTCCGCGCTCATGAGAATTTTCAATTTTTGCAATATGTCAAATTTGTCTTAATTTAATGTTAAAATGGTAGAAATTCAGCCAAAAATACATCAGGAATACATCATAACCCTGTTATTCTACAATAAATAGTGAAAAAATCATCTAAACCAAATCCCTAGAAAATAGGCAAAATCTTACAGGTCCGCGCTCATGCGAATTTTCAATTTTTGCAATATGTCAAATTTGTCTTAATTTAATGTTAAAATGATAGAAATTCAGCCAAAAATACATCAGGAATACATCATAACCCTGTTATTCTACAATAAATATTCATAATAGAATCTAAACCAAATCCCTAGAAAATAGGCAAAATCTTACAGGTCCGCACTCATGAGAATTTTCAATTTTTGCAATATGTCAAATTTGTCTTAATTTAATGTTAAATGGTAGAAATTCAGCCAAAAATACATCAGGAATACATCATAACCCTGTTATTCTACAATAAATAGTGAAAAAATCATCTAAACCAAATCCCTAGAAAATAGGCAAAATCTTACAGGTCCACGCTCATGAGAATTTACAATTTTTGCAATATGTCAAATTTGTCTTAATTTAATGTTAAAATGGTAGAAATTCAGCCAAAAATACATCAGGAATACATCATAACCCTGTTATTCTACAATAAATAGTGAAAAAATCATCTAAACCAAATCCCATGAAAATAGGCAAAATCTTACAGGTCCGCACTCATGAGAATTTACAATTTTTGCAATATGTCAAATTTGTCTTAATTTAATGTTAAAATGGTAGAAATTCAGCCAAAAATACATCAGGAATACATCATAACCCTGTTATTCTACAATAAATAGTGAAAAAATCATCTAAACCAAATCCCTAGAAAATAGGCAAAATCTTACAGGTCCGCGCTCATGCGAATTTTCAATTTTTGCAATATGTCAAATTTGTCTTAATTTAATGTTAAAATGGTAGAAATTCAGCCAAAAATACATCAGGAATACATCATAACCCTGTTATTCTACAATAAATAGTGAAAAAATCATCTAAACCAAATCCCTAGAAATAGGCAAAATCTTACAGGTCCGCGCTCATAAGACTTTTCAATTTTTGCAATATGTCAAATTTGTCTTAATTTAATGTTAAAATGGTAGAAATTCAGCCAAAAATACATCAGGAATACATCATAACCCTGTTATTCTACAATAAATAGTCAAAATAGCATCTAAACCAAATCCCTAGAAAATAGGCAAAATCTTACAGGTCCGCGCTCATGAGAATTTTCAATTTTTGCAATATGTCAAATTTGTCTTAATTTAATGTTAAAATGGTAGAAATTCAGCCAAAAATACATCAGGAATACATCATAACCCTGTTATTCTACAATAAATAGTGAAAAAATCATCTAAACCAAATCCCTAGAAAATAGGCAAAATCTTACAGGTCCGCGCTCATGCGAATTTTCAATTTTTGCAATATGTCAAATTTGTCTTAATTTAATGTTAAAATGATAGAAATTCAGCCAAAAATACATCAGGAATACATCATAACCCTGTTATTCTACAATAAATATTCATAATAGAATCTAAACCAAATCCCTAGAAAATAGGCAAAATCTTACAGGTCCGCACTCATGAGAATTTTCAATTTTTGCAATATGTCAAATTTGTCTTAATTTAATGTTAAAATGGTAGAAATTCAGCCAAAAATACATCAGGAATACATCATAACCCTGTTATTCTACAATAAATAGTGAAAAAATCATCTAAACCAAATCCCTAGAAAATAGGCAAAATCTTACAGGTCCACGCTCATGAGAATTTACAATTTTTGCAATATGTCAAATTTGTCTTAATTTAATGTTAAAATGGTAGAAATTCAGCCAAAAATACATCAGGAATACATCATAACCCTGTTATTCTACAATAAATAGTGAAAAAATCATCTAAACCAAATCCCATGAAAATAGGCAAAATCTTACAGGTCCGCACTCATGAGAATTTACAATTTTTGCAATATGTCAAATTTGTCTTAATTTAATGTTAAAATGGTAGAAATTCAGCCAAAAATACATCAGGAATACATCATAACCCTGTTATTCTACAATAAATAGTGAAAAAATCATCTAAACCAAATCCCTAGAAAATAGGCAAAATCTTACAGGTCCGCGCTCATGCGAATTTTCAATTTTTGCAATATGTCAAATTTGTCTTAATTTAATGTTAAAATGGTAGAAATTCAGCCAAAAATACATCAGGAATACATCATAACCCTGTTATTCTACAATAAATAGTGAAAAAATCATCTAAACCAAATCCCTAGAAAATAGGCAAAATCTTACAGGTCCGCGCTCATAAGACTTTTCAATTTTTGCAATATGTCAAATTTGTCTTAATTTAATGTTAAAATGGTAGAAATTCAGCCAAAAATACATCAGGAATACATCATAACCCTGTTATTCTACAATAAATAGTGAAAAAATCATCTAAACCAAATCCCATGAAAATAGGCAAAATCTTACAGGTCCGCACTCATGAGAATTTACAATTTTTGCAATATGTCAAATTTGTCTTAATTTAATGTTAAAATGGTAGAAATTCAGCCAAAAATACATCAGGAATACATCATAACCCTGTTATTCTACAATAAATAGTGAAAAAATCATCTAAACCAAATCCCTAGAAAATAGGCAAAATCTTACAGGTCCGCGCTCATGCGAATTTTCAATTTTTGCAATATGTCAAATTTGTCTTAATTTACTGTTAAAATGGTAGAAATTCAGCCAAAAATACATCAGGAATACATCATAACCCTGTTATTCTACAATAAATAGTGAAAAAATCATCTAAACCAAATCCCTAGAAAATAGGCAAAATCTTACAGGTCCGCGCTCATAAGACTTTTCAATTTTTGCAATATGTCAAATTTGTCTTAATTTAATGTTAAAATGGTAGAAATTCAGCCAAAAATACATCAGGAATACATCATAACCCTGTTATTCTACAATAAATAGTGAAAAAATCATCTAAACCAAATCCCATGAAAATAGGCAAAATCTTACAGGTCCGCACTCATGAGAATTTACAATTTTTGCAATATGTCAAATTTGTCTTAATTTAATGTTAAAATGGTAGAAATTCAGCCAAAAATACATCAGGAATACATCATAACCCTGTTATTCTACAATAAATAGTGAAAAAATCATCTAAACCAAATCCCTAGAAAATAGGCAAAATCTTACAGGTCCGCGCTCATGCGAATTTTCAATTTTTGCAATATGTCAAATTTGTCTTAATTTAATGTTAAAATGGTAGAAATTCAGCCAAAAATACATCAGGAATACATCATAGCCCTGTTATTCTACAATAAATAGTGAAAAAATCATCTAAACCAAATCCCTAGAAAATAGGCAAAATCTTACAGGTCCGCGCTCATAAGACTTTTATATTTTTGCAATATGTCAAATTTGTCTTAATTTAATGTTAAAATGGTAGAAATTCAGCCAAAAATACATCAGGAATACATATTAACCCTGTTATTCTACAATAAATAGTCAAAATAGCATCTAAACCAAATCCCTAGAAAATAGGCAAAATCTTACAGGTCCGCGCTCATGAGAATTTTCAATTTTTGCAATATGTCAAATTTGTCTTAATTTAATGTTAAAATGGTAGAAATTCAGCCAAAAATACATCAGGAATACATCATAACCCTGTTATTCTACAATAAATAGTGAAAAAATCATCTAAACCAAATCCCTAGAAAATAGGCAAAATCTTACAGGTCCGCGCTCATGCGAATTTTCAATTTTTGCAATATGTCAAATTTGTCTTAATTTAATGTTAAAATGATAGAAATTCAGCCAAAAATACATCAGGAATACATCATAACCCTGTTATTCTACAATAAATATTCATAATAGAATCTAAACCAAATCCCTAGAAAATAGGCAAAATCTTACAGGTCCGCACTCATGAGAATTTTCAATTTTTGCAATATGTCAAATTTGTCTTAATTTAATGTTAAATGGTAGAAATTCAGCCAAAAATACATCAGGAATACATCATAACCCTGTTATTCTACAATAAATAGTGAAAAAATCATCTAAACCAAATCCCTAGAAAATAGGCAAAATCTTACAGGTCCACGCTCATGAGAATTTACAATTTTTGCAATATGTCAAATTTGTCTTAATTTAATGTTAAAATGGTAGAAATTCAGCCAAAAATACATCAGGAATACATCATAACCCTGTTATTCTACAATAAATAGTGAAAAAATCATCTAAACCAAATCCCATGAAAATAGGCAAAATCTTACAGGTCCGCACTCATGAGAATTTACAATTTTTGCAATATGTCAAATTTGTCTTAATTTAATGTTAAAATGGTAGAAATTCAGCCAAAAATACATCAGGAATACATCATAACCCTGTTATTCTACAATAAATAGTGAAAAAATCATCTAAACCAAATCCCTAGAAAATAGGCAAAATCTTACAGGTCCGCGCTCATGCGAATTTTCAATTTTTGCAATATGTCAAATTTGTCTTAATTTAATGTTAAAATGGTAGAAATTCAGCCAAAAATACATCAGGAATACATCATAACCCTGTTATTCTACAATAAATAGTGAAAAAATCATCTAAACCAAATCCCTAGAAAATAGGCAAAATCTTACAGGTCCGCGCTCATAAGACTTTTCAATTTTTGCAATATGTCAAATTTGTCTTAATTTAATGTTAAAATGGTAGAAATTCAGCCAAAAATACATCAGGAATACATCATAACCCTGTTATTCTACAATAAATAGTCAAAATAGCATCTAAACCAAATCCCTAGAAAATAGGCAAAATCTTACAGGTCCGCGCTCATGAGAATTTTCAATTTTTGCAATATGTCAAATTTGTCTTAATTTAATGTTAAAATGGTAGAAATTCAGCCAAAAATACATCAGGAATACATCATAACCCTGTTATTCTACAATAAATAGTGAAAAAATCATCTAAACCAAATCCCTAGAAAATAGGCAAAATCTTACAGGTCCGCGCTCATGCGAATTTTCAATTTTTGCAATATGTCAAATTTGTCTTAATTTAATGTTAAAATGGTAGAAATTCAGCCAAAAATACATCAGGAATACATCATAGCCCTGTTATTCTACAATAAATAGTGAAAAAATCATCTAAACCAAATCCCTAGAAAATAGGCAAAATCTTACAGGTCCGCGCTCATAAGACTTTTATATTTTTGCAATATGACAAATTTGTCTTAATTTAATGTTAAAATGGTAGAAATTCAGCCAAAAATACATCAGGAATACATATTAACCCTGTTATTCTACAATAAATAGTCAAAATAGCATCTAAACCAAATCCCTAGAAAATAGGCAAAATCTTACAGGTCCGCGCTCATGAGAATTTTCAATTTTTGCAATATGTCAAATTTGTCTTAATTTAATGTTAAAATGGTAGAAATTCAGCCAAAAATACATCAGGAATACATCATAACCCTGTTATTCTACAATAAATAGTGAAAAAATCATCTAAACCAAATCCCTAGAAAATAGGCAAAATCTTACAGGTCCGCGCTCATGCGAATTTTCAATTTTTGCAATATGTCAAATTTGTCTTAATTTAATGTTAAAATGATAGAAATTCAGCCAAAAATACATCAGGAATACATCATAACCCTGTTATTCTACAATAAATATTCATAATAGAATCTAAACCAAATCCCTAGAAAATAGGCAAAATCTTACAGGTCCGCACTCATGAGAATTTTCAATTTTTGCAATATGTCAAATTTGTCTTAATTTAATGTTAAATGGTAGAAATTCAGCCAAAAATACATCAGGAATACATCATAACCCTGTTATTCTACAATAAATAGTGAAAAAATCATCTAAACCAAATCCCTAGAAAATAGGCAAAATCTTACAGGTCCACGCTCATGAGAATTTACAATTTTTGCAATATGTCAAATTTGTCTTAATTTAATGTTAAAATGGTAGAAATTCAGCCAAAAATACATCAGGAATACATCATAACCCTGTTATTCTACAATAAATAGTGAAAAAATCATCTAAACCAAATCCCATGAAAATAGGCAAAATCTTACAGGTCCGCACTCATGAGAATTTACAATTTTTGCAATATGTCAAATTTGTCTTAATTTAATGTTAAAATGGTAGAAATTCAGCCAAAAATACATCAGGAATACATCATAACCCTGTTATTCTACAATAAATAGTGAAAAAATCATCTAAACCAAATCCCTAGAAAATAGGCAAAATCTTACAGGTCCGCGCTCATGCGAATTTTCAATTTTTGCAATATGTCAAATTTGTCTTAATTTAATGTTAAAATGGTAGAAATTCAGCCAAAAATACATCAGGAATACATCATAACCCTGTTATTCTACAATAAATAGTGAAAAAATCATCTAAACCAAATCCCTAGAAAATAGGCAAAATCTTACAGGTCCGCGCTCATAAGACTTTTCAATTTTTGCAATATGTCAAATTTGTCTTAATTTAATGTTAAAATGGTAGAAATTCAGCCAAAAATACATCAGGAATACATCATAACCCTGTTATTCTACAATAAATAGTCAAAATAGCATCTAAACCAAATCCCTAGAAAATAGGCAAAATCTTACAGGTCCGCGCTCATGAGAATTTTCAATTTTTGCAATATGTCAAATTTGTCTTAATTTAATGTTAAAATGGTAGAAATTCAGCCAAAAATACATCAGGAATACATCATAACCCTGTTATTCTACAATAAATAGTGAAAAAATCATCTAAACCAAATCCCTAGAAAATAGGCAAAATCTTACAGGTCCGCGCTCATGCGAATTTTCAATTTTTGCAATATGTCAAATTTGTCTTAATTTAATGTTAAAATGATAGAAATTCAGCCAAAAATACATCAGGAATACATCATAACCCTGTTATTCTACAATAAATATTCATAATAGAATCTAAACCAAATCCCTAGAAAATAGGCAAAATCTTACAGGTCCGCACTCATGAGAATTTTCAATTTTTGCAATATGTCAAATTTGTCTTAATTTAATGTTAAAATGGTAGAAATTCAGCCAAAAATACATCAGGAATACATCATAACCCTGTTATTCTACAATAAATAGTGAAAAAATCATCTAAACCAAATCCCTAGAAAATAGGCAAAATCTTACAGGTCCACGCTCATGAGAATTTACAATTTTTGCAATATGTCAAATTTGTCTTAATTTAATGTTAAAATGGTAGAAATTCAGCCAAAAATACATCAGGAATACATCATAACCCTGTTATTCTACAATAAATAGTGAAAAAATCATCTAAACCAAATCCCATGAAAATAGGCAAAATCTTACAGGTCCGCACTCATGAGAATTTACAATTTTTGCAATATGTCAAATTTGTCTTAATTTAATGTTAAAATGGTAGAAATTCAGCCAAAAATACATCAGGAATACATCATAACCCTGTTATTCTACAATAAATAGTGAAAAAATCATCTAAACCAAATCCCTAGAAAATAGGCAAAATCTTACAGGTCCGCGCTCATGAGAATTTTCAATTTTTGCAATATGTCAAATTTGTCTTAATTTAATGTTAAAATGGTAGAAATTCAGCCAAAAATACATCAGGAATACATCATAACCCTGTTATTCTACAATAAATAGTGAAAAAATCATCTAAACCAAATCCCTAGAAAATAGGCAAAATCTTACAGGTCCGCGCTCATAAGACTTTTCAATTTTTGCAATATGTCAAATTTGTCTTAATTTAATGTTAAAATGGTAGAAATTCAGCCAAAAATACATCAGGAATACATCATAACCCTGTTATTCTACAATAAATAGTGAAAAAATCATCTAAACCAAATCCCATGAAAATAGGCAAAATCTTACAGGTCCGCACTCATGAGAATTTACAATTTTTGCAATATGTCAAATTTGTCTTAATTTAATGTTAAAATGGTAGAAATTCAGCCAAAAATACATCAGGAATACATCATAACCCTGTTATTCTACAATAAATAGTGAAAAAATCATCTAAACCAAATCCCTAGAAAATAGGCAAAATCTTACAGGTCCGCGCTCATGCGAATTTTCAATTTTTGCAATATGTCAAATTTGTCTTAATTTAATGTTAAAATGGTAGAAATTCAGCCAAAAATACATCAGGAATACATCATAGCCCTGTTATTCTACAATAAATAGTGAAAAAATCATCTAAACCAAATCCCTAGAAAATAGGCAAAATCTTACAGGTCCGCGCTCATAAGACTTTTATATTTTTGCAATATGTCAAATTTGTCTTAATTTAATGTTAAAATGGTAGAAATTCAGCCAAAAATACATCAGGAATACATATTAACCCTGTTATTCTACAATAAATAGTCAAAATAGCATCTAAACCAAATCCCTAGAAAATAGGCAAAATCTTACAGGTCCGCGCTCATGAGAATTTTCAATTTTTGCAATATGTCAAATTTGTCTTAATTTAATGTTAAAATGGTAGAAATTCAGCCAAAAATACATCAGGAATACATCATAACCCTGTTATTCTACAATAAATAGTGAAAAAATCATCTAAACCAAATCCCTAGAAAATAGGCAAAATCTTACAGGTCCGCGCTCATGCGAATTTTCAATTTTTGCAATATGTCAAATTTGTCTTAATTTAATGTTAAAATGATAGAAATTCAGCCAAAAATACATCAGGAATACATCATAACCCTGTTATTCTACAATAAATATTCATAATAGAATCTAAACCAAATCCCTAGAAAATAGGCAAAATCTTACAGGTCCGCACTCATGAGAATTTTCAATTTTTGCAATATGTCAAATTTGTCTTAATTTAATGTTAAATGGTAGAAATTCAGCCAAAAATACATCAGGAATACATCATAACCCTGTTATTCTACAATAAATAGTGAAAAAATCATCTAAACCAAATCCCTAGAAAATAGGCAAAATCTTACAGGTCCGCGCTCATGCGAATTTTCAATTTTTGCAATATGTCAAATTTGTCTTAATTTAATGTTAAAATGGTAGAAATTCAGCCAAAAATACATCAGGAATACATCATAACCCTGTTATTCTACAATAAATAGTGAAAAAATCATCTAAACCAAATCCCTAGAAAATAGGCAAAATCTTACAGGTCCGCGCTCATAAGACTTTTCAATTTTTGCAATATGTCAAATTTGTCTTAATTTAATGTTAAAATGGTAGAAATTCAGCCAAAAATACATCAGGAATACATCATAACCCTGTTATTCTACAATAAATAGTCAAAATAGCATCTAAACCAAATCCCTAGAAAATAGGCAAAATCTTACAGGTCCGCGCTCATGAGAATTTTCAATTTTTGCAATATGTCAAATTTGTCTTAATTTAATGTTAAAATGGTAGAAATTCAGCCAAAAATACATCAGGAATACATCATAACCCTGTTATTCTACAATAAATAGTGAAAAAATCATCTAAACCAAATCCCTAGAAAATAGGCAAAATCTTACAGGTCCGCGCTCATGCGAATTTTCAATTTTTGCAATATGTCAAATTTGTCTTAATTTAATGTTAAAATGATAGAACTTCAGCCAAAAATACATCAGGAATACATCATAACCCTGTTATTCTACAATAAATATTCATAATAGAATCAAAACCAAATCCCTATAAAATAGGCAAAATCTTACAGGTCCGCACTCATGAGAATTTTCAATTTTTGCAATATGTCAAATTTGTCTTAATTTAATGTTAAAATGGTAGAAATTCAGCCAAAAATACATCAGGAATACATCATAACCCTGTTATTCTACAATAAATAGTGAAAAAATCATCTAAACCAAATCCCTAGAAAATAGGCAAAATCTTACAGGTCCACGCTCATGAGAATTTACAATTTTTGCAATATGTCAAATTTGTCTTAATTTAATGTTAAAATGGTAGAAATTCAGCCAAAAATACATCAGGAATACATCATAACCCTGTTATTCTACAATAAATAGTGAAAAAATCATCTAAACCAAATCCCTAGAAAATAGGCAAAATCTTACATGTCCGCGCTCATAAGACTTTTCAATTTTTGCAATATGTCAAATTTGTCTTAATTTAATGTTAAAATGGTAGAAATTCAGCCAAAAATACATCAGGAATACATATTAACCCTGTTATTCTACAATAAATAGTCAAAATTGCATCTAAACCAAATCCCTAGAAAATAGGCAAAATCTTACAGGTCCGCGCTCATGAGAATTTTCAATTTTTGCAATATGTCAAATTTGTCTTAATTTAATGTTAAAATGGTAGAAATTCAGCCAAAAATACATCAGGAATACATCATAACCCTGTTATTCTACAATAAATAGTGAAAAAATCATCTAAACCAAATCCCTAGAAAATAGGCAAAATCTTACAGGTCCGCGCTCATGCGAATTTTCAATTTTTGCAATATGTCAAATTTGTCTTAATTTAATGTTAAAATGATAGAAATTCAGCCAAAAATACATCAGGAATACATCATAACCCTGTTATTCTACAATAAATATTCATAATAGAATCTAAACCAAATCCCTAGAAAATAGGCAAAATCTTACAGGTCCGCACTCATGAGAATTTTCAATTTTTGCAATATGTCAAATTTGTCTTAATTTAATGTTAAAATGGTAGAAATTCAGCCAAAAATACATCAGGAATACATCATAACCCTGTTATTCTACAATAAATAGTGAAAAAATCATCTAAACCAAATCCCTAGAAAATAGGCAAAATCTTACAGGTCCACGCTCATGAGAATTTACAATTTTTGCAATATGTCAAATTTGTCTTAATTTAATGTTAAAATGGTAGAAATTCAGCCAAAAATACATCAGGAATACATCATAACCCTGTTATTCTACAATAAATAGTGAAAAAATCATCTAAACCAAATCCCATGAAAATAGGCAAAATCTTACAGGTCCGCACTCATGAGAATTTACAATTTTTGCAATATGTCAAATTTGTCTTAATTTAATGTTAAAATGGTAGAAATTCAGCCAAAAATACATCAGGAATACATCATAACCCTGTTATTCTACAATAAATAGTGAAAAAATCATCTAAACCAAATCCCTAGAAAATAGGCAAAATCTTACAGGTCCGCGCTCATGCGAATTTTCAATTTTTGCAATATGTCAAATTTGTCTTAATTTAATGTTAAAATGGTAGAAATTCAGCCAAAAATACATCAGGAATACATCATAACCCTGTTATTCTACAATAAATAGTGAAAAAATCATCTAAACCAAATCCCTAGAAAATAGGCAAAATCTTACAGGTCCGCGCTCATAAGACTTTTCAATTTTTGCAATATGTCAAATTTGTCTTAATTTAATGTTAAAATGGTAGAAATTCAGCCAAAAATACATCAGGAATACATCATAACCCTGTTATTCTACAATAAATAGTGAAAAAATCATCTAAACCAAATCCCATGAAAATAGGCAAAATCTTACAGGTCCGCACTCATGAGAATTTACAATTTTTGCAATATGTCAAATTTGTCTTAATTTAATGTTAAAATGGTAGAAATTCAGCCAAAAATACATCAGGAATACATCATAACCCTGTTATTCTACAATAAATAGTGAAAAAATCATCTAAACCAAATCCCTAGAAAATAGGCAAAATCTTACAGGTCCACGCTCATGAGAATTTACAATTTTTGCAATATGTCAAATTTGTCTTAATTTAATGTTAAAATGGTAGAAATTCAGCCAAAAATACATCAGGAATACATCATAGCCCTGTTATTCTACAATAAATAGTGAAAAAATCATCTAAACCAAATCCCTAGAAAATAGGCAAAATCTTACAGGTCCGCGCTCATAAGACTTTTATATTTTTGCAATATGTCAAATTTGTCTTAATTTAATGTTAAAATGGTAGAAATTCAGCCAAAAATACATCAGGAATACATCATAACCCTGTTATTCTACAATAAATAGTGAAAAAATCATCTAAACCAAATCCCTAGAAAATAGGCAAAATCTTACAGGTCCACGCTCATGAGAATTTACAATTTTTGCAATATGTCAAATTTGTCTTAATTTAATGTTAAAATGGTAGAAATTCAGCCAAAAATACATCAGGAATACATCATAACCCTGTTATTCTACAATAAATAGTGAAAAAATCATCTAAACCAAATCCCTAGAAAATAGGCAAAATCTTACAGGTCCGCGCTCATAAGACTTTTCAATTTTTGCAATATGTCAAATTTGTCTTAATTTAATGTTAAAATGGTAGAAATTCAGCCAAAAATACATCAGGAATACATATTAACCCTGTTATTCTACAATAAATAGTCAAAATAGCATCTAAACCAAATCCCTAGAAAATAGGCAAAATCTTACAGGTCCGCACTCATGAGAATTTACAATTTTTGCAATATGTCAAATTTGTCTTAATTTAATGTTAAAATGGTAGAAATTCAGCCAAAAATACATCAGGAATACATCATAACCCTGTTATTCTACAATAAATAGTGAAAAAATCATCTAAACCAAATCCCTAGAAAATAGGCAAAATCTTACAGGTCCACGCTCATGAGAATTTACAATTTTTGCAATATGTCAAATTTGTCTTAATTTAATGTTAAAATGGTAGAAATTCAGCCAAAAATACATCAGGAATACATCATAACCCTGTTATTCTACAATAAATAGTGAAAAAATCATCTAAACCAAATCCCTAGAAAATAGGCAAAATCTTACAGGTCCGCGCTCATGCGAATTTTCAATTTTTGCAATATGTCAAATTTGTCTTAATTTAATGTTAAAATGATAGAAATTCAGCCAAAAATACATCAGGAATACATCATAACCCTGTTATTCTACAATAAATATTCATAATAGAATCTAAACCAAATCCCTAGAAAATAGGCAAAATCTTACAGGTCCGCACTCATGAGAATTTTCAATTTTTGCAATATGTCAAATTTGTCTTAATTTAATGTTAAATGGTAGAAATTCAGCCAAAAATACATCAGGAATACATCATAACCCTGTTATTCTACAATAAATAGTGAAAAAATCATCTAAACCAAATCCCTAGAAAATAGGCAAAATCTTACAGGTCCACGCTCATGAGAATTTACAATTTTTGCAATATGTCAAATTTGTCTTAATTTAATGTTAAAATGGTAGAAATTCAGCCAAAAATACATCAGGAATACATCATAACCCTGTTATTCTACAATAAATAGTGAAAAAATCATCTAAACCAAATCCCATGAAAATAGGCAAAATCTTACAGGTCCGCACTCATGAGAATTTACAATTTTTGCAATATGTCAAATTTGTCTTAATTTAATGTTAAAATGGTAGAAATTCAGCCAAAAATACATCAGGAATACATCATAACCCTGTTATTCTACAATAAATAGTGAAAAAATCATCTAAACCAAATCCCTAGAAAATAGGCAAAATCTTACAGGTCCGCGCTCATGCGAATTTTCAATTTTTGCAATATGTCAAATTTGTCTTAATTTAATGTTAAAATGGTAGAAATTCAGCCAAAAATACATCAGGAATACATCATAACCCTGTTATTCTACAATAAATAGTGAAAAAATCATCTAAACCAAATCCCTAGAAAATAGGCAAAATCTTACAGGTCCGCGCTCATAAGACTTTTCAATTTTTGCAATATGTCAAATTTGTCTTAATTTAATGTTAAAATGGTAGAAATTCAGCCAAAAATACATCAGGAATACATCATAACCCTGTTATTCTACAATAAATAGTCAAAATAGCATCTAAACCAAATCCCTAGAAAATAGGCAAAATCTTACAGGTCCGCGCTCATGAGAATTTTCAATTTTTGCAATATGTCAAATTTGTCTTAATTTAATGTTAAAATGGTAGAAATTCAGCCAAAAATACATCAGGAATACATCATAACCCTGTTATTCTACAATAAATAGTGAAAAAATCATCTAAACCAAATCCCTAGAAAATAGGCAAAATCTTACAGGTCCGCGCTCATGCGAATTTTCAATTTTTGCAATATGTCAAATTTGTCTTAATTTAATGTTAAAATGATAGAACTTCAGCCAAAAATACATCAGGAATACATCATAACCCTGTTATTCTACAATAAATATTCATAATAGAATCAAAACCAAATCCCTAGAAAATAGGCAAAATCTTACAGGTCCGCACTCATGAGAATTTTCAATTTTTGCAATATGTCAAATTTGTCTTAATTTAATGTTAAAATGGTAGAAATTCAGCCAAAAATACATCAGGAATACATCATAACCCTGTTATTCTACAATAAATAGTGAAAAAATCATCTAAACCAAATCCCTAGAAAATAGGCAAAATCTTACAGGTCCACGCTCATGAGAATTTACAATTTTTGCAATATGTCAAATTTGTCTTAATTTAATGTTAAAATGGTAGAAATTCAGCCAAAAATACATCAGGAATACATCATAACCCTGTTATTCTACAATAAATAGTGAAAAAATCATCTAAACCAAATCCCTAGAAAATAGGCAAAATCTTACAGGTCCGCGCTCATAAGACTTTTCAATTTTTGCAATATGTCAAATTTGTCTTAATTTAATGTTAAAATGGTAGAAATTCAGCCAAAAATACATCAGGAATACATATTAACCCTGTTATTCTACAATAAATAGTCAAAATTGCATCTAAACCAAATCCCTAGAAAATAGGCAAAATCTTACAGGTCCGCGCTCATGAGAATTTTCAATTTTTGCAATATGTCAAATTTGTCTTAATTTAATGTTAAAATGGTAGAAATTCAGCCAAAAATACATCAGGAATACATCATAACCCTGTTATTCTACAATAAATAGTGAAAAAATCATCTAAACCAAATCCCTAGAAAATAGGCAAAATCTTACAGGTCCGCGCTCATGCGAATTTTCAATTTTTGCAATATGTCAAGTTTGTCTTAATTTAATGTTAAAATGATAGAAATTCAGCCAAAAATACATCAGGAATACATCATAACCCTGTTATTCTACAATAAATATTCATAATAGAATCTAAACCAAATCCCTAGAAAATAGGCAAAATCTTACAGGTCCGCACTCATGAGAATTTTCAATTTTTGCAATATGTCAAATTTGTCTTAATTTAATGTTAAAATGGTAGAAATTCAGCCAAAAATACATCAGGAATACATCATAACCCTGTTATTCTACAATAAATAGTGAAAAAATCATCTAAACCAAATCCCTAGAAAATAGGCAAAATCTTACAGGTCCACGCTCATGAGAATTTACAATTTTTGCAATATGTCAAATTTGTCTTAATTTAATGTTAAAATGGTAGAAATTCAGCCAAAAATACATCAGGAATACATCATAACCCTGTTATTCTACAATAAATAGTGAAAAAATCATCTAAACCAAATCCCTAGAAAATAGGCAAAATCTTACAGGTCCGCGCTCATGAGAAATTTACATTTTTGCAATATGTCAAATTTGTCTTAATTTAATGTTAAAATGGTAGAAATTCAGCCAAAAATACATCAGGAATACATCATAACCCTGTTATTCTACAATAAATAGTGAAAAAATCATCTAAACCAAATCCCATGAAAATAGGCAAAATCTTACAGGTCCGCACTCATGAGAATTTACAATTTTTGCAATATGTCAAATTTGTCTTAATTTAATGTTAAAATGGTAGAAATTCAGCCAAAAATACATCAGGAATACATCATAACCCTGTTATTCTACAATAAATAGTGAAAAAATCATCTAAACCAAATCCCTAGAAAATAGGCAAAATCTTACAGGTCCGCGCTCATGCGAATTTTCAATTTTTGCAATATGTCAAATTTGTCTTAATTTAATGTTAAAATGGTAGAAATTCAGCCAAAAATACATCAGGAATACATCATAACCCTGTTATTCTACAATAAATAGTGAAAAAATCATCTAAACCAAATCCCTAGAAAATAGGCAAAATCTTACAGGTCCGCGCTCATGCGAATTTTCAATTTTTGCAATATGTCAAATTTGTCTTAATTTAATGTTAAAACGATAGAAATTCAGCCAAAAATACATCAGGAATACATCATAACCCTGTTATTCTACAATAAATAGTGAAAAAATCATCTAAACCAAATCCCATGAAAATAGGCAAAATCTTACAGGTCCGCACTCATGAGAATTTACAATTTTTGCAATATGTCAAATTTGTCTTAATTTAATGTTAAAATGGTAGAAATTCAGCCAAAAATACATCAGGAATACATCATAACCCTGTTATTCTACAATAAATAGTGAAAAAATCATCTAAACCAAATCCCTAGAAAATAGGCAAAATCTTACAGGTCCGCGCTCATGCGAATTTTCAATTTTTGCAATATGTCAAATTTGTCTTAATTTAATGTTAAAATGGTAGAAATTCAGCCAAAAATACATCAGGAATACATCATAACCCTGTTATTCTACAATAAATAGTGAAAAAATCATCTAAACCAAATCCCTAGAAAATAGGCAAAATCTTACAGGTCCGCGCTCATAAGACTTTTCAATTTTTGCAATATGTCAAATTTGTCTTAATTTAATGTTAAAATGGTAGAAATTCAGCCAAAAATACATCAGGAATACATCATAACCCTGTTATTCTACAATAAATAGTGAAAAAATCATCTAAACCAAATCCCATGAAAATAGGCAAAATCTTACAGGTCCGCACTCATGAGAATTTACAATTTTTGCAATATGTCAAATTTGTCTTAATTTAATGTTAAAATGGTAGAAATTCAGCCAAAAATACATCAGGAATACATCATAACCCTGTTATTCTACAATAAATAGTGAAAAAATCATCTAAACCAAATCCCTAGAAAATAGGCAAAATCTTACAGGTCAGCGCTCATGCGAATTTTCAATTTTTGCAATATGTCAAATTTGTCTTAATTTAATGTTAAAATGGTAGAAATTCAGCCAAAAATACATCAGGAATACATCATAGCCCTGTTATTCTACAATAAATAGTGAAAAAATCATCTAAACCAAATCCCTAGAAAATAGGCAAAATCTTACAGGTCCGCGCTCATAAGACTTTTATATTTTTGCAATATGTCAAATTTGTCTTAATTTAATGTTAAAATGGTAGAAATTCAGCCAAAAATACATCAGGAATACATCATAACCCTGTTATTCTACAATAAATAGTGAAAAAATCATCTAAACCAAATCCCATGAAAATAGGCAAAATCTTACAGGTCCGCGCTCATGAGAATTTTCAATTTTTGCAATATGTCAAATTTGTCTTAATTTAATGTTAAAATGGTAGAAATTCAGCCAAAAATACATCAGGAATACATCATAACCCTGTTATTCTACAATAAATAGTGAAAAAATCATCTAAACCAAATCCCTAGAAAATAGGCAAAATCTTACAGGTCCGCGCTCATGAGAATTTTCAATTTTTGCAATATGTCAAATTTGTCTTAATTTAATGTTAAAATGGTAGAAATTCAGCCAAAAATACATCAGGAATACATCATAACCCTGTTATTCTACAATAAATAGTGAAAAAATCATCTAAACCAAATCCCTAGAAAATAGGCAAAATCTTACAGGTCCGCGCTCATGAGAAATTTACATTTTTGCAATATGTCAAATTTGTCTTAATTTTATGTTAAAATGGTAGAAATTCAGCCAAAAATACATCAGGAATACATCATAACCCTGTTATTCTACAATAAATAGTGAAAAAATCATCTAAACCAAATCCCATGAAAATAGGCAAAATCTTACAGGTCCGCACTCATGAGAATTTACAATTTTTGCAATATGTCAAATTTGTCTTAATTTAATGTTAAAATGGTAGAAATTCAGCCAAAAATACATCAGGAATACATCATAACCCTGTTATTCTACAATAAATAGTGAAAAAATCATCTAAACCAAATCCCTAGAAAATAGGCAAAATCTTACAGGTCCGCGCTCATGCGAATTTTCAATTTTTGCAATATGTCAAATTTGTCTTAATTTAATGTTAAAATGGTAGAAATTCAGCCAAAAATACATCAGGAATACATCATAACCCTGTTATTCTACAATAAATAGTGAAAAAATCATCTAAACCAAATCCCTAGAAAATAGGCAAAATCTTACAGGTCCGCGCTCATGCGAATTTTCAATTTTTGCAATATGTCAAATTTGTCTTAATTTAATGTTAAAACGATAGAAATTCAGCCAAAAATACATCAGGAATACATCATAACCCTGTTATTCTACAATAAATAGTGAAAAAATCATCTAAACCAAATCCCTAGAAAATAGGCAAAATCTTACAGGTCCGCGCTCATGCGAATTTTCAATTTTTGCAATATGTCAAATTTGTCTTAATTTAATGTTAAAATGGTAGAAATTCAGCCAAAAATACATCAGGAATACATCATAACCCTGTTATTCTACAATAAATAGTCAAAACAGCATCTAAACCAAATCCCTAGAAAATAGGCAAAATCTTACAGGTCCACGCTCATGAGAATTTACAATTTTTGCAATATGTCAAATTTGTCTTAATTTAATGTTAAAATGGTAGAAATTCAGCCAAAAATACATCAGGAATACATCATAACCCTGTTATTCTACAATAAATAGTGAAAAAATCATCTAAACCAAATCCCATGAAAATAGGCAAAATCTTACAGGTCCGCGCTCATGAGAATTTTCAATTTTTGCAATATGTCAAATTTGTCTTAATTTAATGTTAAAATGGTAGAAATTCAGCCAAAAATACATCAGGAATACATCATAACCCTGTTATTCTACAATAAATAGTGAAAAATCATCTAAACCAAATCCCATGAAAATAGGCAAAATCTTACAGGTCCGCGCTCATGAGAATTTAAAATTTTTGCAATATGTCAAATTTGTCTTAATTTAATGTTAAAATGGTAGAAATTCAACCAAAAATACATCAGGAATACATCATAACCCTGTTATTCTACAATAAATAGTGAAAAAATCATCTAAACCAAATCCCTAGAAAATAGGCAAAATCTTACAGGTCCGCGCTCATGAGAAATTTACATTTTTGCAATATGTCAAATTTGTCTTAATTTAATGTTAAAATGGTAGAAATTCAGCCAAAAATACATCAGGAATACATCATAACCCTGTTATTCTACAATAAATAGTGAAAAATCATCTAAACCAAATCCCATGAAAATAGGCAAAATCTTACAGGTCCGCACTCATGAGAATTTACAATTTTTGCAATATGTCAAATTTGTCTTAATTTAATGTTAAAATGGTAGAAATTCAGCCAAAAATACATCAGGAATACATCATAACCCTGTTATTCTACAATAAATAGTGAAAAAATCATCTAAACCCAATCCCTAGAAAATAGGCAAAATCTTACAGGTCCGCGCTCATAAGACTTTTCAATTTTTGCAATATGTCAAATTTGTCTTAATTTAATGTTAAAATGGTAGAAATTCAGCCAAAAATACATCAGGAATACATCATAACCCTGTTATTCTACAATAAATAATCAAAATAGCATCTAAACCAAATCCCTAGAAAATAGGCAAAATCTTACAGGTCCGCGCTCATGAGAATTTTCAATTTTTGCAATATGTCAAATTTGTCTTAATTTAATGTTAAAATGGTAGAAATTCAGCCAAAAATACATCAGGAATACATCATAACCCTGTTATTCTACAATAAATATTCATAATAGAATCTAAACCAAATCCCTAGAAAATAGGCAAAATCTTACAGGTCCGCGCTCATGAGAATTTTCAATTTTTGCAATATGTCAAATTTGTCTTAATTTAATGTTAAAATGGTAGAAATTCAGGTAAAAATACATCAGGAATACATCATAACCCTGTTATTCTACAATAAATAGTCAAAATAGCATCTAAACAAAATCCCTAGAAAATAGGCAAAATCTTACAGGTCCGCGCTCATGAGAATTTTCAATTTTTGCAATATGTCAAATTTGTCTTAATTTAATGTTAAAATGGTAGAAATTCAGCCAAAAATACATCAGGAATACATCATAACCCTGTTATTCTACAATAAATAGTCAAAATAGCATCTAAACCAAATCCCTAGAAAATAGGCAAAATCTTACAGGTCCGCGCTCATGAGAATTTTACATTTTTGCAATATGTCAAATTTGTCTTAATTTAATATTAAAATAGTAGAAATTCAGCCAAAAATACATCAGGAGTACATCATAACCCTGTTATTCTACAATAAATAGTGAAAAAATCATCTAAACCAAATCCCTAGAAAATAGGCAAAACCTTACAGGTCCGCGCTCATGAGAATTTTCAATTTTTGCAATATGTCAAATTTGTCTTAATTTAATGTTAAAATGGTAGAAATTCAGCCAAAAATACATCAGGAATACATCATAACCCTGTTATTCTACAATAAATAGTGAAAAAATCATCTAAACCAAATCCCTAGAAAATAGGCAAAATCTTACAGGTCCGCGCTCATGAGAATTTTCAATTTTTGCAATATGTCAAATTTGTCTTAATTTAATGTTAAAATGGTAGAAATTCAGCCAAAAATACATCAGGAATACATCATAACCCTGTTATTCTACAATAAATAGTGAAAAAATCATCTAAACCAAATCCCTAGAAAATAGGCAAAATCTTACAGGTCCGCGCTCATGAGAAATTTACATTTTTGCAATATGTCAAATTTGTCTTAATTTAATGTTAAAATGGTAGAAATTCAGCCAAAAATACATCAGGAATACATCATAACCCTGTTATTCTACAATAAATAGTGAAAAAATCATCTAAACCAAATCCCATGAAAATAGGCAAAATCTTACAGGTCCGCACTCATGAGAATTTACAATTTTTGCAATATGTCAAATTTGTCTTAATTTAATGTTAAAATGGTAGAAATTCAGCCAAAAATACATCAGGAATACATCATAACCCTGTTATTCTACAATAAATAGTGAAAAAATCATCTAAACCAAATCCCTAGAAAATAGGCAAAATCTTACAGGTCCGCGCTCATGAGAATTTTCAATTTTTGCAATATGTCACATTTGTCTTAATTTAATGTTAAAATGGTAGAAATTCAGCCAAAAATACATCAGGAATACATCATAACCCTGTTATTCTACAATAAATAGTGAAAAAATCATCTAAACCCAATCCCTAGAAAATAGGCAAAATCTTACAGGACCGCGCTCATAAGAATTTTCAATTTTTTCAATATGTCAAATTTGTCTTAATTTAATGTTAAAATGGTAGAAATTCAGCCAAAAATACATCAGGAATACATCATAACCCTGTTATTCTACAATAAATAGTGAAAAAATCATCTAAACCAAATCCCTAGAAAATAGGCAAAATCTTACAGGTCCGCGCTCATGCGAATTTTCAATTTTTGCAATATGTCAAATTTGTCTTAATTTAATGTTAAAATGATAGAAATTCAGCCAAAAATACATCAGGAATACATCATAACCCTGTTATTCTACAATAAATAGTGAAAAAATCATCTAAACCAAATCCCTAGAAAAAAGGCAAAATCTTACAGGTCCGCGCTCATGAGAATTTTCAATTTTTGCAATATGTCAAATTTGTCTTAATTTAATGTTAAAATGGTAGAAATTCAGCCAAAAATACATCAGGAATACATCATAACCCTGTTATTCTACAATAAATATTCATAATAGTATCTAAATCAAATCCCTAGAAAATAGGCAAAATCTTACAGGTCCGCGCTCATGCGAATTTTCAATTTTTGCAATATGTCAAATTTGTCTTAATTTAATGTTAAAATGGTAGAAATTCAGCCAAAAATACATCAGGAATACATCATAACCCTGTTATTCTACAATAAATAGTGAAAAAATCATCTAAACCAAATCCCTAGAAAATAGGCAAAATCTTACAGGTCCGCGCTCATAAGACTTTTCAATTTTTGCAATATGTCAAATTTGTCTTAATTTAATGTTAAAATGATAGAAATTCAGCCAAAAATACATCAGGAATACATCATAACCCTGTTATTCTACAATAAATAGTGAAAAAATCATCTAAACCAAATCCCTAGAAAATAGGCAAAATCTTACAGGTCCGCGCTCATGAGAATTTTCAATTTTTGCAATATGTCAAATTTGTCTTAATTTAATGTTAAAATGGTAGAAATTCAGCCAAAAATACATCAGGAATACATCATAACCCTGTTATTCTACAATAAATATTCATAATAGAATCTAAACCAAATCCCTAGAAAATAGGCAAAATCTTACAGGTCCGCGCTCATGAGAATTTTCAATTTTTGCAATATGTCAAATTTGTCTTAATTTAATGTTAAAATGGTAGAAATTCAGCCAAAAATACATCAGGAATACATCATAACCCTGTTATTCTACAATAAATAGTGAAAAAATCATCTAAACCAAATCCCATGAAAATAGGCAAAATCTTACAGGTCCGCGCTCATGAGAATTTTCAATTTTTGCAATATGTCAAATTTGTCTTAATTTAATGTTAAAATGGTAGAAATTCAGCCAAAAATACATCAGGAATACATCATAACCCTGTTATTCTACAATAAATAGTGAAAAAATCATCTAAACAAAATCCCTAGAAAATAGGCAAAATATTACAGGTCCGCGCTTATGCGAATTTTCAATTTTTGCAATATGTCAAATTTGTCTTAATTTAATGTTAAAATGGTAGAAATTCAGCCAAAAATACATCAGGAATACATCATAACCCTGTTATTCTACAATAAATAGTGAAAAAATCATCTAAACCAAATCCCTAGAAAATAGGCAAAATCTTACAGGTCCGCGCTCATGCGAATTTTCAATTTTTGCAATATGTCAAATTTGTCTTAATTTAATGTTAAAATGATAGAAATTCAGCCAAAAATACATCAGGAATACATCATAACCCTGTTATTCTACAATAAATAGTGAAAAAATCATCTAAACCAAATCCCTAGAAAATAGGCAAAATCTTACAGGTCCGCGCTCATGAGAATTTTCAATTTTTGCAATATGTCAAATTTGTCTTAATTTAATGTTAAAATGGTAGAAATTCAGCCAAAAATACATCAGGAATACATCATAACCCTGTTATTCTACAATAAATATTCATAATAGAATCTAAACCAAATCCCTAGAAAATAGGCAAAATCTTACAGGTCCGCGCTCATGAGAATTTTCAATTTTTGCAATATGTCAAATTTGTCTTAATTTAATGTTAAAATGGTAGAAATTCAGCCAAAAATACATCAGGAATACATCATAACCCTGTTATTCTACAATAAATAGTGAAAAAATCATCTAAACCAAATCCCTAGAAAATAGGCAAAATCTTACAGGTCCGCGCTCATGAGAATTTTCCATTTTTTCAATATGTCAAATTTGTCTTAATTTAATGTTAAAATGGTAGAAATTCAGCCAAAAATACATCAGGAATACATCATAACCCTGTTATTCTACAATAAATAGTCAAAATAGCATCCAAACCAAATCCCTAGAAAATAGGCAAAATCTTACAGGTCCGCGCTCATGAGAATTTTCAATTTTTTCAATATGTCAAATTTGTCTTAATTTAATGTTAAAATGGTAGAAATTCAGCCAAAAATACATCAGGAATACATCATAACCCTGTTATTCTACAATAAATAGTGAAAAAAATCATCTAAACCAAATCCCATGAAAATAGGCAAAATCTTACAGGTCCGCGCTCATGAGAATTTTCAATTTTTGCAATATGTCAAATTTGTCTTAATTTAATGTTAAAATGGTAAGAAATTCAGCCAAAAATACATCAGGAATACATCATAACCCTGTTATTCTACAATAAATAGTGAAAAAATCATCTAAACCAAATCCCTAGAAAATAGGCAAAATCTTACAGGTCCGCGCTCATGAGAATTTAAAATTTTTGCAATATGTCAAATTTGTCTTAATTTAATGTTAAAATGGTAGAAATTCAACCAAAAATACATCAGGAATACATCATAACCCTGTTATTCTACAATAAATAGTGAAAAAAATCATCTTAACCAAATCCCTAGAAAATAGGCAAAATCTTACAGGTCCGCGCTCATGAGAAATTTACATTTTTGCAATATGTCAAATTTGTCTTAATTTAATGTTAAAATGGTAGAAATTCAGCCAAAAATACATCAGGAATACATCATAACCCTGTTATTCTACAATAAATAGTGAAAAAATCATCTAAACCAAATCCCATGAAAATAGGCAAAATCTTACAGGTCCGCACTCATGAGAATTTACAATTTTTGCAATATGTCAAATTTGTCTTAATTTAATGTTAAAATGGTAGAAATTCAGCCAAAAATACATCAGGAATACATCATAACCCTGTTATTCTACAATAAATAGTGAAAAAATCATCTAAACCCAATCCCTAGAAAATAGGCAAAATCTTACAGGTCCGCGCTCATAAGACTTTTCAATTTTTGCAATATGTCAAATTTGTCTTAATTTAATGTTAAAATGGTAGAAATTCAGCCAAAAATACATCAGGAATACATCATAACCCTGTTATTCTACAATAAATAATCAAAATAGCATCTAAACCAAATCCCTAGAAAATAGGCAAAATCTTACAGGTCCGCGCTCATGAGAATTTACAATTTTTGCAATATGTCAAATTTGTCTTAATTTAATGTTAAAATGGTAGAAATTCAGCCAAAAAATACATCAGGAATACATCATAACCCTGTTATTCTACAATAAATAGTGAAAAAATCATCTAAACCAAATCCCTAGAAAATAGGCAAAATCTTACAGGTCCGCGCTCATGAGAATTTTTCAATTTTTGCAATATGTCACATTTGTCTTAATTTAATGTTAAAATGGTAGAAATTCAGCCAAAAATACATCAGGAATACATCATAACCCTGTTATTCTACAATAAATAGTGAAAAAATCATCTAAACCCAATCCCTAGAAAATAGGCAAAATCTTACAGGTCCGCGCTCATAAGACTTTTCAATTTTTTCAATATGTCAAATTTGTCTTAATTTAATGTTAAAATGGTAGAAATTCAGCCAAAAATACATCAGGAATACATCATAACCCTGTTATTCTACAATAAATAGTGAAAAAATCATCTAAACCAAATCCCTAGAAAATAGGCAAAATCTTACAGGTCCGCGCTCATGCGAATTTTTCAATTTTTGCAATATGTAAAATTTGTCTTAAATTTAATGTTAAAATGATAGAAATTCAGCCAAAAATACATCAGGAATACATCATAACCCTGTTATTCTACAATAAATAGTGAAAAAATCATCTAAACCAAATCCCTAGAAAAAAGGCAAAATCTTACAGGTCCGCGCTCATGAGAATTTTCAATTTTTGCAATATGTCAAATTTGTCTTAATTTAATGTTAAAATGGTAGAAATTCAGCCAAAAATACATCAGGAATACATCATAACCCTGTTATTCTACAATAAATATTCATAATAGAATCTAAACCAAATCCCTAGAAAATAGGCAAAATCTTACAGGTCCGCGCTCATGCGAATTTTCAATTTTTGCAATATGTCAAATTTGTCTTAATTTAATGTTAAAATGGTAGAAATTCAGCCAAAAATACATCAGGAATACATCATAACCCTGTTATTCTACAATAAATAGTGAAAAAATCATCTAAACCAAATCCCTAGAAAATAGGCAAAATCTTACAGGTCCGCGCTCATGCGAATTTTCAATTTTTGCAATATGTCAAATTTGTCTTAATTTAATGTTAAAATGATAGAAATTCAGCCAAAAATACATCAGGAATACATCATAACCCTGTTATTCTACAATAAATAGTGAAAAAATCATCTAAACCAAATCCCTAGAAAAACGGCAAAATATTACAGGTCCGCGCTCATGAGAATTTTACATTTTTGCAATATGTCAAATTTGTCTTAATTTAATGTTAAAATGGTAGAAATTCAGCCAAAAATACATCAGGAATACATCATAACCCTGTTATTCTACAATAAATATTCATAATAGAATCTAAACCAAATCCCTAGAAAATAGGCAAAATCTTACAGGTCCGCGCTCATGAGAATTTTCAATTTTTGCAATATGTCAAATTTGTCTTAATTTAATGTTAAAATGGTAGAAATTCAGCCAAAAATACATCAGGAATACATCATAACCCTGTTATTCTACAATAAATAGTGAAAAAATCATCTAAACCAAATCCCTAGAAAATAGGCAAAATCTTACAGGTCCGCGCTCATGAGAATTTTCAATTTTTGCAATATGTCAAATTTGTCTTAATTTAATGTAAAATGGTAGAAATTCAGCCAAAAATACATCAGGAAAACATCATAACCCTGTTTTCTACAATAAATAGTGAAAAAATCATCTAAACCAAATCCCTAGAAAATAGGCAAAATCTTACAGGTCCGCGCTCATGAGAATTTTCAATTTTTGCAATATGTCAAATTTGTCTTAATTTAATGTTAAAATGGTAGAAATTCAGCCAAAAATACATCAGGAATACATCATAACCCTGTTATTCTACAATAAATAGTGAAAAAATCATCTAAACCAAATCCCAGAAAATAGGCAAAATCTTACAGGTCCGCGCTCATGAGAAATTTACATTTTTGCAATATGTCAAATTTGTCTTAATTTAATGTTAAAATGGTAGAAATTCAGCCAAAAATACATCAGGAATACATCATAACCCTGTTATTCTACAATAAATAGTGAAAAATCATCTAAACCAAATCCCATGAAAATAGGCAAAATCTTACAGGTCCGCGCTCATGAGAATTTTACAATTTTTTCAATATGTCAAATTTGTCTTAATTTAATGTTAAAATGGTAGAAATTCAGCCAAAAATACATCAGGAATACATCATAACCCTGTTATTCTACAATAAATAGTGAAAAATCATCTAAACCAAATCCCTAGAAAATAGGCAAAATCTTACAGGTCCGCGCTCATGAGAATTTACAATTTTTGCAATATGTCAAATTTGTCTTAATTTAATGTTAAAATGGTAGAAATTCAGCCAAAAATACATCAGGAATACATCATAACCCTGTTATTCTACAATAAATAGTGAAAAATCATCTAAACCCAATCCCTAGAAAATAGGCAAAATCTTACAGGTCCGCACTCATGAGAATTTACAATTTTTGCAATATGTCAAATTTGTCTTAATTTAATGTTAAAATGGTAGAAATTCAGCCAAAAATACATCAGGAATACATCATAACCCTGTTATTCTACAATAAATAGTGAAAAAATCATCTAAACCAAATCCCTAGAAAATAGGCAAAATCTTACAGGTCCGCGCTCATGCGATTTTCAATTTTTGCAATATGTCAAATTTGTCTTAATTTAATGTTAAAATGGTAGAAATTCAGCCAAAAATACATCAGGAATACATCATAACCCTGTTATTCTACAATAAATATTCATAATAGAATCTAAACCAAATCCCTAGAAAATAGGCAAAATCTTACAGGTCCGCGCTCATGAGAATTTTCAATTTTTGCAATATGTCAAATTTGTCTTAATTTAATGTTAAAATGGTAGAAATTCAGGTAAAAATACATCAGGAATACATCATAACCCTGTTATTCTACAATAAATAGTCAAAATAGCATCTAAACCAAATCCCTAGAAAATAGGCAAAATCTTACAGGTCCGCGCTCATGAGAATTTTCAATTTTTGCAATATGTCAAATTTGTCTTAATTTAATGTTAAAATGGTAGAAATTCAGCCAAAAATACATCAGGAATACATCATAACCCTGTTATTCTACAATAAATAGTCAAAATAGCATCTAAACCAAATCCCTAGAAAATAGGCAAAATCTTACAGGTCCGCGCTCATGAGAATTTTCATTTTTGCAATATGTCAAATTTGTCTTAATTTAATGTTAAAATGGTAGAAATTCAGCCAAAAATACATCAGGAATACATCATAACCCTGTTATTCTACAATAAATAGTGAAAAAATCATCTAAACCAAATCCCTAGAAAATAGGCAAAATCTTACAGGTCCGCGCTCATGAGAATTTTCAATTTTTGCAATATGTCACATTTGTCTTAATTTAATGTTAAAATGGTAGAAATTCAGCCAAAAATACATCAGGAATACATCATAACCCTGTTATTCTACAATAAATAGTGAAAAAATCATCTAAACCAAATCCCTAGAAAATAGGCAAAATCTTACAGGTCCGCGCTCATGAGACTTTTCAATTTTTGCAATATGTCAAATTTGTCTTAATTTAATGTTAAAATGGTAGAAATTCAGCCAAAAATACATCAGGAATACATCATAACCCTGTTATTCTACAATAAATAGTGAAAAAATCATCTAAACCCAATCCCTAGAAAATAGGCAAAATCTTACAGGTCCGCGCTCATGAGGATTTTCAATTTTTGCAATATGTCAAATTTGTCTTAATTTAATGTTAAAATGATAGAAATTCAGCCAAAAATACATCAGGAATACATCATAACCCTGTTATTCTACAATAAATAGTGAAAAAATCATCTAAACCAAATCCCTAGAAAATAGGCAAAATCTTACAGGTCCGCGCTCATGAGAATTTTCAATTTTTGCAATATGTCAAATTTGTCTTAATTTAATGTTAAAATGTAGAAATTCAGCCAAAAAATACATCAGGAATACATCATAACCCTGTTATTCTACAATAAATAGTGAAAAAATCATCTAAACCAAATCCCTAGAAAATAGGCAAAATCTTACAGGTCCAGCTCATGAGAATTTTCAATTTTTGCAATATGTCACATTTGTCTTAATTTAATGTTAAAATGGTAGAAATTCAGCCAAAAATACATCAGGAATACATCATAACCCTGTTATTCTACAATAAATAGTGAAAAAATCATCTAAACCCAATCCCTAGAAAATAGGCAAAATCTTACAGGTCCGCGCTCATGAGACTTTTCAATTTTTTCAATATGTCACATTTGTCTTAATTTAATGTTAAAATGGTAGAAATTCAGCCAAAAATACATCAGGAATACATCATAACCCTGTTATTCTACAATAAATAGTGAAAAATCATCTAAACCCAATCCCTAGAAAATAGGCAAAATCTTACAGGTCCGCGCTCATAAGACTTTTCAATTTTTGCAATATGTCAAATTTGTCTTAATTTAATGTTAAAATGGTAGAAATTCAGCCAAAAATACATCAGGAATACATCATAACCCTGTTATTCTACAATAAATAGTGAAAAAATCATCTAAACCAAATCCCTAGAAAATAGGCAAAATCTTACAGGTCCGCGCTCATGCGAATTTTCAATTTTTGCAATATGTCAAATTTGTCTTAATTTAATGTTAAAATGATAGAAATTCAGCCAAAAATACATCAGGAATACATCATAAACCCTGTTATTCTACAATAAATAGTGAAAAAATCATCTAAACCAAATCCCTAGAAAATAGGCAAAATCTTACAGGTCCGCGCTCATGCGAATTTTCAATTTTTGCAATATGTCAAATTTGTCTTAATTTAATGTTAAATGATAGAAATTCAGCCAAAAATACATCAGGAATACATCATAACCTGTTATTCTACAATAAATAGTGAAAAAATCATCTAAACCAAATCCCTAGAAAATAGGCAAAATATTACAGGTCCGCGCTCATGAGAATTTTAATTTTTGCAATATGTCAATTTGTCTTAATTTAATGTTAAAATGGTAGAAATTCAGCCAAAAATACATCAGGAATACATCATAACCCTGTTATTCTACAATAAATATTCTTAATAGAATCTAAACCAAATCCCCAGAAAATAGGCAAAATCTTACAGGTCCGCGCTCATGAGAATTTTCAATTTTTGCAATATGTCAAATTTGTCTTAATTTAATGTTAAAATGGTAGAAATTCAGCCAAAAATACATCAGGAATACATCATAACCCTGTTATTCTACAATAAATAGTGAAAAAATCATCTAAACCAAATCCCTAGAAAATAGGCAAAATCTTACAGGTCCGCGCTCATGCGAATTTTCAATTTTTGCAATATGTCAAATTTGTCTTAATTTAATGTTAAAATGATAGAAATTCAGCCAAAAATACATCAGGAATACATCATAACCCTGTTATTCTACAATAAATAGTGAAAAAATCATCTAAACCAAATCCCTAGAAAATAGGCAAAATCTTACAGGTCCGCGCTCATGCGAATTTTCAATTTTTGCAATATGTCAAATTTGTCTTAATTTAATGTTAAAATGATAGAAATTCAGCCAAAAATACATCAGGAATACATCATAACCCTGTGATTCTACAATAAATAGTGAAAAAATCATCTAAACCAAATCCCTAGAAAAATAGGCAAAATATTACAGGTCCGCGCTCATGAGAATTTTACATTTTTGCAATATGTCAAATTTGTCTTAATTTAATGTTAAAATGGTAGAAATTCAGCCAAAAATACATCAGGAATACATCATAACCCTGTTATTCTACAATAAATATTCATAACAGAATCTAAACCAAATCCCTAGAAAATAGGCAAAATCTTACAGGTCCGCGCTCATGAGAATTTTCAATTTTTGCAATATGTCAAATTTGTCTTAATTTAATGTTAAAATGGTAGAAATTCAGCCAAAAATACATCAGGAATACATCATAACCCTGTTATTCTACAATAAATAGTGAAAAATCATCTAAAACCAAATCCCTAGAAAATAGGCAAAATCTTACAGGTCCGCGCTCATGAGAATTTTCAATTTTTGCAATATGTCAAATTTGTCTTAATTTAATGTTAAAATGGTAGAAATTCAGCCAAAAATACATCAGGAATACATCATAACCCTGTTATTCTACAATAAATAGTGAAAAAATCATCTAAACCAAATCCCTAGAAAATAGGCAAAATCTTACAGGTCCGCGCTCATGCGAATTTTCAATTTTTGCAATATGTCAAATTTGTCTTAATTTAATGTTAAAATGGTAGAAATTCAGCCAAAAATACATCAGGAATACATCATAACCCTGTTATTCTACAATAAATAGTGAAAAAATCATCTAAACCAAATCCCTAGAAAATAGGCAAAATCTTACAGGTCCGCGCTCATGCGAATTTTCAATTTTTGCAATATGTCAAATTTGTCTTAATTTAATGTTAAAATGATAGAAATTCAGCCAAAAATACATCAGGAATACATCATAACCCTGTTATTCTACAATAAATAGTGAAAAAATCATCTAAACCAAATCCCTAGAAAATAGGCAAAATCTTACAGGTCCGCGCTCATGAGGATTTTCAATTTTTGCAATATGTCAAATTTGTCTTAATTTAATGTTAAAATGGTAGAAATTCAGCCAAAAATACATCAGGAATACATCATAACCCTGTTATTCTACAATTAATATTCATAATAGAATCTAAACCAAATCCCTAGAAAATAGGCAAAATCTTACAGGTCCGCGCTCATGAGAATTTTCAATTTTTGCAATATGTCAAATTTGTCTTAATTTAATGTTAAAATGGTAGAAATTCAGCCAAAAATACATCAGGAATACATCATAACCCTGTTATTCTACAATAAATAGTGAAAAAATCATCTAAACCAAATCCCTAGAAAATAGGCAAAATCTTACAGGTCCGCGCTCATGAGAAATTTACATTTTTGCAATATGTCAAATTTGTCTTAATTTAATGTTAAAATGGTAGAAATTCAGCCAAAAATACATCAGGAATACATCATAACCCTGTTATTCTACAATAAATATTCATAATAGAATCTAAACCAAATCCCTAGAAAATAGGCAAAATCTTACAGGTCCGCGCTCATGAGAATTTTCAATTTTTGCAATATGTCAAATTTGTCTTAATTTAATGTTAAAATGGTAGAAATTCAGCCAAAAATACATCAGGAATACATCATAACCCTGTTATTCTACAATAAATAGTGAAAAAATCATCTAAACCAAATCCCTAGAAAATAGGCAAAATCTTACAGGTCCGCGCTCATGAGAATTTTCAATTTTTGCAATATGTCAAATTTGTCTTAATTTAATGTTAAAATGGTAGAAATTCAGCCAAAAATACATCAGGAATACATCATAACCCTGTTATTCTACAATAAATAGTGAAAAAATCATCTAAACCAAATCCCTAGAAAATAGGCAAAATCTTACAGGTCCGCGCTCATGCGAATTTTCAATTTTTGCAATATGTCAAATTTGTCTTAATTTAATGTTAAAATGGTAGAAATTCAGCCAAAAATACATCAGGAATACATCATAACCCTGTTATTCTACAATAAATAGTGAAAAAATCATCTAAACCAAATCCCTAGAAAATAGGCAAAATCTTACAGGTCCGCGCTCATGCGAATTTTCAATTTTTGCAATATGTCAAATTTGTCTTAATTTAATGTTAAAATGATAGAAATTCAGCCAAAAATACATCAGGAATACATCATAACCCTGTTATTCTACAATAAATAGTTAAAAAATCATCTAAACCAAATCCCTAGAAAATAGGCAAAATCTTACAGGTCCGCGCTCATGAGGATTTTCAATTTTTGCAATATGTCAAATCTGTCTTAATTTAATGTTAAAATGGTAGAAATTCAGCCAAAAATACATCAGGAATACATCATAACCCTGTTATTCTACAATTAATATTCATAATAGAATCTAAACCAAATCCCTGGAAAATTGGCAAAATCTTACAGGTCCGCGCTCATGAGAATTTTCAATTTTTGCAATATGTCAAATTTGTCTTAATTTAATGTTAAAATGGTAGAAATTCAGCCAAAAATACATCAGGAATACATCATAACCCTGTTATTCTACAATAAATAGTGAAAAAATCATCTAAACCAAATCCCTAGAAAATAGGCAAAATCTTACAGGTCCGCGCTCATGAGAAATTTACATTTTTGCAATATGTCAAATTTGTCTTAATTTAATGTTAAAATGGTAGAAATTCAGCCAAAAATACATCAGGAATACATCATAACCCTGTTATTCTACAATAAATAGTGAAAAAATCATCTAAACCAAATCCCATGAAAATAGGCAAAATCTTACAGGTCCGCACTCATGAGAATTTACAATTTTTGCAATATGTCAAATTTGTCTTAATTTAATGTTAAAATGGTAGAAATTCAGCCAAAAATACATCAGGAATACATCATAACCCTGTTATTCTACAATAAATAGTGAAAAAATCATCTAAACCAAATCCCATGAAAATAGGCAAAATCTTACAGGTCTGCGCTCATGAGAATTTTCAATTTTTGCAATATGTCAAATTTGTCTTAATTTAATGTTAAAATGGTAGAAATTCAGCCAAAAATACATCAGGAATACATCATAACCCTGTTATTCTACAATAAATAGTGAAAAAATCATCTAAACCAAATCCCTAGAAAATAGGCAAAATCTTACAGGTCCGCGCTCATGAGAATTTAAAATTTTTGCAATATGTCAAATTTGTCTTAATTTAATGTTAAAATGGTAGAAATTCAGCCAAAAATACATCAGGAATACATCATAACCCTGTTATTCTACAATAAATAGTGAAAAAATCATCTAAACCAAATCCCTAGAAAATAGGCAAAATCTTACAGGTCCGCGCTCATGAGAAATTTACATTTTTGCAATATGTCAAATTTGTCTTAATTTAATGTTCAAATGGTAGAAATTCAGCCAAAAATACATCAGGAATACATCATAACCCTGTTATTCTACAATAAATAGTGAAAAATCATCTAAACCAAATCCCATGAAAATAGGCAAAATCTTACAGGTCCGCACTCATGAGAATTTACAATTTTTGCAATATGTCAAATTTGTCTTAATTTAATGTTAAAATGGTAGAAATTCAGCCAAAAATACATCAGGAATACATCATAACCCTGTTATTCTACAATAAATAGTGAAAAAATCATCTAAACAAAATCCCTAGAAAATAGGCAAAATCTTACAGGTCCGCGCTTATGCGAATTTTCAATTTTTGCAATATGTCAAATTTGTCTTAATTTAATGTTAAAATGGTAGAAATTCAGCCAAAAATACATCAGGAATACATCATAACCCTATTTTTCTACAATAAATAGTGAAAAAATCATCTAAACCAAATCCCTAGAAAATAGGCAAAATCTTACAGGTCCGCGCTCATGAGAATTTTACATTTTTGCAATATGTCAAATTTGTCTTAATTTAATGTTAAAATGGTAGAAATTCAGCCAAAAATACATCAGGAATACATCATAACCCTGTTATTCTACAATAAATATTCATAATAGAATCTAAACCAAATCCCTAGAAAATAGGCAAAATCTTACAGGTCCGCGCTCATGAGAATTTTTAATTTTTGCAATATGTCAAATTTGTCTTAATTTAATGTTAAAATGATAGAAATTCAGCCAAAAATACATCAGGAATACATCATAACCCTGTTATTCTACAATAAATAGTGAAAAAATCATCTAAACCAAATCCCTAGAAAATAGGCAAAATCTTACAGGTCCGCGCTCATGAGAATTTTCAATTTTTGCAATATGTCAAATTTGTCTTAATTTAATGTTAAAATGGTAGAAATTCAGCCAAAAATACATCAGGAATACATCATAACCCTGTTATTCTACAATAAATAGTGAAAAAATCATCTAAACCAAATCCCTAGAAAATAGGCAAAATCTTACAGGTCCGCGCTCATGAGAATTTTCAATTTTTGCAATATGTCAAATTTGTCTTAATTTAATGTTAAAATGGTAGAAATTCAGCCAAAAATACATCAGGAATACATCATAACCCTGTTATTCTACAATAAATAGTGAAAAAATCATCTAAACCAAATCCCTAGAAAATAGGCAAAATCTTACAGGTCCGCGCTCATGAGAATTTTACATTTTTGCAATATGTCAAATTTGTCTTAATTTAATGTAAAAATGGTAGAAATTCAGCCAAAAATACATCAGGAATACATCATAACCCTGTTATTCTACAATAAATAGTGAAAAAATCATCTAAACCAAATCCCTAGAAAATAGGCAAAATCTTACAGGTCCGCGCTCATGAGAATTTTCAATTTTTGCAATATGTCAAATTTGTCTTAATTTAATGTTAAAATGGTAGAAATTCAGCCAAAAATACATCAGGAATACATCATAACCCTGTTATTCTACAATAAATAGTGAAAAAATCATCTAAACCAAATCCCTAGAAAATAGGCAAAATCTTACAGGTCCGCGCTCATGAGAATTTTCAATTTTTGCAATATGTCAAATTTGTCTTAATTTAATGTTAAAATGGTAGAAATTCAGCCAAAAATACATCAGGAATACATCATAACCCTGTTATTCTACAATAAATAGTGAAAAAATCATCTAAACCAAATCCCTAGAAAATAGGCAAAATCTTACAGGTCCGCGCTCATGAGAATTTTCAATTTTTGCAATATGTCAAATTTGTCTTAATTTAATGTTAAAATGGTAGAAATTCAGCCAAAAATACATCAGGAATACATCATAACCCTGTTATTCTACAATAAATAGTGAAAAAATCATCTAAACCAAATCCCTAGAAAATAGGCAAAATCTTACAGGTCCGCGCTCATGCGAATTTTCAATTTTTGCAATATGTCAAATTTGTCTTAATTTAATGTTAAAATGGTAGAAATTCAGCCAAAAATACATCAGGAATACATCATAACCCTGTTATTCTACAATAAATAGTGAAAAAATCATCTAAACCAAATCCCTAGAAAATAGGCAAAATCTTACAGGTCCGCGCTCGTGCGAATTTTCAATTTTTGCAATATGTCAAATTTGTCTTAATTTAATGTTAAAATGGTAGAAATTCAGCCAAAAATACATCAGGAATACATCATAACCCTGTTATTCTACAATAAATAGTGAAAAAATCATCTAAACCAAATCCCTAGAAAATAGGCAAAATCTTACAGGTCCGCGCTCATGCGAATTTTCAATTTTTGCAATATGTCAAATTTGTCTTAATTTAATGTTAAAATGGTAGAAATTCAGCCAAAAATACATCAGGAATACATCATAACCCTGTTATTCTACAATAAATAGTGAAAAAATCATCTAAACCAAATCCCTAGAAAATAGGCAAAATCTTACAGGTCCGCGCTCATGCGAATTTTCAATTTTTGCAATATGTCAAATTTGTCTTAATTTAATGTTAAAATGATAGAAATTCAGCCAAAAATACATCAGGAATACATCATAACCCTGTTATTCTACAATAAATAGTGAAAAAATCATCTAAACCAAATCCCTAGAAAATAGGCAAAATCTTACAGGTCCGCGCTCATGAGAATTTTCAATTTTTGCAATATGTCAAATTTGTCTTAATTTAATGTTAAAATGGTAGAAATTCAGCCAAAAATACATCAGGAATACATCATAACCCTGTTATTCTACAATAAATATTCATAATAGAATCTAAACCAAATCCCTAGAAAATAGGCAAAATCTTACAGGTCCGCGCTCATGAGAATTTTCAATTTTTGCAATATGTCAAATTTGTCTTAATTTAATGTTAAAATATTAGAAATTCAGCCAAAAATACATCAGGAATACATCATAACCCTGTTATTCTACAATAAATAGTGAAAAAATCATCTAAACCAAATCCCTTGAAAATAGGCAAAATCTTACAGGTCCGCGCTCATGAGAATTTTCAATTTTTGCAATATGTCAAATTTGTCTTAATTTAATGTTAAAATGGTAGAAATTCAGCCAAAAATACATCAGGAATACATCATAACCCTGTTATTCTACAATAAATAGTGAAAAAATCATCTAAACCAAATCCCTAGAAAATAGGCAAAATCTTACAGGTCCGCGCTCATGCGAATTTTCAATTTTTGCAATATGTCAAATTTGTCTTAATTTAATGTTAAAATGGTAGAAATTCAGCCAAAAATACATCAGGAATACATCATAACCCTGTTATTCTACAATAAATAGTGAAAAAATTATCTAAACCAAATCCCTAGAAAATAGGCAAAATCTTACAGGTCCGCGCTCATGCGAATTTTCAATTTTTGCAATATGTCAAATTTGTCTTAATTTAATGTTAAAATGGTAGAAATTCAGCCAAAAATACATCAGGAATACATCATAACCCTGTTATTCTACAATAAATAGTGAAAAAATCATCTAAACCAAATCCCTAGAAAATAGGCAAAATCTTACAGGTCCGCGCTCATGCGAATTTTCAATTTTTGCAATATGTCAAATTTGTCTTAATTTAATGTTAAAATGGTAGAAATTCAGCCAAAAATACATCAGGAATACATCATAACCCTGTTATTCTACAATAAATAGTGAAAAAATCATCTAAACCAAATCCCTAGAAAATAGGCAAAATCTTACAGGTCCGCGCTCATGCGAATTTTCAATTTTTGCAATATGTCAAATTTGTCTTAATTTAATGTTAAAATGATAGAAATTCAGCCAAAAATACATCAGGAATACATCATAACCCTGTTATTCTACAATAAATAGTGAAAAAATCATCTAAACCAAATCCCTAGAAAATAGGCAAAATCTTACAGGTCCGCGCTCATGAGAATTTTACATTTTTGCAATATGTCAAATTTGTCTTAATTTAATGTTAAAATGGTAGAAATTCAGCCAAAAATACATCAGGAATACATCATAACCCTGTTATTCTACAATAAATATTCATAATAGAATCTAAACCAAATCCCTAGAAAATAGGCAAAATCTTACAGGTCCGCGCTCATGAGAATTTTCAATTTTTGCAATATGTGAAATTTGTCTTAATTTAATGTTAAAATGGTAGAAATTCAGCCAAAAATACATCAGGAATACATCATAACCCTGTTATTCTACAATAAATAGTGAAAAAATCATCTAAACCAAATCCCTAGAAAAAAGGCAAAATCTTACAGGTCCGCGCTCATGAGAATTTTACATTTTTGCAATATGTCAAATTTGTCTTAATTTAATGTTAAAATGGTAGAAATTCAGCCAAAAATACATCAGGAATACATCATAACCCTGTTATTCTACAATAAATATTCATAATAGAATCTAAACCAAATCCCTAGAAAATAGGCAAAATCTTACAGGTCCGCGCTCATGCGAATTTTCAATTTTTGCAATATGTCAAATTTGTCTTAATTTAATGTTAAAATGATAGAAATTCAGCCAAAAATACATCAGGAATACATCATAACCCTGTTATTCTACAATAAATAGTGAAAAAATCATCTAAACCAAATCCCTAGAAAATAGGCAAAATCTTACAGGTCCGCGCTCATGAGAATTTTCAATTTTTGCAATATGTCAAATTTGTCTTAATTTAATGTTAAAATGGTAGAAATTCAGCCAAAAATACATCAGGAATACATCATAACCCTGTTATTCTACAATAAATATTCATAATAGAATCTAAACCAAATCCCTAGAAAATAGGCAAAATCTTACAGGTCCGCGCTCATGAGAATTTTCAATTTTTGCAATATGTCAAATTTGTCTTAATTTAATGTTAAAATATTAGAAATTCAGCCAAAAATACATCAGGAATACATCATAACCCTGTTATTCTACAATAAATAGTGAAAAAATCATCTAAACCAAATCCCTAGAAAATAGGCAAAATCTTACAGGTCCGCGCTCATGAGAATTTTCAATTTTTGCAATATGTCAAATTTGTCTTAATTTAATGTTAAAATGGTAGAAATTCAGCCAAAAATACATCAGGAATACATCATAACCCTGTTATTCTACAATAAATAGTGAAAAAATCATCTAAACCAAATCCCTAGAAAATAGGCAAAATCTTACAGGTCCGCGCTCATGCGAATTTTCAATTTTTGCAATATGTCAAATTTGTCTTAATTTAATGTTAAAATGGTAGAAATTCAGCCAAAAATACATCAGGAATACATCATAACCCTGTTATTCTACAATAAATAGTGAAAAAATTATCTAAACCAAATCCCTAGAAAATAGGCAAAATCTTACTGGTCCGCGCTCATGCGAATTTTCAATTTTTGCAATATGTCAAATTTGTCTTAATTTAATGTTAAAATGGTAGAAATTCAGCCAAAAATACATCAGGAATACATCATAACCCTGTTATTCTACAATAAATAGTGAAAAAATCATCTAAACCAAATCCCTAGAAAATAGGCAAAATCTTACAGGTCCGCGCTCATGCGAATTTTCAATTTTTGCAATATGTCAAATTTGTCTTAATTTAATGTTAAAATGGTAGAAATTCAGCCAAAAATACATCAGGAATACATCATAACCCTGTTATTCTACAATAAATAGTGAAAAAATCATCTAAACCAAATCCCTAGAAAATAGGCAAAATCTTACAGGTCCGCGCTCATGCGAATTTTCAATTTTTGCAATATGTCAAATTTGTCTTAATTTAATGTTAAAATGATAGAAATTCAGCCAAAAATACATCAGGAATACATCATAACCCTGTTATTCTACAATAAATAGTGAAAAAATCATCTAAACCAAATCCCTAGAAAATAGGCAAAATCTTACAGGTCCGCGCTCATGAGAATTTTACATTTTTGCAATATGTCAAATTTGTCTTAATTTAATGTTAAAATGGTAGAAATTCAGCCAAAAATACATCAGGAATACATCATAACCCTGTTATTCTACAATAAATATTCATAATAGAATCTAAACCAAATCCCTAGAAAATAGGCAAAATCTTACAGGTCCGCGCTCATGAGAATTTTCAATTTTTGCAATATGTGAAATTTGTCTTAATTTAATGTTAAAATGGTAGAAATTCAGCCAAAAATACATCAGGAATACATCATAACCCTGTTATTCTACAATAAATAGTGAAAAAATCATCTAAACCAAATCCCTAGAAAAAAGGCAAAATCTTACAGGTCCGCGCTCATGAGAATTTTACATTTTTGCAATATGTCAAATTTGTCTTAATTTAATGTTAAAATGGTAGAAATTCAGCCAAAAATACATCAGGAATACATCATAACCCTGTTATTCTACAATAAATATTCATAATAGAATCTAAACCAAATCCCTAGAAAATAGGCAAAATCTTACAGGTCCGCGCTCATGAGAATTTTCAATTTTTGCAATATGTCAAATTTGTCTTAATTTAATGTTAAAATGGTAGAAATTCAGCCAAAAATACATCAGGAATACATCATAACCCTGTTATTCTACAATAAATAGTGAAAAAATCATCTTATCTTAATCCCTAGAAAATAGGCAAAATCTTACAGGTCCGCGCTCATGAGAATTTTCAATTTTTTCAATATGTCAAATTTGTCTTAATTTAATGTTAAAATGGTAGAAATTCAGCCAAAAATACATCAGGAATACATCATAACCCTGTTATTCTACAATAAATAGTAAAAAAAGCATCTAAACCAAATCCCTAGAAAATAGGCAAAATCTTACAGGTCCGCGCTCATGAGAATTTTCAATTTTTGCAATATGTCAAATTTGTCTTAATTTAATGTTAAAATGGTAGAAATTCAGCCAAAAATACATCAGGAATACATCATAACCCTGTTATTCTACAATAAATAGTGAAAAAATCATCTAAACCAAATCCCTAGAAAATAGGCAAAATCTTACAGGTCCGCGCTCATGAGAATTTTACATTTTTGCAATATGTCAAATTTGTCTTAATTTAATGTTAAAATGGTAGAAATTCAGCCAAAAATACATCAGGAATACATCATAACCCTGTTATTCTACAATAAATATTCATAATAGAATCTAAACCAAATCCCTAGAAAATAGGCAAAATCTTACAGGTCCGCGCTCATGAGAATTTTACATTTTTGCAATATGTCAAATTTGTCTTAATTTAATGTTAAAATGGTAGAAATTCAGCCAAAAATACATCAGGAATACATCATAACCCTGTTATTCTACAATAAATAGTGAAAAAATCATCTAAACCAAATCCCATGAAAATAGGCAAAATCTTACAGGTCCGCACTCATGAGAATTTACAATTTTTGCAATATGTCAAATTTGTCTTAATTTAATGTTAAAATGGTAGAAATTCAGCCAAAAATACATCAGGAATACATCATAACCCTGTTATTCTACAATAAATAGTGAAAAAATCATCTAAACCAAATCCCTAGAAAATAGGCAAAATCTTACAGGTCCGCGCTCATGAGAATTTTCAATTTTTGCAATATGTCAAATTTGTCTTAATTTAATGTTAAAATGGTAGAAATTCAGCCAAAAATACATCAGGAATACATCATAACCCTGTTATTCTACAATAAATAGTGAAAAAATCATCTAAACCAAATCCCTAGAAAATAGGCAAAATCTTACAGGTCCGCGCTCATGCGAATTTTCAATTTTTGCAATATGTCAAATTTGTCTTAATTTAATGTTAAAATGATAGAAATTCAGCCAAAAATACATCAGGAATACATCATAACCCTGTTATTCTACAATAAATAGTGAAAAAATCATCTAAACCAAATCCCTAGAAAATAGGCAAAATCTTACAGGTCCGCGCTCATGCGAATTTTCAATTTTTGCAATATGTCAAATTTGTCTTAATTTAATGTTAAAATGGTAGAAATTCAGCCAAAAATACATCAGGAATACATCATAACCCTGTTATTCTACAATAAATAGTGAAAAAATCATCTAAACCCAATCCCTAGAAAATAGGCAAAATCTTACAGGTCCGCGCTCATAAGACTTTTCAATTTTTGCAATATGTCAAATTTGTCTTAATTTAATGTTAAAATGGTAGAAATTCAGCCAAAAATACATCAGGAATACATCATAACCCTGTTATTCTACAATAAATAGTGAAAAAATCATCTAAACCAAATCCCTAGAAAATAGGCAAAATCTTACAGGTCCGCGCTCATGAGAAATTTACATTTTTGCAATATGTCAAATTTGTCTTAATTTAATGTTAAAATGGTAGAAATTCAGCCAAAAATACATCAGGAATACATCATAACCCTGTTATTCTACAATAAATAGTGAAAAAATCATCTAAACAAAATCCCATTAAAATAGGCAAAATCTTACAGGTCCGCACTCATGAGAACTTACAATTTTTGCAATATGTCAAATTTGTCTTAATTTAATGTTAAAATGGTAGAAATTCAGCCAAACATACATCAGGAATACATCATAACCCTGTTATTCTACAATAAATAGTGAAAAAATCATCTAAACCAAATCCCTAGAAAATAGGCAAAATCTTACAGGTCCGCGCTCATGAGAATTTTACATTTTTGCAATATGTCAAATTTGTCTTAATTTAATGTTAAAATGGTAGAAATTCAGCCAAAAATACATCAGGAATACATCATAACCCTGTTATTCTACAATAAATAGTGAAAAAATCATCTAAACCAAATCCCTAGAAAATAGGCAAAATCTTACAGGTCCGCGCTCATGCGAATTTTCAATTTTTGCAATATGTCAAATTTGTCTTAATTTAATGTTAAAATGATAGAAATTCAGCCAAAAATACATCAGGAATACATCATAACCCTGTTATTCTACAATAAATAGTGAAAAAATCATCTAAACCAAATCCCTAGAAAAAAGGCAAAATCTTACAGGTCCGCGCTCATGAGAATTTTCAATTTTTGCAATATGTCAAATTTGTCTTAATTTAATGTTAAAATGGTAGAAATTCAGCCAAAAATACATCAGGAATACATCATAACCCTGTTATTCTACAATAAATAGTGAAAAAATCATCTAAACCAAATCCCTAGAAAATAGGCAAAATCTTACAGGTCCGCGCTCATGAGAATTTTCAATTTTTGCAATATGTCAAATTTGTCTTAATTTAATGTTAAAATGGTAGAAATTCAGCCAAAAATACATCAGGAATACATCATAACCCTGTTATTCTACAATAAATAGTGAAAAAATCATCTAAACCAAATCCCTAGAAAATAGGCAAAATCTTACAGGTCCGCGCTCATGCGAATTTTCAATTTTTGCAATATGTCAAATTTGTCTTAATTTAATGTTAAAATGATAGAAATTCAGCCAAAAATACATCAGGAATACATCATAACCCTGTTATTCTACAATAAATAGTGAAAAAATCATCTAAACCAAATCCCTAGAAAATAGGCAAAATCTTACAGGTCCGCGCTCATGCGAATTTTCAATTTTTGCAATATGTCAAATTTGTCTTAATTTAATGTTAAAATGGTAGAAATTCAGCCAAAAATACATCAGGAATACATCATAACCCTGTTATTCTACAATTAATAGTGAAAAAATCATCTAAACCCAATCCCTAGAAAATAGGCAAAATCTTACAGGTCCGCGCTCATAAGACTTTTCAATTTTTGCAATATGTCAAATTTGTCTTAATTTAATGTTAAAATGGTAGAAATTCAGCCAAAAATACATCAGGAATACATCATAACCCTGTTATTCTACAATAAATAGTGAAAAAATCATCTAAACCAAATCCCTAGAAAATAGGCAAAATCTTACAGGTCCGCGCTCATGAGAAATTTACATTTTTGCAATATGTCAAATTTGTCTTAATTTAATGTTAAAATGGTAGAAATTCAGCCAAAAATACATCAGGAATACATCATAACCCTGTTATTCTACAATAAATAGTGAAAAAATCATCTAAACCAAATCCCATTAAAATAGGCAAAATCTTACAGGTCCGCACTCATGAGAACTTACAATTTTTGCAATATGTCAAATTTGTCTTAATTTAATGTTAAAATGGTAGAAATTCAGCCAAACATACATCAGGAATACATCATAACCCTGTTATTCTACAATAAATAGTGAAAAAATCATCTAAACCAAATCCCTAGAAAATAGGCAAAATCTTACAGGTCCGCGCTCATGAGAATTTTAAATTTTTGCAATATGTCAAATTTGTCTTAATTTAATGTTAAAATGGTAGAAATTCAGCCAAAAATACATCAGGAATACATCATAACCCTGTTATTCTACAATAAATAGTGAAAAAATCATCTAAACCAAATCCCTAGAAAATAGGCAAAATCTTACAGGTCCGCGCTCATGCGAATTTTCAATTTTTGCAATATGTCAAATTTGTCTTAATTTAATGTTAAAATGATAGAAATTCAGCCAAAAATACATCAGGAATACATCATAACCCTGTTATTCTACAATAAATAGTGAAAAAATCATCTAAACCAAATCCCTAGAAAAAAGGCAAAATCTTACAGGTCCGCGCTCATGCGAATTTTCAATTTTTGCAATATGTCAAATTTGTCTTAATTTAATGTTAAAATGGTAGAAATTCAGCCAAAAATACATCAGGAATACATCATAACCCTGTTATTCTACAATAAATAGTGAAAAAATCATCTAAACCAAATCCCTAGAAAATAGGCAAAATCTTACAGGTCCGCGCTCATGAGAATTTTCAATTTTTGCAATATGTCAAATTTGTCTTAATTTAATGTTAAAATGGTAGAAATTCAGCCAAAAATACATCAGGAATACATCATAGCCCTGTTATTCTACAATAAATAGTGAAAAAATCATCTAAACCAAATCCCTAGAAAATAGGCAAAATCTTACAGGTCCGCGCTCATGAGAATTTACAATTTTTGCAATATGTCAAATTTGTCTTAATTTAATGTTAAAATGGTAGAAATTCAGCCAAAAATACATCAGGAATACATCATAACCCTGTTATTCTACAATAAATAGTGAAAAAATCATCTAAACCAAATCCCTAGAAAATAGGCAAAATCTTACAGGTCCGCGCTCATGAGAAATTTACATTTTTGCAATATGTCAAATTTGTCTTAATTTAATGTTAAAATGGTAGAAATTCAGCCAAAAATACATCAGGAATACATCATAACCCTGTTATTCTACAATAAATAGTGAAAAAATCATCTAAACCAAATCCCATGAAAATAGGCAAAATCTTACAGGTCCGCACTCATGAGAATTTACAATTTTTGCAATATGTCAAATTTGTCTTAATTTAATGTTAAAATGGTAGAAATTCAGCCAAAAATACATCAGGAATACATCATAACCCTGTTATTCTACAATAAATAGTGAAAAAATCATCTAAACCAAATCCCTCGAAAATAGGCAAAATCTTACAGGTCCGCGCTCATGCGAATTTTCAATTTTTGCAATATGTCAAATTTGTCTTAATTTAATGTTAAAATGGTAGAAATTCAGCCAAAAATACATCAGGAATACATCATAACCCTGTTATTCTACAATAAATAGTGAAAAAATCATCTAAACCAAATCCCTAGAAAATAGGCAAAATCTTACAGGTCCGCGCTCATGCGAATTTTCAATTTTTGCAATATGTCAAATTTGTCTTAATTTAATGTTAAAATGATAGAAATTCAGCCAAAAATACATCAGGAATACATCATAACCCTGTTATTCTACAAAAAATAGTGAAAAAATCATCTAAACCAAATCCCTAGAAAATAGGCAAAATCTTACAGGTCCGCGCTCATGCGAATTTTCAATTTTTGCAATATGTCAAATTTGTCTTAATTTAATGTTAAAATGATAGAAATTCAGCCAAAAATACATCAGGAATACATCATAACCCTGTTATTCTACAATAAATAGTGAAAAAATCATCTAAACCCAATCCCTAGAAAATAGGCAAAATCTTACAGGTCCGCGCTCATAAGACTTTTCAATTTTTGCAATATGTCAAATTTGTCTTAATTTAATGTTAAAATGGTAGAAATTCAGCCAAAAATACATCAGGAATACATCATAACCCTGTTATTCTACAATAAATAGTGAAAAAATCATCTAAACCAAATCCCTAGAAAATAGGCAAAATCTTACAGGTCCGCGCTCATGAGAATTTTCAATTTTTGCAATATGTCAAATTTGTCTTAATTTAATGTTAAAATGGTAGAAATTCAGCCAAAAATACATCAGGAATACATCATAACCCTGTTATTCTACAATAAATAGTGAAAAAATCATCTAAACCAAATCCCTAGAAAATAGGCAAAATCTTACAGGTCCGCGCTCATGAGAAATTTACATTTTAGCAATATGTCAAATTTGTCTTAATTTAATGTTAAAATGGTAGAAATTCAGCCAAAAATACATCAGGAATACATCATAACCCTGTTATTCTACAATAAATAGTGAAAAAATCATCTAAACCAAATCCCATGAAAATAGGCAAAATCTTACAGGTCCGCACTCATGAGAACTTACAATTTTTGCAATATGTCAAATTTGTCTTAATTTAATGTTAAAATGGTAGAAATTCAGCCAAACATACATCAGGAATACATCATAACCCTGTTATTCTACAATAAATAGTGAAAAAATCATCTAAACCAAATCCCTAGAAAATAGGCAAAATCTTACAGGTCCGCGCTCATGAGAATTTTACATTTTTGCAATATGTCAAATTTGTCTTAATTTAATGTTAAAATGGTAGAAATTCAGCAAAAAATACATCAGGAATACATCATAACCCTGTTATTCTACAATAAATAGTGAAAAAATCATCTAAACCAAATCCCTAGAAAATAGGCAAAATCTTACAGGTCCGCGCTCATGCGAATTTTCAATTTTTGCAATATGTCAAATTTGTCTTAATTTAATGTTAAAATGATAGAAATTCAGCCAAAAATACATCAGGAATACATCATAACCCTGTTATTCTACAATAAATAGTGAAAAAATCATCTAAACCAAATCCCTAGAAAAAAGGCAAAATCTTACAGGTCCGCGCTCATGAGAATTTTCAATTTTTGCAATATGTCAAATTTGTCTTAATTTAATGTTAAAATGGTAGAAATTCAGCCAAAAATACATCAGGAATACATCATAACCCTGTTATTCTACAATAAATAGTGAAAAAATCATCTAAACCAAATCCCTAGAAAATAGGCAAAATCTTACAGGTCCGCGCTCATGAGAATTTTCAATTTTTGCAATATGTCAAATTTGTCTTAATTTTATGTTAAAATGGTAGAAATTCAGCCAAAAATACATCAGGAATACATCATAACCCTGTTATTCTACAATAAATAGTGAAAAAATCATCTAAACCAAATCCCTAGAAAATAGGCAAAATCTTACAGGTCCGCGCTCATGAGAAATTTACATTTTTGCAATATGTCAAATTTGTCTTAATTTAATGTTAAAATGGTAGAAATTCAGCCAAAAATACATCAGGAATACATCATAGCCCTGTTATTCTACAATAAATAGTGAAAAAATCATCTAAACCAAATCCCTAGAAAATAGGCAAAATCTTACAGGTCCGCGCTCATGAGAATTTACAATTTTTGCAATATGTCAAATTTGTCTTAATTTAATGTTAAAATGGTAGAAATTCAGCCAAAAATACATCAGGAATACATCATAACCCTGTTATTCTACAATAAATAGTGAAAAAATCATCTAAACCAAATCCCTAGAAAATAGGCAAAATCTTACAGGTCCGCGCTCATGAGAAATTTACATTTTTGCAATATGTCAAATTTGTCTTAATTTAATGTTAAAATGGTAGAAATTCAGCCAAAAATACATCAGGAATACATCATAACCCTGTTATTCTACAATAAATAGTGAAAAAATCATCTAAACCAAATCCCATGAAAATAGGCAAAATCTTACAGGTCCGCACTCATGAGAATTTACAATTTTTGCAATATGTCAAATTTGTCTTAATTTAATGTTAAAATGGTAGAAATTCAGCCAAACATACATCAGGAATACATCATAACCCTGTTATTCTACAATAAATAGTGAAAAAATCATCTAAACCAAATCCCTAGAAAATAGGCAAAATCTTACAGGTCCGCGCTCATGAGAATTTTACATTTTTGCAATATGTCAAATTTGTCTTTATTTAATGTTAAAATGGTAGAAATTACGCCAAAAATACATCAGGAATACATCATAACCCTGTTATTCTACAATAAATATTCATAATAGAATCTGAACCAAATCCCTAGAAAATAGGCAAAATCTTACAGGTCCGCGCTCATGAGAATTTTCAATTTTTGCAATATGTCAAATTTGTCTTAATTTAATGTTAAAATGGTAGAAATTCAGCCAAAAATACATCAGGAATACATCATAACCCTGTTATTCTACAATAAATAGTGAAAAAATCATCTAAACCAAATCCCTAGAAAATAGGCAAAATCTTACAGGTCCGCGCTCATGAGAATTTTCAATTTTTTCATTATGTCAAATTTGTCTTAATTTAATGTTAAAATGGTAGAAATTCAGCCAAAAATACATCAGGAATACATCATAACCCTGTTATTCTACAATAAATAGTCAAAATAGCATCTAAACCAAATCCCTAGAAAATAGGCAAAATCTTACAGGTCCGCGCTCATGAGAATTTTCAATTTTTTCAATATGTCAAATTTGTCTTAATTTAATGTTAAAATGGTAGAAATTCAGCCAAAAATACATCAGGAATACATCATAACCCTGTTATTCTACAATAAATAGTGAAAAAATCATCTAAACCAAATCCCTAGAAAATAGGCAAAATCTTACAGGTCCGCGCTCATGAGAATTTTCAATTTTTGCAATATGTCAAATTTGTCTTAATTTAATGTTAAAATGGTAGAAATTCAGCCAAAAATACATCAGGAATACATCATAACCCTGTTATTCTACAATAAATAGTGAAAAAATCATCTAAACCAAATCCCTAGAAAATAGGCAAAATCTTACAGGTCCGCGCTCATGAGAATTTTCAATTTTTGCAATATGTCAAATTTGTCTTAATTTAATGTTAAAATGGTAGAAATTCAGCCAAAAATACATCAGGAATACATCATAACCCTGTTATTCTACAATAAATAGTGAAAAAATCATCTAAACCAAATCCCATGAAAATAGGCAAAATCTTACAGGTCCGCACTCATGAGAACTTACAATTTTTGCAATATGTCAAATTTGTCTTAATTTAATGTTAAAATGGTAGAAATTCAGCCAAACATACATCAGGAATACATCATAACCCTGTTATTCTACAATAAATAGTGAAAAAATCATCTAAACCAAATCCCTAGAAAATAGGCAAAATCTTACAGGTCCGCGCTCATGAGAATTTTACATTTTTGCAATATGTCAAATTTGTCTTAATTTAATGTTAAAATGGTAGAAATTCAGCCAAAAATACATCAGGAATACATCATAACCCTGTTATTCTACAATAAATAGTGAAAAAATCATCTAAACCAAATCCCTAGAAAATAGGCAAAATCTTACAGGTCCGCGCTCATGCGAATTTTCAATTTTTGCAATATGTCAAATTTGTCTTAATTTAATGTTAAAATGATAGAAATTCAGCCAAAAATACATCAGGAATACATCATAACCCTGTTATTCTACAATAAATAGTGAAAAAATCATCTAAACCCAATCCCTAGAAAATAGGCAAAATCTTACAGGTCCGCGCTCATAAGACTTTTCAATTTTTGCAATATGTCAAATTTGTCTTAATTTAATGTTAAAATGGTAGAAATTCAGCCAAAAATACATCAGGAATACATCATAACCCTGTTATTCTACAATAAATAGTGAAAAAATCATCTAAACCAAATCCCTAGAAAATAGGCAAAATCTTACAGGTCCGCGCTCATGAGAATTTTCAATTTTTGCAATATGTCAAATTTGTCTTAATTTAATGTTAAAATGGTAGAAATTCAGCCAAAAATACATCAGGAATACATCATAACCCTGTTATTCTACAATAAATAGTGAAAAAATCATCTAAACCAAATCCCTAGAAAATAGGCAAAATCTTACAGGTCCGCGCTCATGAGAAATTTACAGTTTAGCAATATGTCAAATTTGTCTTAATTTAATGTTAAAATGGTAGAAATTCAGCCAAAAATACATCAGGAATACATCATAACCCTGTTATTCTACAATAAATAGTGAAAAAATCATCTAAACCAAATCCCATGAAAATAGGCAAAATCTTACAGGTCCGCACTCATGAGAACTTACAATTTTTGCAATATGTCAAATTTGTCTTAATTTAATGTTAAAATGGTAGAAATTCAGCCAAACATACATCAGGAATACATCATAACCCTGTTATTCTACAATAAATAGTGAAAAAATCATCTAAACCAAATCCCTAGAAAATAGGCAAAATCTTACAGGTCCGCGCTCATGAGAATTTTACATTTTTGCAATATGTCAAATTTGTCTTAATTTAATGTTAAAATGGTAGAAATTCAGCAAAAAATACATCAGGAATACATCATAACCCTGTTATTCTACAATAAATAGTGAAAAAATCATCTAAACCAAATCCCTAGAAAATAGGCAAAATCTTACAGGTCCGCGCTCATGCGAATTTTCAATTTTTGCAATATGTCAAATTTGTCTTAATTTAATGTTAAAATGATAGAAATTCAGCCAAAAATACATCAGGAATACATCATAACCCTGTTATTCTACAATAAATAGTGAAAAAATCATCTAAACCAAATCCCTAGAAAAAAGGCAAAATCTTACAGGTCCGCGCTCATGAGAATTTTCAATTTTTGCAATATGTCAAATTTGTCTTAATTTAATGTTAAAATGGTAGAAATTCAGCCAAAAATACATCAGGAATACATCATAACCCTGTTATTCTACAATAAATAGTGAAAAAATCATCTAAACCAAATCCCTAGAAAATAGGCAAAATCTTACAGGTCCGCGCTCATGAGAATTTTCAATTTTTGCAATATGTCAAATTTGTCTTAATTTTATGTTAAAATGGTAGAAATTCAGCCAAAAATACATCAGGAATACATCATAACCCTGTTATTCTACAATAAATAGTGAAAAAATCATCTAAACCAAATCCCTAGAAAATAGGCAAAATCTTACAGGTCCGCGCTCATGAGAAATTTACATTTTTGCAATATGTCAAATTTGTCTTAATTTAATGTTAAAATGGTAGAAATTCAGCCAAAAATACATCAGGAATACATCATAACCCTGTTATTCTACAATAAATAGTGAAAAAATCATCTAAACCAAATCCCATGAAAATAGGCAAAATCTTACAGGTCCGCACTCATGAGAATTTACAATTTTTGCAATATGTCAAATTTGTCTTAATTTAATGTTAAAATGGTAGAAATTCAGCCAAAAATACATCAGGAATACATCATAACCCTGTTATTCTACAATAAATAGTGAAAAAATCATCTAAACCAAATCCCTAGAAAATAGGCAAAATCTTACAGGTCCGCGCTCATGCGAATTTTCAATTTTTGCAATATGTCAAATTTGTCTTAATTTAATGTTAAAATGGTAGAAATTCAGCCAAAAATACATCAGGAATACATCATAACCCTGTTATTCTACAATAAATAGTGAAAAAATCATCTAAACCAAATCCCTAGAAAATAGGCAAAATCTTACAGGTCCGCGCTCATGCGAATTTTCAATTTTTGCAATATGTCAAATTTGTCTTAATTTAATGTTAAAATGATAGAAATTCAGCCAAAAATACATCAGGAATACACCATAACCCTGTTATTCTACAATAAATAGTGAAAAAATCATCTAAACCAAATCCCTAGAAAATAGGCAAAATCTTACAGGTCCGCGCTCATGCGAATTTTCAATTTTTGCAATATGTCAAATTTGTCTTAATTTAATGTTAAAATGATAGAAATTCAGCCAAAAATACATCAGGAATACATCATAACCCTGTTATTCTACAATAAATAGTGAAAAAATCATCTAAACCCAATCCCTAGAAAATAGGCAAAATCTTACAGGTCCGCGCTCATAAGACTTTTCAATTTTTGCAATATGTCAAATTTGTCTTAATTTAATGTTAAAATGGTAGAAATTCAGCCAAAAATACATCAGGAATACATCATAACCCTGTTATTCTACAATAAATAGTGAAAAAATCATCTAAACCAAATCCCTAGAAAATAGGCAAAATCTTACAGGTCCGCGCTCATGAGAATTTTACATTTTTGCAATATGTCAAATTTGTCTTAATTTAATGTTAAAATGGTAGAAATTCAGCCAAAAATACATCAGGAATACATCATAACCCTGTTATTCTACAATAAATATTCATAATAGAATCTAAACCAAATCCCATGAAAATAGGCAAAATCTTACAGGTCCGCGCTCATGAGAATTTTCAATTTTTGCAATATGTCAAATTTGTCTTAATTTAATGTTAAAATGGTAGAAATTCAGCCAAAAATACATCAGGAATACATCATAACCCTGTTATTCTACAATAAATAGTGAAAAAATCATCTAAACCAAATCCCTAGAAAATAGGCAAAATCTTACAGGTCCGCGCTCATGTGAATTTTAAATTTTTGCAATATGTCAAATTTGTCTTAATTTAATGTTAAAATGGTAGAAATTCAGCCAAAAATACATCAGGAATACATCATAACCCTGTTATTCTACAATAAATAGTCAAAATAGCATCTAAACCAAATCCCTAGAAAATAGGCAAAATCTTACAGGTCCGCGCTCATGAGAATTTTACATTTTTGCAATATGTCAAATTTGTCTTAATTTAATGTTAAAATAGTAGAAATTCAGCCAAAAATACATTAGGAATACATCATAACCCTGTTATTCTACAATAAATAGTGAAAAAATCATCTAAACCAAATCCCTAGAAAATAGGCAAAATCTTACAGGTCCGCGCTCATGAGAATTTTCAATTTTTGCAATATGTCAAATTTGTCTTAATTTAATGTTAAAACGGTAGAAATGCAGCCAAAAATACATCAGGAATACATCATAACCCTGTTATTCTACAATAAATAGTGAAAAAATCATCTAAACCAAATCCCTAGAAAATAGGCAAAATCTTACAGGTCCGCGCTCATGAGAATTTTCAATTTTTGCAATATGTCAAATTTGTCTTAATTTAATGTTAAAATGGTAGAAATTCAGCCAAAAATACATCAGGAATACATCATAACCCTGTTATTCTACAATAAATAGTGAAAAAATCATCTAAACCAAATCCCTAGAAAATAGGCAAAATCTTACAGGTCCGCGCTCATGAGAAATTTACATTTTTGCAATATGTCAAATTTGTCTTAATTTAATGTTAAAATGGTAGAAATTCAGCCAAAAATACATCAGGAATACATCATAACCCTGTTATTCTACAATAAATAGTGAAAAAATCATCTAAACCAAATCCCATGAAAATAGGCAAAATCTTACAGGTCCGCACTCATGAGAATTTACAATTTTTGCAATATGTCAAATTTGTCTTAATTTAATGTTAAAATGGTAGAAATTCAGCCAAAAATACATCAGGAATACATCATAACCCTGTTATTCTACAATAAATAGTGAAAAAATCATCTAAACCAAATCCCTAGAAAATAGGCAAAATCTTACAGGTCCGCGCTCATGCGAATTTTCAATTTTTGCAATATGTCAAATTTGTCTTAATTTAATGTTAAAATGGTAGAAATTCAGCCAAAAATACATCAGGAATACATCATAACCCTGTTATTCTACAATAAATAGTGAAAAAATCATCTAAACCAAATCCCTAGAAAATAGGCAAAATCTTACAGGTCCGCGCTCATGAGAATTTTACATTTTTGCAATATGTCAAATTTGTCTTAATTTAATGTTAAAATGGTAGAAATTCAGCCAAAAATACATCAGGAATACATCATAACCCTGTTATTCTACAATAAATAGTGAAAAAATCATCTAAACCAAATCCCTAGAAAATAGGCAAAATCTTACAGGTCCGCGCTCATGAGAAATTTACATTTTTGCAATATGTCAAATTTGTCTTAATTTAATGTTAAAATGGTAGAAATTCAGCCAAAAATACATCAGGAATACATCATAACCCTGTTATTCTACAATAAATAGTGAAAAAATCATCTAAACCAAATCCCATGAAAATAGGCAAAATCTTACAGGTCCGCACTCATGAGAACTTACAATTTTTGCAATATGTCAAATTTGTCTTAATTTAATGTTAAAATGGTAGAAATTCAGCCAAACATACATCAGGAATACATCATAACCCTGTTATTCTACAATAAATAGTGAAAAAATCATCTAAACCAAATCCCTAGAAAATAGGCAAAATCTTACAGGTCCGCGCTCATGAGAATTTTACATTTTTGCAATATGTCAAATTTGTCTTAATTTAATGTTAAAATGGTAGAAATTCAGCCAAAAATACATCAGGAATACATCATAACCCTGTTATTCTACAATAAATAGTGAAAAAATCATCTAAACCAAATCCCTAGAAAATAGGCAAAATCTTACAGGTCCGCGCTCATGCGAATTTTCAATTTTTGCAATATGTCAAATTTGTCTTAATTTAATGTTAAAATGATAGAAATTCAGCCAAAAATACATCAGGAATACATCATAACCCTGTTATTCTACAATAAATAGTGAAAAAATCATCTAAACCAAATCCCTAGAAAAAAGGCAAAATCTTACAGGTCCGCGCTCATGAGAATTTTCAATTTTTGCAATATGTCAAATTTGTCTTAATTTAATGTTAAAATGGTAGAAATTCAGCCAAAAATACATCAGGAATACATCATAACCCTGTTATTCTACAATAAATAGTGAAAAAATCATCTAAACCAAATCCCTAGAAAATAGGCAAAATCTTACAGGTCCGCGCTCATGAGAAATTTACATTTTTGCAATATGTCAAATTTGTCTTAATTTAATGTTAAAATGGTAGAAATTCAGCCAAAAATACATCAGGAATACATCATAGCCCTGTTATTCTACAATAAATAGTGAAAAAATCATCTAAACCAAATCCCTAGAAAATAGGCAAAATCTTACAGGTCCGCGCTCATGAGAATTTACAATTTTTGCAATATGTCAAATTTGTCTTAATTTAATGTTAAAATGGTAGAAATTCAGCCAAAAATACATCAGGAATACATCATAACCCTGTTATTCTACAATAAATAGTGAAAAAATCATCTAAACCAAATCCCTAGAAAATAGGCAAAATCTTACAGGTCCGCGCTCATGAGAAATTTACATTTTTGCAATATGTCAAATTTGTCTTAATTTAATGTTAAAATGGTAGAAATTCAGCCAAAAATACATCAGGAATACATCATAACCCTGTTATTCTACAATAAATAGTGAAAAAATCATCTAAACCAAATCCCATGAAAATAGGCAAAATCTTACAGGTCCGCACTCATGAGAATTTACAATTTTTGCAATATGTCAAATTTGTCTTAATTTAATGTTAAAATGGTAGAAATTCAGCCAAAAATACATCAGGAATACATCATAACCCTGTTATTCTACAATAAATAGTGAAAAAATCATCTAAACCAAATCCCTAGAAAATAGGCAAAATCTTACAGGTCCGCACTCATGAGAATTTACAATTTTTGCAATATGTCAAATTTGTCTTAATTTAATGTTAAAATGGTAGAAATTCAGCAAAAAATACATCAGGAATACATCATAACCCTGTTATTCTACAATAAATAGTGAAAAAATCATCTAAACCAAATCCCTAGAAAATAGGCAAAATCTTACAGGTCCGCGCTCATGAGAATTTTCAATTTTTGCAATATGTCAAATTTGTCATAATTTAATGTTAAAATGGTAGAAATTCAGCCAAAAATACATCAGGAATACATCATAACCCTGTTATTCTACAATAAATAGTGAAAAAATCATCTAAACCAAATCCCTAGAAAATAGGCAAAATCTTACAGGTCCGCGCTCATGAGAATTTTCAATTTTTGCAATATGTCAAATTTGTCTTAATTTAATGTTAAAATGGTAGAAATTCAGCCAAAAATACATCAGGAATACATCATAACCCTGTTATTCTACAATAAATAGTGAAAAAATCATCTAAACCAAATCCCTAGAAAATAGGCAAAATCTTACAGGTCCGCGCTCATGCGAATTTTCAATTTTTGCAATATGTCAAATTTGTCTTAATTTAATGTTAAAATGATAGAAATTCAGCCAAAAATACATCAGGAATACATCATAACCCTGTTATTCTACAATAAATAATCAAAATAGCATCTAAACCAAATCCCTAGAAAATAGGCAAAATCTTACAGGTCTGCGCTCATGAGAATTTTCAATTTTTGCAATATGTCAAATTTGTCTTAATTTAATGTTAAAATGGTAGAAATTCAGCCAAAAATACATCAGGAATACATCATAACCCTGTTATTCTACAATAAATATTCATAATAGCATCTAAACCAAATCCCTAGAAAATAGGCAAAATCTTACAGGTCCGCGCTCATGAGAATTTTCAATTTTTGCAATATGTCAAATTTGTCTTAATTTAATATTAAAATGGTAGAAATTCAGCCAAAAATACATCAGGAATACATCATAACCCTGTTATTCTACAATAAATAGTGAAAAAATCATCTAAACCAAATCCCTAGAAAATAGGCAAAATCTTACAGGTCCACGCTCATGAGAATTTACAATTTTTGCAATATGTCAAATTTGTCTTAATTTAATGTTAAAATGGTAGAAATTCAGCCAAAAATACATCAGGAATACATCATAACCCTGTTATTCTACAATAAATAGTGAAAAAATCATCTAAACCAAATCCGATGAAAATAGGCAAAATCTTACATGTCCGCACTCATGAGAATTTACAATTTTTGCAGTATGTCAAATTTGTCTTAATTTAATGTTAAAATGGTAGAAATTCAGCCAAACATACATCAGGAATACATCATAACCCTGTTATTCTACAATAAATAGTGAAAAAATCATCTAAACCAAATCCCTAGAAAATAGGCAAAATCTTACAGGTCCGCGCTCATGAGAATTTTACATTTTTGCAATATGTCAAATTTGTCTTTATTTAATGTTAAAATGGTAGAAATTACGCCAAAAATACATCAGGAATACATCATAACCCTGTTATTCTACAATAAATATTCATAATAGAATCTGAACCAAATCCCTAGAAAATAGGCAAAATCTTACAGGTCCGCGCTCATGAGAATTTTCAATTTTTGCAATATGTCAAATTTGTCTTAATTTAATGTTAAAATGGTAGAAATTCAGCCAAAAATACATCAGGAATACATCATAACCCTGTTATTCTACAATAAATAGTGAAAAAATCATCTAAACCAAATCCCTAGAAAATAGGCAAAATCTTACAGGTCCGCGCTCATGAGAATTTTCAATTTTTTCATTATGTCAAATTTGTCTTAATTTAATGTTAAAATGGTAGAAATTCAGCCAAAAATACATCAGGAATACATCATAACCCTGTTATTCTACAATAAATAGTCAAAATAGCATCTAAACCAAATCCCTAGAAAATAGGCAAAATCTTACAGGTCCGCGCTCATGAGAATTTTCAATTTTTGCAATATGTCAAATTTGTCTTAATTTAATGTTAAAATGGTAGAAATTCAGCCAAAAATACATCAGGAATACATCATAACCCTGTTATTCTACAATAAATAGTGAAAAAATCATCTAAACCAAATCCCTAGAAAATAGGCAAAATCTTACAGGTCCGCGCTCATGCGAATTTTCAATTTTTGCAATATGTCAAATTTGTCTTAATTTAATGTTAAAATGATAGAAATTCAGCCAAAAATACATCAGGAATACATCATAACCCTGTTATTCTACAATAAATAATCAAAATAGCATCTAAACCAAATCCCTAGAAAATAGGCAAAATCTTACAGGTCTGCGCTCATGAGAATTTTCAATTTTTGCAATATGTCAAATTTGTCTTAATTTAATGTTAAAATGGTAGAAATTCAGCCAAAAATACATCAGGAATACATCATAACCCTGTTATTCTACAATAAATATTCATAATAGAATCTAAACCAAATCCCTAGAAAATAGGCAAAATCTTACAGGTCCGCGCTCATGAGAATTTTCAATTTTTGCAATATGTCAAATTTGTCTTAATTTAATATTAAAATGGTAGAAATTCAGCCAAAAATACATCAGGAATACATCATAACCCTGTTATTCTACAATAAATAGTGAAAAAATCATCTAAACCAAATCCCTAGAAAATAGGCAAAATCTTACAGGTCCACGCTCATGAGAATTTACAATTTTTGCAATATGTCAAATTTGTCTTAATTTAATGTTAAAATGGTAGAAATTCAGCCAAAAATACATCAGGAATACATCATAACCCTGTTATTCTACAATAAATAGTGAAAAAATCATCTAAACCAAATCCGATGAAAATAGGCAAAATCTTACATGTCCGCACTCATGAGAATTTACAATTTTTGCAGTATGTCAAATTTGTCTTAATTTAATGTTAAAATGGTAGAAATTCAGCCAAACATACATCAGGAATACATCATAACCCTGTTATTCTACAATAAATAGTGAAAAAATCATCTAAACCAAATCCCTAGAAAATAGGCAAAATCTTACAGGTCCGCGCTCATGAGAATTTTACATTTTTGCAATATGTCAAATTTGTCTTTATTTAATGTTAAAATGGTAGAAATTACGCCAAAAATACATCAGGAATACATCATAACCCTGTTATTCTACAATAAATATTCATAATAGAATCTGAACCAAATCCCTAGAAAATAGGCAAAATCTTACAGGTCCGCGCTCATGAGAATTTTCAATTTTTGCAATATGTCAAATTTGTCTTAATTTAATGTTAAAATGGTAGAAATTCAGCCAAAAATACATCAGGAATACATCATAACCCTGTTATTCTACAATAAATAGTGAAAAAATCATCTAAACCAAATCCCTAGAAAATAGGCAAAATCTTACAGGTCCGCGCTCATGAGAATTTTCAATTTTTTCATTATGTCAAATTTGTCTTAATTTAATGTTAAAATGGTAGAAATTCAGCCAAAAATACATCAGGAATACATCATAACCCTGTTATTCTACAATAAATAGTCAAAATAGCATCTAAACCAAATCCCTAGAAAATAGGCAAAATCTTACAGGTCCGCGCTCATGAGAATTTTCAATTTTTTCAATATGTCAAATTTGTCTTAATTTAATGTTAAAATGGTAGAAATTCAGCCAAAAATACATCAGGAATACATCATAACCCTGTTATTCTACAATAAATAGTGAAAAAATCATCTAAACCAAATCCCTAGAAAATAGGCAAAATCTTACAGGTCCGCGCTCATGAGAATTTTCAATTTTTGCAATATGTCAAATTTGTCTTAATTTAATGTTAAAATGGTAGAAATTCAGCCAAAAATACATCAGGAATACATCATAACCCTGTTATTCTACAATAAATAGTGAAAAAATCATCTAAACCAAATCCCTAGAAAATAGGCAAAATCTTACAGGTCCGCGCTCATGAGAATTTTCAATTTTTGCAATATGTCAAATTTGTCTTAATTTAATGTTAAAATGGTAGAAATTCAGCCAAAAATACATCAGGAATACATCATAACCCTGTTATTCTACAATAAATAGTGAAAAAATCATCTAAACCAAATCCCTAGAAAATAGGCAAAATCTTACAGGTCCGCGCTCATGAGAATTTTACATTTTTGCAATATGTCAAATTTGTCTTAATTTAATGTTAAAATGGTCGAAATTCAGCCAAAAATACATCAGGAATACATCATAACCCTGTTATTCTACAATAAATAGTGAAAAAATCATCTAAACCAAATCCCTAGAAAATAGGCAAAATCTTACAGGTCCGCGCTCATGAGAAATTTACATTTTTGCAATATGTCAAATTTGTCTTAATTTAATGTTAAAATGGTAGAAATTCAGCCAAAAATACATCAGGAATACATCATAACCCTGTTATTCTACAATAAATAGTGAAAAAATCATCTAAACCAAATCCCATGAAAATAGGCAAAATCTTACAGGTCCGCACTCATGAGAACTTACAATTTTTGCAATATGTCAAATTTGTCTTAATTTAATGTTAAAATGGTAGAAATTCAGCCAAACATACATCAGGAATACATCATAACCCTGTTATTCTACAATAAATAGTGAAAAAATCATCTAAACCAAATCCCTAGAAAATAGGCAAAATCTTACAGGTCCGCGCTCATGAGAATTTTCAATTTTTGCAATATGTCAAATTTGTCTTAATTTAATGTTAAAATGGTAGAAATTCAGCCAAAAATACATCAGGAATACATCATAACCCTGTTATTCTACATTAAATATTCATAATAGAATCTAAACCAAATCCCTAGAAAATAGGCAAAATCTTACAGGTCCGCGCTCATGAGAATTTTCAATTTTTGCAATATGTCAAATTTGTCTTAATTTAATGTTAAAATGGTAGAAATTCAGCCAAAAATACATCAGGAATACATCATAACCCTGTTATTCTACAATAAATAGTGAAAAAATCATCTAAACCAAATCCCTAGAAAATAGGCAAAATCTTACAGGTCCGCGCTCATGAGAATTTTACATTTTTGCAATATGTCAAATTTGTCTTAATTTAATGTTAAAATGGTAGAAATTCAGCCAAAAATACATCAGGAATACATCATAACCCTGTTATTCTACAATAAATATTCATAATAGAATCTAAACCAAATCCCATGAAAATAGGCAAAATCTTACAGGTCCGCGCTCATGCGAATTTTCAATTTTTGCAATATGTCAAATTTGTCTTAATTTAATGTTAAAATGGTAGAAATTCAGCCAAAAATACATCAGGAATACATCATAACCCTGTTATCTTACAGGTCCGCGCTCATGAGAATTTTCAATTTTTGCAATATGTCAAATTTGTCTTAATTTAATGTTAAAATGGTAGAAATTCAGCCAAAAATACATCAGGAATACATCATAACCCTGTTATTCTACAATAAATAGTCAAAATATCATCTAAACCAAATCCCTAGAAAATAGGCAAAATCTTACAGGTCCGCGCTCATGAGAATTTTCAATTTTTGCAATATGTCAAATTTGTCTTAATTTAATGTTAAAATGGTAGAAATTCAGCCAAAAATACATCAGGAATACATCATAACCCTGTTATTCTACAATAAATAGTCAAAATAGCATCTAAACCAAATCCCTAGAAAATAGGCAAAATCTTACAGGTCCGCGCTCATGAGAATTTTACATTTTTGCAATATGTCAAATTTGTCTTAATTTAATGTTAAAATAGTAGAAATTCAGCCAAAAATACATCAGGAATACATCATAACCCTGTTATTCTACAATAAATAGTGAAAAAATCATCTAAACCAAATCCCTAGAAAATAGGCAAAATCTTACAGGTCCGCGCTCATGAGAATTTTCAATTTTTGCAATATGTCAAATTTGTCTTAATTTAATGTTAAAACGGTAGAAATGCAGCCAAAAATACATCAGGAATACATCATAACCCTGTTATTCTACAATAAATAGTGAAAAAATCATCTAAACCAAATCCCTAGAAAATAGGCAAAATCTTACAGGTCCGCGCTCATGAGAAATTTACATTTTTGCAATATGTCAAATTTGTCTTAATTTAATGTTAAAATGGTAGAAATTCAGCCAAAAATACATCAGGAATACATCATAACCCTGTTATTCTACAATAAATAGTGAAAAAATCATCTAAACCAAATCCCATGAAAATAGGCAAAATCTTACAGGTCCGCACTCATGAGAATTTACAATTTTTGCAATATGTCAAATTTGTCTTAATTTAATGTTAAAATGGTAGAAATTCAGCCAAAAATACATCAGGAATACATCATAACCCTGTTATTCTACAATAAATAGTGAAAAAATCATCTAAACCAAATCCCTAGAAAATAGGCAAAATCTTACAGGTCCGCGCTCATGCGAATTTTCAATTTTTGCAATATGTCAAATTTGTCTTAATTTAATGTTAAAATGGTAGAAATTCAGCCAAAAATACATCAGGAATACATCATAACCCTGTTATTCTACAATAAATAGTGAAAAAATCATCTAAACCAAATCCCTAGAAAATAGGCAAAATCTTACAGGTCCGCGCTCATGCGAATTTTCAATTTTTGCAATATGTCAAATTTGTCTTAATTTAATGTTAAAATGGTAGAAATTCAGCCAAAAATACATCAGGAATACATCATAACCCTGTTATTCTACAATAAATAGTGAAAAAATCATCTAAACCAAATCCCTAGAAAATAGGCAAAATCTTACAGGTCCGCGCTCATGCGAATTTTCAATTTTTTCAATATGTCAAATTTTTCTTAATTTAATGTTAAAATGGTAGAAATTCAGCCAAAAATACATCAGGAATACATCATAACCCTGTTATTCTACAATAAATAGTGAAAAAATCATCTAAACCAAATCCCTAGAAAATAGGCAAAATCTTACAGGTCCGCGCTCATGAGAATTTTCAATTTTTGCAATATGTCAAATTTGTCTTAATTTAATGTTAAAATGGTAGAAATTCAGCCAAAAATACATCAGGAATACATCATAACCCTGTTATTCTACAATAAATAGTGAAAAAATCATCTAAACCAAATCCCTAGAAAATAGGCAAAATCTTACAGGTCCGCGCTCATGAGAATTTTACATTTTTGCAATATGTCAAATTTGTCTTAATTTAATGTTAAAATGGTAGAAATTCAGCCAAAAATACATCAGGAATACATCATAACCCTGTTATTCTACAATAAATATTCATAATAGAATCTAAACCAAATCCCATGAAAATAGGCAAAATCTTACAGGTCCGCGCTCATGCGAATTTTCAATTTTTGCAATATGTCAAATTTGTCTTAATTTAATGTTAAAATGGTAGAAATTCAGCCAAAAATACATCAGGAATACATCATAACCCTGTTATCTTACAGGTCCGCGCTCATGAGAATTTTCAATTTTTGCAATATGTCAAATTTGTCTTAATTTAATGTTAAAATGGTAGAAATTCAGCCAAAAATACATCAGGAATACATCATAACCCTGTTATTCTACAATAAATAGTGAAAAAATCATCTAAACCAAATCCCTAGAAAATAGGCAAAATCTTACAGGTCCGCGCTCATAAGACTTTTCAATTTTTGCAATATGTCAAATTTGTCTTAATTTAATGTTAAAATGGTAGAAATTCAGCCAAAAATACATCAGGAATACATCATAACCCTGTTATTCTACAATAAATAGTGAAAAAATCATCTAAACCAAATCCCATGAAAATAGGCAAATCTTACAGGTCCGCACTCATGAGAATTTACAATTTTTGCAATATGTCAAATTTGTCTTAATTTAATGTTAAAATGGTAGAAATTCAGCCAAAAATACATCAGGAATACATCATAACCCTGTTATTCTACAATAAATAGTGAAAAAATCATCTAAACCAAATCCCTAGAAAATAGGCAAAATCTTACAGGTCCGCGCTCATGCGAATTTTCAATTTTTGCAATATGTCAAATTTGTCTTAATTTAATGTTAAAATGGTAGAAATTCAGCCAAAAATACATCAGGAATACATCATAGCCCTGTTATTCTACAATAAATAGTGAAAAAATCATCTAAACCAAATCCCTAGAAAATAGGCAAAATCTTACAGGTCCGCGCTCATAAGACTTTTATATTTTTGCAATATGTCAAATTTGTCTTAATTTAATGTTAAAATGGTAGAAATTCAGCCAAAAATACATCAGGAATACATATTAACCCTGTTATTCTACAATAAATAGTCAAAATAGCATCTAAACCAAATCCCTAGAAAATAGGCAAAATCTTACAGGTCCGCGCTCATGAGAATTTTCAATTTTTGCAATATGTCAAATTTGTCTTAATTTAATGTTAAAATGGTAGAAATTCAGCCAAAAATACATCAGGAATACATCATAACCCTGTTATTCTACAATAAATAGTGAAAAAATCATCTAAACCAAATCCCTAGAAAATAGGCAAAATCTTACAGGTCCGCGCTCATGCGAATTTTCAATTTTTGCAATATGTCAAATTTGTCTTAATTTAATGTTAAAATGATAGAAATTCAGCCAAAAATACATCAGGAATACATCATAACCCTGTTATTCTACAATAAATATTCATAATAGAATCTAAACCAAATCCCTAGAAAATAGGCAAAATCTTACAGGTCCGCACTCATGAGAATTTTCAATTTTTGCAATATGTCAAATTTGTCTTAATTTAATGTTAAATGGTAGAAATTCAGCCAAAAATACATCAGGAATACATCATAACCCTGTTATTCTACAATAAATAGTGAAAAAATCATCTAAACCAAATCCCTAGAAAATAGGCAAAATCTTACAGGTCCACGCTCATGAGAATTTACAATTTTTGCAATATGTCAAATTTGTCTTAATTTAATGTTAAAATGGTAGAAATTCAGCCAAAAATACATCAGGAATACATCATAACCCTGTTATTCTACAATAAATAGTGAAAAAATCATCTAAACCAAATCCCATGAAAATAGGCAAAATCTTACAGGTCCGCACTCATGAGAATTTACAATTTTTGCAATATGTCAAATTTGTCTTAATTTAATGTTAAAATGGTAGAAATTCAGCCAAAAATACATCAGGAATACATCATAACCCTGTTATTCTACAATAAATAGTGAAAAAATCATCTAAACCAAATCCCTAGAAAATAGGCAAAATCTTACAGGTCCGCGCTCATGCGAATTTTCAATTTTTGCAATATGTCAAATTTTTGTTAATTTAATGTTAAAATGGTAGAAATTCAGCCAAAAATACATCAGGAATACATCATAACCCTGTTATTCTACAATAAATAGTGAAAAAATCATCTAAACCAAATCCCTAGAAAATAGGCAAAATCTTACAGGTCCGCGCTCATAAGACTTTTCAATTTTTGCAATATGTCAAATTTGTCTTAATTTAATGTTAAAATGGTAGAAATTCAGCCAAAAATACATCAGGAATACATCATAACCCTGTTATTCTACAATAAATAGTCAAAATAGCATCTAAACCAAATCCCTAGAAAATAGGCAAAATCTTACAGGTCCGCGCTCATGAGAATTTTCAATTTTTGCAATATGTCAAATTTGTCTTAATTTAATGTTAAAATGGTAGAAATTCAGCCAAAAATACATCAGGAATACATCATAACCCTGTTATTCTACAATAAATAGTGAAAAAATCATCTAAACCAAATCCCTAGAAAATAGGCAAAATCTTACAGGTCCGCGCTCATGCGAATTTTCAATTTTTGCAATATGTCAAATTTGTCTTAATTTAATGTTAAAATGATAGAACTTCAGCCAAAAATACATCAGGAATACATCATAACCCTGTTATTCTACAATAAATATTCATAATAGAATCAAAACCAAATCCCTAGAAAATAGGCAAAATCTTACAGGTCCGCACTCATGAGAATTTTCAATTTTTGCAATATGTCAAATTTGTCTTAATTTAATGTTAAAATGGTAGAAATTCAGCCAAAAATACATCAGGAATACATCATAACCCTGTTATTCTACAATAAATAGTGAAAAAATCATCTAAACCAAATCCCTAGAAAATAGGCAAAATCTTACAGGTCCACGCTCATGAGAATTTACAATTTTTGCAATATGTCAAATTTGTCTTAATTTAATGTTAAAATGGTAGAAATTCAGCCAAAAATACATCAGGAATACATCATAACCCTGTTATTCTACAATAAATAGTGAAAAAATCATCTAAACCAAATCCCTAGAAAATAGGCAAAATCTTACATGTCCGCGCTCATAAGACTTTTCAATTTTTGCAATATGTCAAATTTGTCTTAATTTAATGTTAAAATGGTAGAAATTCAGCCAAAAATACATCAGGAATACATATTAACCCTGTTATTCTACAATAAATAGTCAAAATTGCATCTAAACCAAATCCCTAGAAAATAGGCAAAATCTTACAGGTCCGCGCTCATGAGAATTTTCAATTTTTGCAATATGTCAAATTTGTCTTAATTTAATGTTAAAATGGTAGAAATTCAGCCAAAAATACATCAGGAATACATCATAACCCTGTTATTCTACAATAAATAGTGAAAAAATCATCTAAACCAAATCCCTAGAAAATAGGCAAAATCTTACAGGTCCGCGCTCATGCGAATTTTCAATTTTTGCAATATGTCAAATTTGTCTTAATTTAATGTTAAAATGATAGAAATTCAGCCAAAAATACATCAGGAATACATCATAACCCTGTTATTCTACAATAAATATTCATAATAGAATCTAAACCAAATCCCTAGAAAATAGGCAAAATCTTACAGGTCCGCACTCATGAGAATTTTCAATTTTTGCAATATGTCAAATTTGTCTTAATTTAATGTTAAAATGGTAGAAATTCAGCCAAAAATACATCAGGAATACATCATAACCCTGTTATTCTACAATAAATAGTGAAAAAATCATCTAAACCAAATCCCTAGAAAATAGGCAAAATCTTACAGGTCCACGCTCATGAGAATTTACAATTTTTGCAATATGTCAAATTTGTCTTAATTTAATGTTAAAATGGTAGAAATTCAGCCAAAAATACATCAGGAATACATCATAACCCTGTTATTCTACAATAAATAGTGAAAAAATCATCTAAACCAAATCCCATGAAAATAGGCAAAATCTTACAGGTCCGCACTCATGAGAATTTACAATTTTTGCAATATGTCAAATTTGTCTTAATTTAATGTTAAAATGGTAGAAATTCAGCCAAAAATACATCAGGAATACATCATAACCCTGTTATTCTACAATAAATAGTGAAAAAATCATCTAAACCAAATCCCTAGAAAATAGGCAAAATCTTACAGGTCCGCGCTCATGCGAATTTTCAATTTTTGCAATATGTCAAATTTGTCTTAATTTAATGTTAAAATGGTAGAAATTCAGCCAAAAATACATCAGGAATACATCATAACCCTGTTATTCTACAATAAATAGTGAAAAAATCATCTAAACCAAATCCCTAGAAAATAGGCAAAATCTTACAGGTCCGCGCACATAAGACTTTTCAATTTTTGCAATATGTCAAATTTGTCTTAATTTAATGTTAAAATGGTAGAAATTCAGCCAAAAATACATCAGGAATACATCATAACCCTGTTATTCTACAATAAATAGTGAAAAAATCATCTAAACCAAATCCCATGAAAATAGGCAAAATCTTACAGGTCCGCACTCATGAGAATTTACAATTTTTGCAATATGTCAAATTTGTCTTAATTTAATGTTAAAATGGTAGAAATTCAGCCAAAAATACATCAGGAATACATCATAACCCTGTTATTCTACAATAAATAGTGAAAAAATCATCTAAACCAAATCCCTAGAAAATAGGCAAAATCTTACAGGTCCGCGCTCATGCGAATTTTCAATTTTTGCAATATGTCAAATTTGTCTTAATTTAATGTTAAAATGGTAGAAATTCAGCCAAAAATACATCAGGAATACATCATAGCCCTGTTATTCTACAATAAATAGTGAAAAAATCATCTAAACCAAATCCCTAGAAAATAGGCAAAATCTTACAGGTCCGCGCTCATAAGACTTTTATATTTTTGCAATATGTCAAATTTGTCTTAATTTAATGTTAAAATGGTAGAAATTCAGCCAAAAATACATCAGGAATACATCATAACCCTGTTATTCTACAATAAATAGTGAAAAAATCATCTAAACCAAATCCCTAGAAAATAGGCAAAATCTTACAGGTCCACGCTCATGAGAATTTACAATTTTTGCAATATGTCAAATTTGTCTTAATTTAATGTTAAAATGGTAGAAATTCAGCCAAAAATACATCAGGAATACATCATAACCCTGTTATTCTACAATAAATAGTGAAAAAATCATCTAAACCAAATCCCATGAAAATAGGCAAAATCTTACAGGTCCGCGCTCATGAGAATTTTCAATTTTTGCAATATGTCAAATTTGTCTTAATTTAATGTTAAAATGGTAGAAATTCAGCCAAAAATACATCAGGAATACATCATAACCCTGTTATTCTACAATAAATAGTGAAAAAATCATCTAAACCAAATCCCTAGAAAATAGGCAAAATCTTACAGGTCCGCGCTCATGAGAATTTTCAATTTTTGCAATATGTCAAATTTGTCTTAATTTAATGTTAAAATGGTAGAAATTCAGCCAAAAATACATCAGGAATACATCATAACCCTGTTATTCTACAATAAATAGTGAAAAAATCATCTAAACCAAATCCCTAGAAAATAGGCAAAATCTTACAGGTCCGCGCTCATGAGAAATTTACATTTTTGCAATATGTCAAATTTGTCTTAATTTTATGTTAAAATGGTAGAAATTCAGCCAAAAATACATCAGGAATACATCATAACCCTGTTATTCTACAATAAATAGTGAAAAAATCATCTAAACCAAATCCCATGAAAATAGGCAAAATCTTACAGGTCCGCACTCATGAGAATTTACAATTTTTGCAATATGTCAAATTTGTCTTAATTTAATGTTAAAATGGTAGAAATTCAGCCAAAAATACATCAGGAATACATCATAACCCTGTTATTCTACAATAAATAGTGAAAAAATCATCTAAACCAAATCCCTAGAAAATAGGCAAAATCTTACAAGTCCGCGCTCATGCGAATTTTCAATTTTTGCAATATGTCAAATTTGTCTTAATTTAATGTTAAAATGGTAGAAATTCAGCCAAAAATACATCAGGAATACATCATAGCCCTGTTATTCTACAATAAATAGTGAAAAAATCATCTAAACCAAATCCCTAGAAAATAGGCAAAATCTTACAGGTCCGCGCTCATAAGACTTTTATATTTTTGCAATATGTCAAATTTGTCTTAATTTAATGTTAAAATGGTAGAAATTCAGCCAAAAATACATCAGGAATACATCATAACCCTGTTATTCTACAATAAATAGTGAAAAAATCATCTAAACCAAATCCCTAGAAAATAGGCAAAATCTTACAGGTCCACGCTCATGAGAATTTACAATTTTTGCAATATGTCAAATTTGTCTTAATTTAATGTTAAAATGGTAGAAATTCAGCCAAAAATACATCAGGAATACATCATAACCCTGTTATTCTACAATAAATAGTGAAAAAATCATCTAAACCAAATCCCATGAAAATAGGCAAAATCTTACAGGTCCGCGCTCATGAGAATTTTCAATTTTTGCAATATGTCAAATTTGTCTTAATTTAATGTTAAAATGGTAGAAATTCAGCCAAAAATACATCAGGAATACATCATAACCCTGTTATTCTACAATAAATAGTGAAAAAATCATCTAAACCAAATCCCTAGAAAATAGGCAAAATCTTACAGGTCCGCGCTCATAAGACTTTTCAATTTTTGCAATATGTCAAATTTGTCTTAATTTAATGTTAAAATGGTAGAAATTCAGCCAAAAATACATCAGGAATACATCATAACCCTGTTATTCTACAATAAATAGTCAAAATAGCATCTAAACCAAATCCCTAGAAAATAGGCAAAATCTTACAGGTCCGCGCTCATGCGAATTTTCAATTTTTGCAATATGTCAAATTTGTCTTAATTTAATGTTAAAATGGTAGAAATTCAGCCAAAAATACATCAGGAATACATCATAGCCCTGTTATTCTACAATAAATAGTGAAAAAATCATCTAAACCAAATCCCTAGAAAATAGGCAAAATCTTACAGGTCCGCGCTCATAAGACTTTTATATTTTTGCAATATGTCAAATTTGTCTTAATTTAATGTTAAAATGGTAGAAATTCAGCCAAAAATACATCAGGAATACATCATAACCCTGTTATTCTACAATAAATAGTGAAAAAATCATCTAAACCAAATCCCTAGAAAATAGGCAAAATCTTACAGGTCCACGCTCATGAGAATTTACAATTTTTGCAATATGTCAAATTTGTCTTAATTTAATGTTAAAATGGTAGAAATTCAGCCAAAAATACATCAGGAATACATCATAACCCTGTTATTCTACAATAAATAGTGAAAAAATCATCTAAACCAAATCCCTAGAAAATAGGCAAAATCTTACAGGTCCGCGCTCATGCGAATTTTCAATTTTTGCAATATGTCAAATTTGTCTTAATTTAATGTTAAAATGGTAGAAATTCAGCCAAAAATACATCAGGAATACATCATAACCCTGTTATTCTACAATAAATAGTGAAAAAATCATCTAAACCAAATCCCTAGAAAATAGGCAAAATCTTACAGGTCCGCGCTCATAAGACTTTTCAATTTTTGCAATATGTCAAATTTGTCTTAATTTAATGTTAAAATGGTAGAAATTCAGCCAAAAATACATCAGGAATACATCATAACCCTGTTATTCTACAATAAATAGTGAAAAAATCATCTAAACCAAATCCCATGAAAATAGGCAAAATCTTACAGGTCCGCACTCATGAGAATTTACAATTTTTGCAATATGTCAAATTTGTCTTAATTTAATGTTAAAATGGTAGAAATTCAGCCAAAAATACATCAGGAATACATCATAACCCTGTTATTCTACAATAAATAGTGAAAAAATCATCTAAACCAAATCCCATGAAAATAGGCAAAATCTTACAGGTCCGCGCTCATGAGAATTTTCAATTTTTGCAATATGTCAAATTTGTCTTAATTTAATGTTAAAATGGTAGAAATTCAGCCAAAAATACATCAGGAATACATCATAACCCTGTTATTCTACAATAAATAGTGAAAAAATCATCTAAACCAAATCCCTAGAAAATAGGCAAAATCTTACAGGTCCGCGCTCATAAGACTTTTCAATTTTTGCAATATGTCAAATTTGTCTTAATTTAATGTTAAAATGGTAGAAATTCAGCCAAAAATACATCAGGAATACATCATAACCCTGTTATTCTACAATAAATAGTCAAAATAGCATCTAAACCAAATCCCTAGAAAATAGGCAAAATCTTACAGGTCCGCGCTCATGCGAATTTTCAATTTTTGCAATATGTCAAATTTGTCTTAATTTAATGTTAAAATGGTAGAAATTCAGCCAAAAATACATCAGGAATACATCATAGCCCTGTTATTCTACAATAAATAGTGAAAAAATCATCTAAACCAAATCCCTAGAAAATAGGCAAAATCTTACAGGTCCGCGCTCATAAGACTTTTATATTTTTGCAATATGTCAAATTTGTCTTAATTTAATGTTAAAATGGTAGAAATTCAGCCAAAAATACATCAGGAATACATCATAACCCTGTTATTCTACAATAAATAGTGAAAAAATCATCTAAACCAAATCCCTAGAAAATAGGCAAAATCTTACAGGTCCACGCTCATGAGAATTTACAATTTTTGCAATATGTCAAATTTGTCTTAATTTAATGTTAAAATGGTAGAAATTCAGCCAAAAATACATCAGGAATACATCATAACCCTGTTATTCTACAATAAATAGTGAAAAAATCATCTAAACCAAATCCCTAGAAAATAGGCAAAATCTTACAGGTCCGCGCTCATGCGAATTTTCAATTTTTGCAATATGTCAAATTTGTCTTAATTTAATGTTAAAATGGTAGAAATTCAGCCAAAAATACATCAGGAATACATCATAACCCTGTTATTCTACAATAAATAGTGAAAAAATCATCTAAACCAAATCCCTAGAAAATAGGCAAAATCTTACAGGTCCGCGCTCATAAGACTTTTCAATTTTTGCAATATGTCAAATTTGTCTTAATTTAATGTTAAAATGGTAGAAATTCAGCCAAAAATACATCAGGAATACATCATAACCCTGTTATTCTACAATAAATAGTGAAAAAATCATCTAAACCAAATCCCATGAAAATAGGCAAAATCTTACAGGTCCGCACTCATGAGAATTTACAATTTTTGCAATATGTCAAATTTGTCTTAATTTAATGTTAAAATGGTAGAAATTCAGCCAAAAATACATCAGGAATACATCATAACCCTGTTATTCTACAATAAATAGTGAAAAAATCATCTAAACCAAATCCCTAGAAAATAGGCAAAATCTTACAGGTCCGCGCTCATGAGAATTTACAATTTTTGCAATATGTCAAATTTGTCTTAATTTAATGTTAAAATGGTAGAAATTCAGCCAAAAATACATCAGGAATACATCATAGCCCTGTTATTCTACAATAAATAGTGAAAAAATCATCTAAACCAAATCCCTAGAAAATAGGCAAAATCTTACAGGTCCGCGCTCATAAGACTTTTATATTTTTGCAATATGTCAAATTTGTCTTAATTTACTGTTAAAATGGTAGAAATTCAGCCAAAAATACATCAGGAATACATCATAACCCTGTTATTCTACAATAAATAGTGAAAAAATCATCTAAACCAAATCCCTAGAAAATAGGCAAAATCTTACAGGTCCGCGCTCATAAGACTTTTCAATTTTTGCAATATGTCAAATTTGTCTTAATTTAATGTTAAAATGGTAGAAATTCAGCCAAAAATACATCAGGAATACATCATAACCCTGTTATTCTACAATAAATAGTGAAAAAATCATCTAAACCAAATCCCATGAAAATAGGCAAAATCTTACAGGTCCGCACTCATGAGAATTTACAATTTTTGCAATATGTCAAATTTGTCTTAATTTAATGTTAAAATGGTAGAAATTCAGCCAAAAATACATCAGGAATACATCATAACCCTGTTATTCTACAATAAATAGTGAAAAAATCATCTAAACCAAATCCCTAGAAAATAGGCAAAATCTTACAGGTCCGCGCTCATGCGAATTTTCAATTTTTGCAATATGTCAAATTTGTCTTAATTTAATGTTAAAATGGTAGAAATTCAGCCAAAAATACATCAGGAATACATCATAGCCCTGTTATTCTACAATAAATAGTGAAAAAATCATCTAAACCAAATCCCTAGAAAATAGGCAAAATCTTACAGGTCCGCGCTCATAAGACTTTTATATTTTTGCAATATGTCAAATTTGTCTTAATTTAATGTTAAAATGGTAGAAATTCAGCCAAAAATACATCAGGAATACATCATAACCCTGTTATTCTACAATAAATAGTGAAAAAATCATCTAAACCAAATCCCTAGAAAATAGGCAAAATCTTACAGGTCCACGCTCATGAGAATTTACAATTTTTGCAATATGTCAAATTTGTCTTAATTTAATGTTAAAATGGTAGAAATTCAGCCAAAAATACATCAGGAATACATCATAACCCTGTTATTCTACAATAAATAGTGAAAAAATCATCTAAACCAAATCCCATGAAAATAGGCAAAATCTTACAGGTCCGCGCTCATGAGAATTTTCAATTTTTGCAATATGTCAAATTTGTCTTAATTTAATGTTAAAATGGTAGAAATTCAGCCAAAAATACATCAGGAATACATCATAACCCTGTTATTCTACAATAAATAGTGAAAAAATCATCTAAACCAAATCCCTAGAAAATAGGCAAAATCTTACAGGTCCGCGCTCATAAGACTTTTCAATTTTTGCAATATGTCAAATTTGTCTTAATTTAATGTTAAAATGGTAGAAATTCAGCCAAAAATACATCAGGAATACATCATAACCCTGTTATTCTACAATAAATAGTCAAAATAGCATCTAAACCAAATCCCTAGAAAATAGGCAAAATCTTACAGGTCCGCGCTCATGCGAATTTTCAATTTTTGCAATATGTCAAATTTGTCTTAATTTAATGTTAAAATGGTAGAAATTCAGCCAAAAATACATCAGGAATACATCATAGCCCTGTTATTCTACAATAAATAGTGAAAAAATCATCTAAACCAAATCCCTAGAAAATAGGCAAAATCTTACAGGTCCGCGCTCATAAGACTTTTATATTTTTGCAATATGTCAAATTTGTCTTAATTTAATGTTAAAATGGTAGAAATTCAGCCAAAAATACATCAGGAATACATCATAACCCTGTTATTCTACAATAAATAGTGAAAAAATCATCTAAACCAAATCCCTAGAAAATAGGCAAAATCTTACAGGTCCACGCTCATGAGAATTTACAATTTTTGCAATATGTCAAATTTGTCTTAATTTAATGTTAAAATGGTAGAAATTCAGCCAAAAATACATCAGGAATACATCATAACCCTGTTATTCTACAATAAATAGTGAAAAAATCATCTAAACCAAATCCCTAGAAAATAGGCAAAATCTTACAGGTCCGCGCTCATGCGAATTTTCAATTTTTGCAATATGTCAAATTTGTCTTAATTTAATGTTAAAATGGTAGAAATTCAGCCAAAAATACATCAGGAATACATCATAACCCTGTTATTCTACAATAAATAGTGAAAAAATCATCTAAACCAAATCCCTAGAAAATAGGCAAAATCTTACAGGTCCGCGCTCATAAGACTTTTCAATTTTTGCAATATGTCAAATTTGTCTTAATTTAATGTTAAAATGGTAGAAATTTAGCCAAAAATACATCAGGAATACATCATAACCCTGTTATTCTACAATAAATAGTGAAAAAATCATCTAAACCAAATCCCATGAAAATAGGCAAAATCTTACAGGTCCGCACTCATGAGAATTTACAATTTTTGCAATATGTCAAATTTGTCTTAATTTAATGTTAAAATGGTAGAAATTCAGCCAAAAATACATCAGGAATACATCATAACCCTGTTATTCTACAATAAATAGTGAAAAAATCATCTAAACCAAATCCCTAGAAAATAGGCAAAATCTTACAGGTCCGCGCTCATGCGAATTTTCAATTTTTGCAATATGTCAAATTTGTCTTAATTTAATGTTAAAATGGTAGAAATTCAGCCAAAAATACATCAGGAATACATCATAGCCCTGTTATTCTACAATAAATAGTGAAAAAATCATCTAAACCAAATCCCTAGAAAATAGGCAAAATCTTACAGGTCCGCGCTCATAAGACTTTTATATTTTTGCAATATGTCAAATTTGTCTTAATTTACTGTTAAAATGGTAGAAATTCAGCCAAAAATACATCAGGAATACATCATAACCCTGTTATTCTACAATAAATAGTGAAAAAATCATCTAAACCAAATCCCTAGAAAATAGGCAAAATCTTACAGGTCCGCGCTCATAAGACTTTTCAATTTTTGCAATATGTCAAATTTGTCTTAATTTAATGTTAAAATGGTAGAAATTCAGCCAAAAATACATCAGGAATACATCATAACCCTGTTATTCTACAATAAATAGTGAAAAAATCATCTAAACCAAATCCCATGAAAATAGGCAAAATCTTACAGGTCCGCACTCATGAGAATTTACAATTTTTGCAATATGTCAAATTTGTCTTAATTTAATGTTAAAATGGTAGAAATTCAGCCAAAAATACATCAGGAATACATCATAACCCTGTTATTCTACAATAAATAGTGAAAAAATCATCTAAACCAAATCCCTAGAAAATAGGCAAAATCTTACAGGTCCGCGCTCATGCGAATTTTCAATTTTTGCAATATGTCAAATTTGTCTTAATTTAATGTTAAAATGGTAGAAATTCAGCCAAAAATACATCAGGAATACATCATAGCCCTGTTATTCTACAATAAATAGTGAAAAAATCATCTAAACCAAATCCCTAGAAAATAGGCAAAATCTTACAGGTCCGCGCTCATAAGACTTTTATATTTTTGCAATATGTCAAATTTGTCTTGATTTAATGTTAAAATGGTAGAAATTCAGCCAAAAATACATCAGGAATACATCATAACCCTGTTATTCTACAATAAATAGTGAAAAAATCATCTAAACCAAATCCCTAGAAAATAGGCAAAATCTTACAGGTCCACGCTCATGAGAATTTACAATTTTTGCAATATGTCAAATTTGTCTTAATTTAATGTTAAAATGGTAGAAATTCAGCCAAAAATACATCAGGAATACATCATAACCCTGTTATTCTACAATAAATAGTGAAAAAATCATCTAAACCAAATCCCATGAAAATAGGCAAAATCTTACAGGTCCGCGCTCATGAGAATTTTCAATTTTTGCAATATGTCAAATTTGTCTTAATTTAATGTTAAAATGGTAGAAATTCAGCCAAAAATACATCAGGAATACATCATAACCCTGTTATTCTACAATAAATAGTGAAAAAATCATCTAAACCAAATCCCTAGAAAATAGGCAAAATCTTACAGGTCCGCGCTCATGAGAATTTTCAATTTTTGCAATATGTCAAATTTGTCTTAATTTAATGTTAAAATGGTAGAAATTCAGCCAAAAATACATCAGGAATACATCATAACCCTGTTATTCTACAATAAATAGTGAAAAAATCATCTAAACCAAATCCCTAGAAAATAGGCAAAATCTTACAGGTCCACGCTCATGAGAATTTACAATTTTTGCAATATGTCAAATTTGTCTTAATTTAATGTTAAAATGGTAGAAATTCAGCCAAAAATACATCAGGAATACATCATAACCCTGTTATTCTACAATAAATAGTGAAAAAATCATCTAAACCAAATCCCATGAAAATAGGCAAAATCTTACAGGTCCGCGCTCATGAGAATTTTCAATTTTTGCAATATGTCAAATTTGTCTTAATTTAATGTTAAAATGGTAGAAATTCAGCCAAAAATACATCAGGAATACATCATAACCCTGTTATTCTACAATAAATAGTGAAAAAATCATCTAAACCAAATCCCTAGAAAATAGGCAAAATCTTACAGGTCCGCGCTCATGAGAATTTTCAATTTTTGCAATATGTCAAATTTGTCTTAATTTAATGTTAAAATGGTAGAAATTCAGCCAAAAATACATCAGGAATACATCATAACTCTGTTATTCTACAATAAATAGTGAAAAAATCATCTAAACCAAATCCCTAGAAAATAGGCAAAATCTTACAGGTCCGCGCTCATGAGAAATTTACATTTTTGCAATATGTCAAATTTGTCTTAATTTTATGTTAAAATGGTAGAAATTCAGCCAAAAATACATCAGGAATACATCATAACCCTGTTATTCTACAATAAATAGTGAAAAAATCATCTAAACCAAATCCCATGAAAATAGGCAAAATCTTACAGGTCCGCACTCATGAGAATTTACAATTTTTGCAATATGTCAAATTTGTCTTAATTTAATGTTAAAATGGTAGAAATTCAGCCAAAAATACATCAGGAATACATCATAACCCTGTTATTCTACAATAAATAGTGAAAAAATCATCTAAACCAAATCCCTAGAAAATAGGCAAAATCTTACAGGTCCGCGCTCATGCGAATTTTCAATTTTTGCAATATGTCAAATTTGTCTTAATTTAATGTTAAAATGGTAGAAATTCAGCCAAAAATACATCAGGAATACATCATAGCCCTGTTATTCTACAATAAATAGTGAAAAAATCATCTAAACCAAATCCCTAGAAAATAGGCAAAATCTTACAGGTCCGCGCTCATAAGACTTTTATATTTTTGCAATATGTCAAATTTGTCTTAATTTAATGTTAAAATGGTAGAAATTCAGCCAAAAATACATCAGGAATACATCATAACCCTGTTATTCTACAATAAATAGTGAAAAAATCATCTAAACCAAATCCCTAGAAAATAGGCAAAATCTTACAGGTCCACGCTCATGAGAATTTACAATTTTTGCAATATGTCAAATTTGTCTTAATTTAATGTTAAAATGGTAGAAATTCAGCCAAAAATACATCAGGAATACATCATAACCCTGTTATTCTACAATAAATAGTGAAAAAATCATCTAAACCAAATCCCTAGAAAATAGGCAAAATCTTACAGGTCCGCGCTCATGCGAATTTTCAATTTTTGCAATATGTCAAATTTGTCTTAATTTAATGTTAAAATGATAGAAATTCAGCCAAAAATACATCAGGAATACATCATAACCCTGTTATTCTACAATAAATATTCATAATAGAATCTAAACCAAATCCCTAGAAAATAGGCAAAATCTTACAGGTCCGCACTCATGAGAATTTTCAATTTTTGCAATATGTCAAATTTGTCTTAATTTAATGTTAAATGGTAGAAATTCAGCCAAAAATACATCAGGAATACATCATAACCCTGTTATTCTACAATAAATAGTGAAAAAATCATCTAAACCAAATCCCTAGAAAATAGGCAAAATCTTACAGGTCCACGCTCATGAGAATTTACAATTTTTGCAATATGTCAAATTTGTCTTAATTTAATGTTAAAATGGTAGAAATTCAGCCAAAAATACATCAGGAATACATCATAACCCTGTTATTCTACAATAAATAGTGAAAAAATCATCTAAACCAAATCCCATGAAAATAGGCAAAATCTTACAGGTCCGCACTCATGAGAATTTACAATTTTTGCAATATGTCAAATTTGTCTTAATTTAATGTTAAAATGGTAGAAATTCAGCCAAAAATACATCAGGAATACATCATAACCCTGTTATTCTACAATAAATAGTGAAAAAATCATCTAAACCAAATCCCTAGAAAATAGGCAAAATCTTACAGGTCCGCGCTCATGCGAATTTTCAATTTTTGCAATATGTCAAATTTGTCTTAATTTAATGTTAAAATGGTAGAAATTCAGCCAAAAATACATCAGGAATACATCATAACCCTGTTATTCTACAATAAATAGTGAAAAAATCATCTAAACCAAATCCCTAGAAAATAGGCAAAATCTTACAGGTCCGCGCTCATAAGACTTTTCAATTTTTGCAATATGTCAAATTTGTCTTAATTTAATGTTAAAATGGTAGAAATTCAGCCAAAAATACATCAGGAATACATCATAACCCTGTTATTCTACAATAAATAGTGAAAAAATCATCTAAACCAAATCCCTAGAAAATAGGCAAAATCTTACAGGTCCGCGCTCATGCGAATTTTCAATTTTTGCAATATGTCAAATTTGTCTTAATTTAATGTTAAAATGGTAGAAATTCAGCCAAAAATACATCAGGAATACATCATAGCCCTGTTATTCTACAATAAATAGTGAAAAAATCATCTAAACCAAATCCCTAGAAAATAGGCAAAATCTTACAGGTCCGCGCTCATAAGACTTTTATATTTTTGCAATATGTCAAATTTGTCTTAATTTAATGTTAAAATGGTAGAAATTCAGCCAAAAATACATCAGGAATACATCATAACCCTGTTATTCTACAATAAATAGTGAAAAAATCATCTAAACCAAATCCCTAGAAAATAGGCAAAATCTTACAGGTCCACGCTCATGAGAATTTACAATTTTTGCAATATGTCAAATTTGTCTTAATTTAATGTTAAAATGGTAGAAATTCAGCCAAAAATACATCAGGAATACATCATAACCCTGTTATTCTACAATAAATAGTGAAAAAATCATCTAAACCAAATCCCTAGAAAATAGGCAAAATCTTACAAATCCACGCTCATGAGAATTTACAATTTTTGCAATATGTCAAATTTGTCTTAATTTAATGTTAAAATGGTAGAAATTCAGCCAAAAATACATCAGGAATACATCATAACCCTGTTATTCTACAATAAATAGTGAAAAAATCATCTAAACCAAATCCCTAGAAAATAGGCAAAATCTTACAGGTCCGCGCTCATAAGACTTTTCAATTTTTGCAATATGTCAAATTTGTCTTAATTTAATGTTAAAATGGTAGAAATTCAGCCAAAAATACATCAGGAATACATATTAACCCTGTTATTCTACAATAAATAGTCAAAATTGCATCTAAACCAAATCCCTAGAAAATAGGCAAAATCTTACAGGTCCGCGCTCATGAGAATTTTCAATTTTTGCAATATGTCAAATTTGTCTTAATTTAATGTTAAAATGGTAGAAATTCAGCCAAAAATACATCAGGAATACATCATAACCCTGTTATTCTACAATAAATAGTGAAAAAATCATCTAAACCAAATCCCTAGAAAATAGGCAAAATCTTACAGGTCCGCGCTCATGCGAATTTTCAATTTTTGCAATATGTCAAATTTGTCTTAATTTAATGTTAAAATGATAGAAATTCAGCCAAAAATACATCAGGAATACATCATAACCCTGTTATTCTACAATAAATATTCATAATAGAATCTAAACCAAATCCCTAGAAAATAGGCAAAATCTTACAGGTCCGCACTCATGAGAATTTTCAATTTTTGCAATATGTCAAATTTGTCTTAATTTAATGTTAAAATGGTAGAAATTCAGCCAAAAATACATCAGGAATACATCATAACCCTGTTATTCTACAATAAATAGTGAAAAAATCATCTAAACCAAATCCCTAGAAAATAGGCAAAATCTTACAGGTCCACGCTCATGAGAATTTACAATTTTTGCAATATGTCAAATTTGTCTTAATTTAATGTTAAAATGGTAGAAATTCAGCCAAAAATACATCAGGAATACATCATAACCCTGTTATTCTACAATAAATAGTGAAAAAATCATCTAAACCAAATCCCATGAAAATAGGCAAAATCTTACAGGTCCGCACTCATGAGAATTTACAATTTTTGCAATATGTCAAATTTGTCTTAATTTAATGTTAAAATGGTAGAAATTCAGCCAAAAATACATCAGGAATACATCATAACCCTGTTATTCTACAATAAATAGTGAAAAAATCATCTAAACCAAATCCCTAGAAAATAGGCAAAATCTTACAGGTCCGCGCTCATGCGAATTTTCAATTTTTGCAATATGTCAAATTTGTCTTAATTTAATGTTAAAATGGTAGAAATTCAGCCAAAAATACATCAGGAATACATCATAACCCTGTTATTCTACAATAAATAGTGAAAAAATCATCTAAACCAAATCCCTAGAAAATAGGCAAAATCTTACAGGTCCGCGCTCATAAGACTTTTCAATTTTTGCAATATGTCAAATTTGTCTTAATTTAATGTTAAAATGGTAGAAATTCAGCCAAAAATACATCAGGAATACATCATAACCCTGTTATTCTACAATAAATAGTGAAAAAATCATCTAAACCAAATCCCATGAAAATAGGCAAAATCTTACAGGTCCGCACTCATGAGAATTTACAATTTTTGCAATATGTCAAATTTGTCTTAATTTAATGTTAAAATGGTAGAAATTCAGCCAAAAATACATCAGGAATACATCATAACCCTGTTATTCTACAATAAATAGTGAAAAAATCATCTAAACCAAATCCCTAGAAAATAGGCAAAATCTTACAGGTCCGCGCTCATGCGAATTTTCAATTTTTGCAATATGTCAAATTTGTCTTAATTTAATGTTAAAATGGTAGAAATTCAGCCAAAAATACATCAGGAATACATCATAGCCCTGTTATTCTACAATAAATAGTGAAAAAATCATCTAAACCAAATCCCTAGAAAATAGGCAAAATCTTACAGGTCCGCGCTCATAAGACTTTTATATTTTTGCAATATGTCAAATTTGTCTTAATTTAATGTTAAAATGGTAGAAATTCAGCCAAAAATACATCAGGAATACATCATAACCCTGTTATTCTACAATAAATAGTGAAAAAATCATCTAAACCAAATCCCATGAAAATAGGCAAAATCTTACAGGTCCGCGCTCATGAGAATTTTCAATTTTTGCAATATGTCAAATTTGTCTTAATTTAATGTTAAAATGGTAGAAATTCAGCCAAAAATACATCAGGAATACATCATAACCCTGTTATTCTACAATAAATAGTGAAAAATCATCTAAACCAAATCCCATGAAAATAGGCAAAATCTTACAGGTCCGCGCTCATGAGAATTTAAAATTTTTGCAATATGTCAAATTTGTCTTAATTTAATGTTAAAATGGTAGAAATTCAACCAAAAATACATCAGGAATACATCATAACCCTGTTATTCTACAATAAATAGTGAAAAAATCATCTAAACCAAATCCCTAGAAAATAGGCAAAATCTTACAGGTCCGCGCTCATGAGAAATTTACATTTTTGCAATATGTCAAATTTGTCTTAATTTAATGTTAAAATGGTAGAAATTCAGCCAAAAATACATCAGGAATACATCATAACCCTGTTATTCTACAATAAATAGTGAAAAATCATCTAAACCAAATCCCATGAAAATAGGCAAAATCTTACAGGTCCGCACTCATGAGAATTTACAATTTTTGCAATATGTCAAATTTGTCTTAATTTAATGTTAAAATGGTAGAAATTCAGCCAAAAATACATCAGGAATACATCATAACCCTGTTATTCTACAATAAATAGTGAAAAAATCATCTAAACCCAATCCCTAGAAAATAGGCAAAATCTTACAGGTCCGCGCTCATAAGACTTTTCAATTTTTGCAATATGTCAAATTTGTCTTAATTTAATGTTAAAATGGTAGAAATTCAGCCAAAAATACATCAGGAATACATCATAACCCTGTTATTCTACAATAAATAATCAAAATAGCATCTAAACCAAATCCCTAGAAAATAGGCAAAATCTTACAGGTCCGCGCTCATGAGAATTTTCAATTTTTGCAATATGTCAAATTTGTCTTAATTTAATGTTAAAATGGTAGAAATTCAGCCAAAAATACATCAGGAATACATCATAACCCTGTTATTCTACAATAAATATTCATAATAGAATCTAAACCAAATCCCTAGAAAATAGGCAAAATCTTACAGGTCCGCGCTCATGAGAATTTTCAATTTTTGCAATATGTCAAATTTGTCTTAATTTAATGTTAAAATGGTAGAAATTCAGGTAAAAATACATCAGGAATACATCATAACCCTGTTATTCTACAATAAATAGTCAAAATAGCATCTAAACCAAATCCCTAGAAAATAGGCAAAATCTTACAGGTCCGCGCTCATGAGAATTTTCAATTTTTGCAATATGTCAAATTTGTCTTAATTTAATGTTAAAATGGTAGAAATTCAGCCAAAAATACATCAGGAATACATCATAACCCTGTTATTCTACAATAAATAGTCAAAATAGCATCTAAACCAAATCCCTAGAAAATAGGCAAAATCTTACAGGTCCGCGCTCATGAGAATTTTACATTTTTGCAATATGTCAAATTTGTCTTAATTTAATGTTAAAATAGTAGAAATTCAGCCAAAAATACATCAGGAGTACATCATAACCCTGTTATTCTACAATAAATAGTGAAAAAATCATCTAAACCAAATCCCTAGAAAATAGGCAAAACCTTACAGGTCCGCGCTCATGAGAATTTTCAATTTTTGCAATATGTCAAATTTGTCTTAATTTAATGTTAAAATGGTAGAAATTCAGCCAAAAATACATCAGGAATACATCATAACCCTGTTATTCTACAATAAATAGTGAAAAAATCATCTAAACCAAATCCCTAGAAAATAGGCAAAATCTTACAGGTCCGCGCTCATGAGAATTTTCAATTTTTGCAATATGTCAAATTTGTCTTAATTTAATGTTAAAATGGTAGAAATTCAGCCAAAAATACATCAGGAATACATCATAACCCTGTTATTCTACAATAAATAGTGAAAAAATCATCTAAACCAAATCCCATGAAAATAGGCAAAATCTTACAGGTCCGCACTCATGAGAATTTACAATTTTTGCAATATGTCAAATTTGTCTTAATTTAATGTTAAAATGGTAGAAATTCAGCCAAAAATACATCAGGAATACATCATAACCCTGTTATTCTACAATAAATAGTGAAAAAATCATCTAAACCAAATCCCTAGAAAATAGGCAAAATCTTACAGGTCCGCGCTCATGAGAATTTTCAATTTTTGCAATATGTCAAATTTGTCTTAATTTAATGTTAAAATGGTAGAAATTCAGCCAAAAATACATCAGGAATACATCATAACCCTGTTATTCTACAATAAATAGTGAAAAAATCATCTAAACCAAATCCCTAGAAAATAGGCAAAATCTTACAGGTCCGCGCTCATGCGAATTTTCAATTTTTGCAATATGTCAAATTTGTCTTAATTTAATGTTAAAATGATAGAAATTCAGCCAAAAATACATCAGGAATACATCATAACCCTGTTATTCTACAATAAATAGTGAAAAAATCATCTAAACCAAATCCCTAGAAAAAAGGCAAAATCTTACAGGTCCGCGCTCATGAGAATTTTCAATTTTTGCAATATGTCAAATTTGTCTTAATTTAATGTTAAAATGGTAGAAATTCAGCCAAAAATACATCAGGAATACATCATAACCCTGTTATTCTACAATAAATATTCATAATAGTATCTAAATCAAATCCCTAGAAAATAGGCAAAATCTTACAGGTCCGCGCTCATGCGAATTTTCAATTTTTGCAATATGTCAAATTTGTCTTAATTTAATGTTAAAATGGTAGAAATTCAGCCAAAAATACATCAGGAATACATCATAACCCTGTTATTCTACAATAAATAGTGAAAAAATCATCTAAACCAAATCCCTAGAAAATAGGCAAAATCTTACAGGTCCGCGCTCATGCGAATTTTCAATTTTTGCAATATGTCAAATTTGTCTTAATTTAATGTTAAAATGATAGAAATTCAGCCAAAAATACATCAGGAATACATCATAACCCTGTTATTCTACAATAAATAGTGAAAAAATCATCTAAACCAAATCCCTAGAAAATAGGCAAAATCTTACAGGTCCGCGCTCATGAGAATTTTCAATTTTTGCAATATGTCAAATTTGTCTTAATTTAATGTTAAAATGGTAGAAATTCAGCCAAAAATACATCAGGAATACATCATAACCCTGTTATTCTACAATAAATATTCATAATAGAATCTAAACCAAATCCCTAGAAAATAGGCAAAATCTTACAGGTCCGCGCTCATGAGAATTTTCAATTTTTGCAATATGTCAAATTTGTCTTAATTTAATGTTAAAATGGTAGAAATTCAGCCAAAAATACATCAGGAATACATCATAACCCTGTTATTCTACAATAAATAGTGAAAAAATCATCTAAACAAAATCCCTAGAAAATAGGCAAAATATTACAGGTCCGCGCTCATGCGAATTTTCAATTTTTGCAATATGTCAAATTTGTCTTAATTTAATGTTAAAATGGTAGAAATTCAGCCAAAAATACATCAGGAATACATCATAACCCTGTTATTCTACAATAAATAGTGAAAAAATCATCTAAACCAAATCCCTAGAAAATAGGCAAAATCTTACAGGTCCGCGCTCATGCGAATTTTCAATTTTTGCAATATGTCAAATTTGTCTTAATTTAATGTTAAAATGATAGAAATTCAGCCAAAAATACATCAGGAATACATCATAACCCTGTTATTCTACAATAAATAGTGAAAAAATCATCTTAACCAAATCCCTAGAAAATAGGCAAAATCTTACAGGTCCGCGCTCATGAGAATTTTCAATTTTTGCAATATGTCAAATTTGTCTTAATTTAATGTTAAAATGGTAGAAATTCAGCCAAAAATACATCAGGAATACATCATAACCCTGTTATTCTACAATAAATATTCATAATAGAATCTAAACCAAATCCCTAGAAAATAGGCAAAATCTTACAGGTCCGCGCTCATGAGAATTTTCAATTTTTGCAATATGTCAAATTTGTCTTAATTTAATGTTAAAATGGTAGAAATTCAGCCAAAAATACATCAGGAATACATCATAACCCTGTTATTCTACAATAAATAGTGAAAAAATCATCTAAACCAAATCCCTAGAAAATAGGCAAAATCTTACAGGTCCGCGCTCATGAGAATTTTCCATTTTTTCAATATGTCAAATTTGTCTTAATTTAATGTTAAAATGGTAGAAATTCAGCCAAAAATACATCAGGAATACATCATAACCCTGTTATTCTACAATAAATAGTCAAAATAGCATCCAAACCAAATCCCTAGAAAATAGGCAAAATCTTACAGGTCCGCGCTCATGAGAATTTTCAATTTTTTCAATATGTCAAATTTGTCTTAATTTAATGTTAAAATGGTAGAAATTCAGCCAAAAATACATCAGGAATACGTCATAACCCTGTTATTCTACAATAAATAGTGAAAAAATCATCTAAACCAAATCCCATGAAAATAGGCAAAATCTTACAGGTCCGCGCTCATGAGAATTTTCAATTTTTGCAATATGTCAAATTTGTCTTAATTTAATGTTAAAATGGTAGAAATTCAGCCAAAAATACATCAGGAATACATCATAACCCTGTTATTCTACAATAAATAGTGAAAAAATCATCTAAACCAAATCCCTAGAAAATAGGCAAAATCTTACAGGTCCGCGCTCATGAGAATTTAAAATTTTTGCAATATGTCAAATTTGTCTTAATTTAATGTTAAAATGGTAGAAATTCAACCAAAAATACATCAGGAATACATCATAACCCTGTTATTCTACAATAAATAGTGAAAAAATCATCTTAACCAAATCCCTAGAAAATAGGCAAAATCTTACAGGTCCGCGCTCATGAGAAATTTACATTTTTGCAATATGTCAAATTTGTCTTAATTTAATGTTAAAATGGTAGAAATTCAGCCAAAAATACATCAGGAATACATCATAACCCTGTTATTCTACAATAAATAGTGAAAAATCATCTAAACCAAATCCCATGAAAATAGGCAAAATCTTACAGGTCCGCACTCATGAGAATTTACAATTTTTGCAATATGTCAAATTTGTCTTAATTTAATGTTAAAATGGTAGAAATTCAGCCAAAAATACATCAGGAATACATCATAACCCTGTTATTCTACAATAAATAGTGAAAAAATCATCTAAACCCAATCCCTAGAAAATAGGCAAAATCTTACAGGTCCGCGCTCATAAGACTTTTCAATTTTTGCAATATGTCAAATTTGTCTTAATTTAATGTTAAAATGGTAGAAATTCAGCCAAAAATACATCAGGAATACATCATAACCCTGTTATTCTACAATAAATAATCAAAATAGCATCTAAACCAAATCCCTAGAAAATAGGCAAAATCTTACAGGTCCGCGCTCATGAGAATTTACAATTTTTGCAATATGTCAAATTTGTCTTAATTTAATGTTAAAATGGTAGAAATTCAGCCAAAAATACATCAGGAATACATCATAACCCTGTTATTCTACAATAAATAGTGAAAAAATCATCTAAACCAAATCCCTAGAAAATAGGCAAAATCTTACAGGTCCGCGCTCATGAGAATTTTCAATTTTTGCAATATGTCACATTTGTCTTAATTTAATGTTAAAATGGTAGAAATTCAGCCAAAAATACATCAGGAATACATCATAACCCTGTTATTCTACAATAAATAGTGAAAAAATCATCTAAACCCAATCCCTAGAAAATAGGCAAAATCTTACAGGTCCGCGCTCATAAGACTTTTCAATTTTTTCAATATGTCAAATTTGTCTTAATTTAATGTTAAAATGGTAGAAATTCAGCCAAAAATACATCAGGAATACATCATAACCCTGTTATTCTACAATAAATAGTGAAAAAATCATCTAAACCAAATCCCTAGAAAATAGGCAAAATCTTACAGGTCCGCGCTCATGCGAATTTTCAATTTTTGCAATATGTCAAATTTGTCTTAATTTAATGTTAAAATGATAGAAATTCAGCCAAAAATACATCAGGAATACATCATAACCCTGTTATTCTACAATAAATAGTGAAAAAATCATCTAAACCAAATCCCTAGAAAAAAGGCAAAATCTTACAGGTCCGCGCTCATGAGAATTTTCAATTTTTGCAATATGTCAAATTTGTCTTAATTTAATGTTAAAATGGTAGAAATTCAGCCAAAAATACATCAGGAATACATCATAACCCTGTTATTCTACAATAAATATTCATAATAGAATCTAAACCAAATCCCTAGAAAATAGGCAAAATCTTACAGGTCCGCGCTCATGCGAATTTTCAATTTTTGCAATATGTCAAATTTGTCTTAATTTAATGTTAAAATGGTAGAAATTCAGCCAAAAATACATCAGGAATACATCATAACCCTGTTATTCTACAATAAATAGTGAAAAAATCATCTAAACCAAATCCCTAGAAAATAGGCAAAATCTTACAGGTCCGCGCTCATGCGAATTTTCAATTTTTGCAATATGTCAAATTTGTCTTAATTTAATGTTAAAATGATAGAAATTCAGCCAAAAATACATCAGGAATACATCATAACCCTGTTATTCTACAATAAATAGTGAAAAAATCATCTAAACCAAATCCCTAGAAAAACGGCAAAATATTACAGGTCCGCGCTCATGAGAATTTTACATTTTTGCAATATGTCAAATTTGTCTTAATTTAATGTTAAAATGGTAGAAATTCAGCCAAAAATACATCAGGAATACATCATAACCCTGTTATTCTACAATAAATATTCATAATAGAATCTAAACCAAATCCCTAGAAAATAGGCAAAATCTTACAGGTCCGCGCTCATGAGAATTTTCAATTTTTGCAATATGTCAAATTTGTCTTAATTTAATGTTAAAATGGTAGAAATTCAGCCAAAAATACATCAGGAATACATCATAACCCTGTTATTCTACAATAAATAGTGAAAAAATCATCTAAACCAAATCCCTAGAAAATAGGCAAAATCTTACAGGTCCGCGCTCATGAGAATTTTCAATTTTTGCAATATGTCAAATTTGTCTTAATTTAATGTTAAAATGGTAGAAATTCAGCCAAAAATACATCAGGAATACATCATAACCCTGTTATTCTACAATAAATAGTGAAAAAATCATCTAAACCAAATCCCTAGAAAATAGGCAAAATCTTACAGGTCCGCGCTCATGAGAAATTTACATTTTTGCAATATGTCAAATTTGTCTTAATTTAATGTTAAAATGGTAGAAATTCAGCCAAAAATACATCAGGAATACATCATAACCCTGTTATTCTACAATAAATAGTGAAAAATCATCTAAACCAAATCCCATGAAAATAGGCAAAATCTTACAGGTCCGCGCTCATGAGAATTTTCAATTTTTTCAATATGTCAAATTTGTCTTAATTTAATGTTAAAATGGTAGAAATTCAGCCAAAAATACATCAGGAATACATCATAACCCTGTTATTCTACAATAAATAGTGAAAAAATCATCTAAACCAAATCCCTAGAAAATAGGCAAAATCTTACAGGTCCGCGCTCATGAGAAATTTACATTTTTGCAATATGTCAAATTTGTCTTAATTTAATGTTAAAATGGTAGAAATTCAGCCAAAAATACATCAGGAATACATCATAACCCTGTTATTCTACAATAAATAGTGAAAAATCATCTAAACCAAATCCCATGAAAATAGGCAAAATCTTACAGGTCCGCACTCATGAGAATTTACAATTTTTGCAATATGTCAAATTTGTCTTAATTTAATGTTAAAATGGTAGAAATTCAGCCAAAAATACATCAGGAATACATCATAACCCTGTTATTCTACAATAAATAGTGAAAAAATCATCTAAACCCAATCCCTAGAAAATAGGCAAAATCTTACAGGTCCGCGCTCATAAGACTTTTCAATTTTTGCAATATGTCAAATTTGTCTTAATTTAATGTTAAAATGGTAGAAATTCAGCCAAAAATACATCAGGAATACATCATAACCCTGTTATTCTACAATAAATAATCAAAATAGCATCTAAACCAAATCCCTAGAAAATAGGCAAAATCTTACAGGTCCGCGCTCATGCGAATTTTCAATTTTTGCAATATGTCAAATTTGTCTTAATTTAATGTTAAAATGGTAGAAATTCAGCCAAAAATACATCAGGAATACATCATAACCCTGTTATTCTATAATAAATATTCATAATAGAATCTAAACCAAATCCCTAGAAAATAGGCAAAATCTTACAGGTCCGCGCTCATGAGAATTTTCAATTTTTGCAATATGTCAAATTTGTCTTAATTTAATGTTAAAATGGTAGAAATTCAGGTAAAAATACATCAGGAATACATCATAACCCTGTTATTCTACAATAAATAGTCAAAATAGCATCTAAACCAAATCCCTAGAAAATAGGCAAAATCTTACAGGTCCGCGCTCATGAGAATTTTCAATTTTTGCAATATGTCAAATTTGTCTTAATTTAATGTTAAAATGGTAGAAATTCAGCCAAAAATACATCAGGAATACATCATAACCCTGTTATTCTACAATAAATAGTCAAAATAGCATCTAAACCAAATCCCTAGAAAATAGGCAAAATCTTACAGGTCCGCGCTCATGAGAATTTTACATTTTTGCAATATGTCAAATTTGTCTTAATTTAATGTTAAAATGGTAGAAATTCAGCCAAAAATACATCAGGAATACATCATAACCCTGTTATTCTACAATAAATAGTGAAAAAATCATCTAAACCAAATCCCTAGAAAATAGGCAAAATCTTACAGGTCCGCGCTCATGAGAATTTTCAATTTTTGCAATATGTCACATTTGTCTTAATTTAATGTTAAAATGGTAGAAATTCAGCCAAAAATACATCAGGAATACATCATAACCCTGTTATTCTACAATAAATAGTGAAAAAATCATCTAAACCCAATCCCTAGAAAATAGGCAAAATCTTACAGGTCCGCGCTCATAAGACTTTTCAATTTTTTCAATATGTCAAATTTGTCTTAATTTAATGTTAAAATGGTAGAAATTCAGCCAAAAATACATCAGGAATACATCATAACCCTGTTATTCTACAATAAATAGTGAAAAAATCATCTAAACCCAATCCCTAGAAAATAGGCAAAATCTTACAGGTCCGCGCTCATGCGAATTTTCAATTTTTGCAATATGTCAAATTTGTCTTAATTTAATGTTAAAATGATAGAAATTCAGCCAAAAATACATCAGGAATACATCATAACCCTGTTATTCTACAATAAATAGTGAAAAAATCATCTAAACCAAATCCCTAGAAAATAGGCAAAATCTTACAGGTCCGCACTCATGAGAATTTACAATTTTTGCAATATGTCAAATTTGTCTTAATTTAATGTTAAAATGGTAGAAATTCAGCCAAAAATACATCAGGAATACATCATAACCCTGTTATTCTACAATAAATAGTGAAAAAATCATCTAAACCAAATCCCTAGAAAATAGGCAAAATCTTACAGGTCCGCGCTCATGAGAATTTTCAATTTTTGCAATATGTCACATTTGTCTTAATTTAATGTTAAAATGGTAGAAATTCAGCCAAAAATACATCAGGAATACATCATAACCCTGTTATTCTACAATAAATAGTGAAAAAATCATCTAAACCCAATCCCTAGAAAATAGGCAAAATCTTACAGGTCCGCGCTCATAAGACTTTTCAATTTTTTCAATATGTCAAATTTGTCTTAATTTAATGTTAAAATGGTAGAAATTCAGCCAAAAATACATCAGGAATACATCATAACCCTGTTATTCTACAATAAATAGTGAAAAAATCATCTAAACCCAATCCCTAGAAAATAGGCAAAATCTTACAGGTCCGCGCTCATGCGAATTTTCAATTTTTGCAATATGTCAAATTTGTCTTAATTTAATGTTAAAATGATAGAAATTCAGCCAAAAATACATCAGGAATACATCATAACCCTGTTATTCTACAATAAATAGTGAAAAAATCATCTAAACCAAATCCCTAGAAAATAGGCAAAATCTTACAGGTCCGCGCTCATGCGAATTTTCAATTTTTGCAATATGTCAAATTTGTCTTAATTTAATGTTAAAATGATAGAAATTCAGCCAAAAATACATCAGGAATACATCATAACCCTGTTATTCTACAATAAATAGTGAAAAAATCATCTAAACCAAATCCCTAGAAAATAGGCAAAATCTTACAGGTCCGCGCTCATGAGAATTTTACATTTTTGCAATATGTCAAATTTGTCTTAATTTAATGTTAAAATGGTAGAAATTCAGCCAAAAATACATCAGGAATACATCATAACCCTGTTATTCTACAATAAATATTCATAATAGAATCTAAACCAAATCCCCAGAAAATAGGCAAAATCTTACAGGTCCGCGCTCATGAGAATTTTCAATTTTTGCAATATGTCAAATTTGTCTTAATTTAATGTTAAAATGGTAGAAATTCAGCCAAAAATACATCAGGAATACATCATAACCCTGTTATTCTACAATAAATAGTGAAAAAATCATCTAAACCAAATCCCTAGAAAATAGGCAAAATCTTACAGGTCCGCGCTCATGCGAATTTTCAATTTTTGCAATATGTCAAATTTGTCTTAATTTAATGTTAAAATGATAGAAATTCAGCCAAAAATACATCAGGAATACATCATAACCCTGTTATTCTACAATAAATAGTGAAAAAATCATCTAAACCAAATCCCTAGAAAATAGGCAAAATCTTACAGGTCCGCGCTCATGCGAATTTTCAATTTTTGCAATATGTCAAATTTGTCTTAATTTAATGTTAAAATGATAGAAATTCAGCCAAAAATACATCAGGAATACATCATAACCCTGTTATTCTACAATAAATAGTGAAAAAATCATCTAAACCAAATCCCTAGAAAATAGGCAAAATATTACAGGTCCGCGCTCATGAGAATTTTACATTTTTGCAATATGTCAAATTTGTCTTAATTTAATGTTAAAATGGTAGAAATTCAGCCAAAAATACATCAGGAATACATCATAACCCTGTTATTCTACAATAAATATTCATAACAGAATCTAAACCAAATCCCTAGAAAATAGGCAAAATCTTACAGGTCCGCGCTCATGAGAATTTTCAATTTTTGCAATATGTCAAATTTGTCTTAATTTAATGTTAAAATGGTAGAAATTCAGCCAAAAATACATCAGGAATACATCATAACCCTGTTATTCTACAATAAATAGTGAAAAAATCATCTAAACCAAATCCCTAGAAAATAGGCAAAATCTTACAGGTCCGCGCTCATGAGAATTTTCAATTTTTGCAATATGTCAAATTTGTCTTAATTTAATGTTAAAATGGTAGAAATTCAGCCAAAAATACATCAGGAATACATCATAACCCTGTTATTCTACAATAAATAGTGAAAAAATCATCTAAACCAAATCCCTAGAAAATAGGCAAAATCTTACAGGTCCGCGCTCATGCGAATTTTCAATTTTTGCAATATGTCAAATTTGTCTTAATTTAATGTTAAAATGGTAGAAATTCAGCCAAAAATACATCAGGAATACATCATAACCCTGTTATTCTACAATAAATAGTGAAAAAATCATCTAAACCAAATCCCTAGAAAATAGGCAAAATCTTACAGGTCCGCGCTCATGCGAATTTTCAATTTTTGCAATATGTCAAATTTGTCTTAATTTAATGTTAAAATGATAGAAATTCAGCCAAAAATACATCAGGAATACATCATAACCCTGTTATTCTACAATAAATAGTTAAAAAATCATCTAAACCAAATCCCTAGAAAATAGGCAAAATCTTACAGGTCCGCGCTCATGAGGATTTTCAATTTTTGCAATATGTCAAATTTGTCTTAATTTAATGTTAAAATGGTAGAAATTCAGCCAAAAATACATCAGGAATACATCATAACCCTGTTATTCTACAATTAATATTCATAATAGAATCTAAACCAAATCCCTAGAAAATAGGCAAAATCTTACAGGTCCGCGCTCATGAGAATTTTCAATTTTTGCAATATGTCAAATTTGTCTTAATTTAATGTTAAAATGGTAGAAATTCAGCCAAAAATACATCAGGAATACATCATAACCCTGTTATTCTACAATAAATAGTGAAAAAATCATCTAAACCAAATCCCTAGAAAATAGGCAAAATCTTACAGGTCCGCGCTCATGAGAAATTTACATTTTTGCAATATGTCAAATTTGTCTTAATTTAATGTTAAAATGGTAGAAATTCAGCCAAAAATACATCAGGAATACATCATAACCCTGTTATTCTACAATAAATATTCATAATAGAATCTAAACCAAATCCCTAGAAAATAGGCAAAATCTTACAGGTCCGCGCTCATGAGAATTTTCAATTTTTGCAATATGTCAAATTTGTCTTAATTTAATGTTAAAATGGTAGAAATTCAGCCAAAAATACATCAGGAATACATCATAACCCTGTTATTCTACAATAAATAGTGAAAAAATCATCTAAACCAAATCCCTAGAAAATAGGCAAAATCTTACAGGTCCGCGCTCATGAGAATTTTCAATTTTTGCAATATGTCAAATTTGTCTTAATTTAATGTTAAAATGGTAGAAATTCAGCCAAAAATACATCAGGAATACATCATAACCCTGTTATTCTACAATAAATAGTGAAAAAATCATCTAAACCAAATCCCTAGAAAATAGGCAAAATCTTACAGGTCCGCGCTCATGCGAATTTTCAATTTTTGCAATATGTCAAATTTGTCTTAATTTAATGTTAAAATGGTAGAAATTCAGCCAAAAATACATCAGGAATACATCATAACCCTGTTATTCTACAATAAATAGTGAAAAAATCATCTAAACCAAATCCCTAGAAAATAGGCAAAATCTTACAGGTCCGCGCTCATGCGAATTTTCAATTTTTGCAATATGTCAAATTTGTCTTAATTTAATGTTAAAATGATAGAAATTCAGCCAAAAATACATCAGGAATACATCATAACCCTGTTATTCTACAATAAATAGTGAAAAAATCATCTAAACCCAATCCCTAGAAAATAGGCAAAATCTTACAGGTCCGCGCTCATGAGGATTTTCAATTTTTGCAATATGTCAAATTTGTCTTAATTTAATGTTAAAATGGTAGAAATTCAGCCAAAAATACATCAGGAATACATCATAACCCTGTTATTCTACAATTAATATTCATAATAGAATCTAAACCAAATCCCTGGAAAATTGGCAAAATCTTACAGGTCCGCGCTCATGAGAATTTTCAATTTTTGCAATATGTCAAATTTGTCTTAATTTAATGTTAAAATGGTAGAAATTCAGCCAAAAATACATCAGGAATACATCATAACCCTGTTATTCTACAATAAATAGTGAAAAAATCATCTAAACCAAATCCCTAGAAAATAGGCAAAATCTTACAGGTCCGCGCTCATGAGAAATTTACATTTTTGCAATATGTCAAATTTGTCTTAATTTAATGTTAAAATGGTAGAAATTCAGCCAAAAATACATCAGGAATACATCATAACCCTGTTATTCTACAATAAATAGTGAAAAAATCATCTAAACCAAATCCCATGAAAATAGGCAAAATCTTACAGGTCCGCACTCATGAGAATTTACAATTTTTGCAATATGTCAAATTTGTCTTAATTTAATGTTAAAATGGTAGAAATTCAGCCAAAAATACATCAGGAATACATCATAACCCTGTTATTCTACAATAAATAGTGAAAAAATCATCTAAACCAAATCCCATGAAAATAGGCAAAATCTTACAGGTCTGCGCTCATGAGAATTTTCAATTTTTGCAATATGTCAAATTTGTCTTAATTTAATGTTAAAATGGTAGAAATTCAGCCAAAAATACATCAGGAATACATCATAACCCTGTTATTCTACAATAAATAGTGAAAAAATCATCTAAACCAAATCCCTAGAAAATAGGCAAAATCTTACAGGTCCGCGCTCATGAGAATTTAAAATTTTTGCAATATGTCAAATTTGTCTTAATTTAATGTTAAAATGGTAGAAATTCAGCCAAAAATACATCAGGAATACATCATAACCCTGTTATTCTACAATAAATAGTGAAAAAATCATCTAAACCAAATCCCTAGAAAATAGGCAAAATCTTACAGGTCCGCGCTCATGAGAAATTTACATTTTTGCAATATGTCAAATTTGTCTTAATTTAATGTTCAAATGGTAGAAATTCAGCCAAAAATACATCAGGAATACATCATAACCCTGTTATTCTACAATAAATAGTGAAAAATCATCTAAACCAAATCCCATGAAAATAGGCAAAATCTTACAGGTCCGCACTCATGAGAATTTACAATTTTTGCAATATGTCAAATTTGTCTTAATTTAATGTTAAAATGGTAGAAATTCAGCCAAAAATACATCAGGAATACATCATAACCCTGTTATTCTACAATAAATAGTGAAAAAATCATCTAAACAAAATCCCTAGAAAATAGGCAAAATCTTACAGGTCCGCGCTTATGCGAATTTTCAATTTTTGCAATATGTCAAATTTGTCTTAATTTAATGTTAAAATGGTAGAAATTCAGCCAAAAATACATCAGGAATACATCATAACCCTATTTTTCTACAATAAATAGTGAAAAAATCATCTAAACCAAATCCCTAGAAAATAGGCAAAATCTTACAGGTCCGCGCTCATGAGAATTTTACATTTTTGCAATATGTCAAATTTGTCTTAATTTAATGTTAAAATGGTAGAAATTCAGCCAAAAATACATCAGGAATACATCATAACCCTGTTATTCTACAATAAATATTCATAATAGAATCTAAACCAAATCCCTAGAAAATAGGCAAAATCTTACAGGTCCGCGCTCATGAGAATTTTTAATTTTTGCAATATGTCAAATTTGTCTTAATTTAATGTTAAAATGGTAGAAATTCAGCCAAAAATACATCAGGAATACATCATAACCCTGTTATTCTACAATAAATAGTGAAAAAATCATCTAAACCAAATCCCTAGAAAATAGGCAAAATCTTACAGGTCCGCGCTCATGAGAATTTTCAATTTTTGCAATATGTCAAATTTGTCTTAATTTAATGTTAAAATGGTAGAAATTCAGCCAAAAATACATCAGGAATACATCATAACCCTGTTATTCTACAATAAATAGTGAAAAAATCATCTAAACCAAATCCCTAGAAAATAGGCAAAATCTTACAGGTCCGCGCTCATGAGAATTTTACATTTTTGCAATATGTCAAATTTGTCTTAATTTAATGTAAAAATGGTAGAAATTCAGCCAAAAATACATCAGGAATACATCATAACCCTGTTATTCTACAATAAATAGTGAAAAAATCATCTAAACCAAATCCCTAGAAAATAGGCAAAATCTTACAGGTCCGCGCTCATGAGAATTTTCAATTTTTGCAATATGTCAAATTTGTCTTAATTTAATGTTAAAATGGTAGAAATTCAGCCAAAAATACATCAGGAATACATCATAACCCTGTTATTCTACAATAAATAGTGAAAAAATCATCTAAACCAAATCCCTAGAAAATAGGCAAAATCTTACAGGTCCGCGCTCATGAGAATTTTCAATTTTTGCAATATGTCAAATTTGTCTTAATTTAATGTTAAAATGGTAGAAATTCAGCCAAAAATACATCAGGAATACATCATAACCCTGTTATTCTACAATAAATAGTGAAAAAATCATCTAAACCAAATCCCTAGAAAATAGGCAAAATCTTACAGGTCCGCGCTCATGAGAATTTTCAATTTTTGCAATATGTCAAATTTGTCTTAATTTAATGTTAAAATGGTAGAAATTCAGCCAAAAATACATCAGGAATACATCATAACCCTGTTATTCTACAATAAATAGTGAAAAAATCATCTAAACCAAATCCCTAGAAAATAGGCAAAATCTTACAGGTCCGCGCTCATGCGAATTTTCAATTTTTGCAATATGTCAAATTTGTCTTAATTTAATGTTAAAATGGTAGAAATTCAGCCAAAAATACATCAGGAATACATCATAACCCTGTTATTCTACAATAAATAGTGAAAAAATCATCTAAACCAAATCCCTAGAAAATAGGCAAAATCTTACAGGTCCGCGCTCGTGCGAATTTTCAATTTTTGCAATATGTCAAATTTGTCTTAATTTAATGTTAAAATGGTAGAAATTCAGCCAAAAATACATCAGGAATACATCATAACCCTGTTATTCTACAATAAATAGTGAAAAAATCATCTAAACCAAATCCCTAGAAAATAGGCAAAATCTTACAGGTCCGCGCTCATGCGAATTTTCAATTTTTGCAATATGTCAAATTTGTCTTAATTTAATGTTAAAATGGTAGAAATTCAGCCAAAAATACATCAGGAATACATCATAACCCTGTTATTCTACAATAAATAGTGAAAAAATCATCTAAACCAAATCCCTAGAAAATAGGCAAAATCTTACAGGTCCGCGCTCATGCGAATTTTCAATTTTTGCAATATGTCAAATTTGTCTTAATTTAATGTTAAAATGATAGAAATTCAGCCAAAAATACATCAGGAATACATCATAACCCTGTTATTCTACAATAAATAGTGAAAAAATCATCTAAACCAAATCCCTAGAAAATAGGCAAAATCTTACAGGTCCGCGCTCATGAGAATTTTCAATTTTTGCAATATGTCAAATTTGTCTTAATTTAATGTTAAAATGGTAGAAATTCAGCCAAAAATACATCAGGAATACATCATAACCCTGTTATTCTACAATAAATATTCATAATAGAATCTAAACCAAATCCCTAGAAAATAGGCAAAATCTTACAGGTCCGCGCTCATGAGAATTTTCAATTTTTGCAATATGTCAAATTTGTCTTAATTTAATGTTAAAATATTAGAAATTCAGCCAAAAATACATCAGGAATACATCATAACCCTGTTATTCTACAATAAATAGTGAAAAAATCATCTAAACCAAATCCCTAGAAAATAGGCAAAATCTTACAGGTCCGCGCTCATGAGAATTTTCAATTTTTGCAATATGTCAAATTTGTCTTAATTTAATGTTAAAATGGTAGAAATTCAGCCAAAAATACATCAGGAATACATCATAACCCTGTTATTCTACAATAAATAGTGAAAAAATCATCTAAACCAAATCCCTAGAAAATAGGCAAAATCTTACAGGTCCGCGCTCATGCGAATTTTCAATTTTTGCAATATGTCAAATTTGTCTTAATTTAATGTTAAAATGGTAGAAATTCAGCCAAAAATACATCAGGAATACATCATAACCCTGTTATTCTACAATAAATAGTGAAAAAATTATCTAAACCAAATCCCTAGAAAATAGGCAAAATCTTACAGGTCCGCGCTCATGCGAATTTTCAATTTTTGCAATATGTCAAATTTGTCTTAATTTAATGTTAAAATGGTAGAAATTCAGCCAAAAATACATCAGGAATACATCATAACCCTGTTATTCTACAATAAATAGTGAAAAAATCATCTAAACCAAATCCCTAGAAAATAGGCAAAATCTTACAGGTCCGCGCTCATGCGAATTTTCAATTTTTGCAATATGTCAAATTTGTCTTAATTTAATGTTAAAATGGTAGAAATTCAGCCAAAAATACATCAGGAATACATCATAACCCTGTTATTCTACAATAAATAGTGAAAAAATCATCTAAACCAAATCCCTAGAAAATAGGCAAAATCTTACAGGTCCGCGCTCATGCGAATTTTCAATTTTTGCAATATGTCAAATTTGTCTTAATTTAATGTTAAAATGGTAGAAATTCAGCCAAAAATACATCAGGAATACATCATAACCCTGTTATTCTACAATAAATAGTGAAAAAATCATCTAAACCAAATCCCTAGAAAATAGGCAAAATCTTACAGGTCCGCGCTCGTGCGAATTTTCAATTTTTGCAATATGTCAAATTTGTCTTAATTTAATGTTAAAATGGTAGAAATTCAGCCAAAAATACATCAGGAATACATCATAACCCTGTTATTCTACAATAAATAGTGAAAAAATCATCTAAACCAAATCCCTAGAAAATAGGCAAAATCTTACAGGTCCGCGCTCATGCGAATTTTCAATTTTTGCAATATGTCAAATTTGTCTTAATTTAATGTTAAAATGGTAGAAATTCAGCCAAAAATACATCAGGAATACATCATAACCCTGTTATTCTACAATAAATAGTGAAAAAATCATCTAAACCAAATCCCTAGAAAATAGGCAAAATCTTACAGGTCCGCGCTCATGCGAATTTTCAATTTTTGCAATATGTCAAATTTGTCTTAATTTAATGTTAAAATGATAGAAATTCAGCCAAAAATACATCAGGAATACATCATAACCCTGTTATTCTACAATAAATAGTGAAAAAATCATCTAAACCAAATCCCTAGAAAATAGGCAAAATCTTACAGGTCCGCGCTCATGAGAATTTTCAATTTTTGCAATATGTCAAATTTGTCTTAATTTAATGTTAAAATGGTAGAAATTCAGCCAAAAATACATCAGGAATACATCATAACCCTGTTATTCTACAATAAATATTCATAATAGAATCTAAACCAAATCCCTAGAAAATAGGCAAAATCTTACAGGTCCGCGCTCATGAGAATTTTCAATTTTTGCAATATGTCAAATTTGTCTTAATTTAATGTTAAAATATTAGAAATTCAGCCAAAAATACATCAGGAATACATCATAACCCTGTTATTCTACAATAAATAGTGAAAAAATCATCTAAACCAAATCCCTAGAAAATAGGCAAAATCTTACAGGTCCGCGCTCATGAGAATTTTCAATTTTTGCAATATGTCAAATTTGTCTTAATTTAATGTTAAAATGGTAGAAATTCAGCCAAAAATACATCAGGAATACATCATAACCCTGTTATTCTACAATAAATAGTGAAAAAATCATCTAAACCAAATCCCTAGAAAATAGGCAAAATCTTACAGGTCCGCGCTCATGCGAATTTTCAATTTTTGCAATATGTCAAATTTGTCTTAATTTAATGTTAAAATGGTAGAAATTCAGCCAAAAATACATCAGGAATACATCATAACCCTGTTATTCTACAATAAATAGTGAAAAAATTATCTAAACCAAATCCCTAGAAAATAGGCAAAATCTTACAGGTCCGCGCTCATGCGAATTTTCAATTTTTGCAATATGTCAAATTTGTCTTAATTTAATGTTAAAATGGTAGAAATTCAGCCAAAAATACATCAGGAATACATCATAACCCTGTTATTCTACAATAAATAGTGAAAAAATCATCTAAACCAAATCCCTAGAAAATAGGCAAAATCTTACAGGTCCGCGCTCATGCGAATTTTCAATTTTTGCAATATGTCAAATTTGTCTTAATTTAATGTTAAAATGGTAGAAATTCAGCCAAAAATACATCAGGAATACATCATAACCCTGTTATTCTACAATAAATAGTGAAAAAATCATCTAAACCAAATCCCTAGAAAATAGGCAAAATCTTACAGGTCCGCGCTCATGCGAATTTTCAATTTTTGCAATATGTCAAATTTGTCTTAATTTAATGTTAAAATGATAGAAATTCAGCCAAAAATACATCAGGAATACATCATAACCCTGTTATTCTACAATAAATAGTGAAAAAATCATCTAAACCAAATCCCTAGAAAATAGGCAAAATCTTACAGGTCCGCGCTCATGAGAATTTTACATTTTTGCAATATGTCAAATTTGTCTTAATTTAATGTTAAAATGGTAGAAATTCAGCCAAAAATACATCAGGAATACATCATAACCCTGTTATTCTACAATAAATATTCATAATAGAATCTAAACCAAATCCCTAGAAAATAGGCAAAATCTTACAGGTCCGCGCTCATGAGAATTTTCAATTTTTGCAATATGTGAAATTTGTCTTAATTTAATGTTAAAATGGTAGAAATTCAGCCAAAAATACATCAGGAATACATCATAACCCTGTTATTCTACAATAAATAGTGAAAAAATCATCTAAACCAAATCCCTAGAAAAAAGGCAAAATCTTACAGGTCCGCGCTCATGAGAATTTTACATTTTTGCAATATGTCAAATTTGTCTTAATTTAATGTTAAAATGGTAGAAATTCAGCCAAAAATACATCAGGAATACATCATAACCCTGTTATTCTACAATAAATATTTATAATAGAATCTAAACCAAATCCCTAGAAAATAGGCAAAATCTTACAGGTCCGCGCTCATGAGAATTTTCAATTTTTGCAATATGTCAAATTTGTCTTAATTTAATGTTAAAATGGTAGAAATTCAGCCAAAAATACATCAGGAATACATCATAACCCTGTTATTCTACAATAAATAGTGAAAAAATCATCTTATCTTAATCCCTAGAAAATAGGCAAAATCTTACAGGTCCGCGCTCATGAGAATTTTCAATTTTTTCAATATGTCAAATTTGTCTTAATTTAATGTTAAAATGGTAGAAATTCAGCCAAAAATACATCAGGAATACATCATAACCCTGTTATTCTACAATAAATAGTAAAAAAAGCATCTAAACCAAATCCCTAGAAAATAGGCAAAATCTTACAGGTCCGCGCTCATGAGAATTTTCAATTTTTGCAATATGTCAAATTTGTCTTAATTTAATGTTAAAATGGTAGAAATTCAGCCAAAAATACATCAGGAATACATCATAACCCTGTTATTCTACAATAAATAGTGAAAAAATCATCTAAACCAAATCCCTAGAAAAAAGGCAAAATCTTACAGGTCCGCGCTCATGAGAATTTTACATTTTTGCAATATGTCAAATTTGTCTTAATTTAATGTTAAAATGGTAGAAATTCAGCCAAAAATACATCAGGAATACATCATAACCCTGTTATTCTACAATAAATATTCATAATAGAATCTAAACCAAATCCCTAGAAAATAGGCAAAATCTTACAGGTCCGCGCTCATGAGAATTTTACATTTTTGCAATATGTCAAATTTGTCTTAATTTAATGTTAAAATGGTAGAAATTCAGCCAAAAATACATCAGGAATACATCATAACCCTGTTATTCTACAATAAATAGTGAAAAAATCATCTAAACCAAATCCCATGAAAATAGGCAAAATCTTACAGGTCCGCACTCATGAGAATTTACAATTTTTGCAATATGTCAAATTTGTCTTAATTTAATGTTAAAATGGTAGAAATTCAGCCAAAAATACATCAGGAATACATCATAACCCTGTTATTCTACAATAAATAGTGAAAAAATCATCTAAACCAAATCCCTAGAAAATAGGCAAAATCTTACAGGTCCGCGCTCATGAGAATTTTCAATTTTTGCAATATGTCAAATTTGTCTTAATTTAATGTTAAAATGGTAGAAATTCAGCCAAAAATACATCAGGAATACATCATAACCCTGTTATTCTACAATAAATAGTGAAAAAATCATCTAAACCAAATCCCTAGAAAATAGGCAAAATCTTACAGGTCCGCGCTCATGCGAATTTTCAATTTTTGCAATATGTCAAATTTGTCTTAATTTAATGTTAAAATGATAGAAATTCAGCCAAAAATACATCAGGAATACATCATAACCCTGTTATTCTACAATAAATAGTGAAAAAATCATCTAAACCAAATCCCTAGAAAATAGGCAAAATCTTACAGGTCCGCGCTCATGCGAATTTTCAATTTTTGCAATATGTCAAATTTGTCTTAATTTAATGTTAAAATGGTAGAAATTCAGCCAAAAATACATCAGGAATACATCATAACCCTGTTATTCTACAATAAATAGTGAAAAAATCATCTAAACCCAATCCCTAGAAAATAGGCAAAATCTTACAGGTCCGCGCTCATAAGACTTTTCAATTTTTGCAATATGTCAAATTTGTCTTAATTTAATGTTAAAATGGTAGAAATTCAGCCAAAAATACATCAGGAATACATCATAACCCTGTTATTCTACAATAAATAGTGAAAAAATCATCTAAACCAAATCCCTAGAAAATAGGCAAAATCTTACAGGTCCGCGCTCATGAGAAATTTACATTTTTGCAATATGTCAAATTTGTCTTAATTTAATGTTAAAATGGTAGAAATTCAGCCAAAAATACATCAGGAATACATCATAACCCTGTTATTCTACAATAAATAGTGAAAAAATCATCTAAACAAAATCCCATTAAAATAGGCAAAATCTTACAGGTCCGCACTCATGAGAACTTACAATTTTTGCAATATGTCAAATTTGTCTTAATTTAATGTTAAAATGGTAGAAATTCAGCCAAACATACATCAGGAATACATCATAACCCTGTTATTCTACAATAAATAGTGAAAAAATCATCTAAACCAAATCCCTAGAAAATAGGCAAAATCTTACAGGTCCGCGCTCATGAGAATTTTACATTTTTGCAATATGTCAAATTTGTCTTAATTTAATGTTAAAATGGTAGAAATTCAGCCAAAAATACATCAGGAATACATCATAACCCTGTTATTCTACAATAAATAGTGAAAAAATCATCTAAACCAAATCCCTAGAAAATAGGCAAAATCTTACAGGTCCGCGCTCATGCGAATTTTCAATTTTTGCAATATGTCAAATTTGTCTTAATTTAATGTTAAAATGATAGAAATTCAGCCAAAAATACATCAGGAATACATCATAACCCTGTTATTCTACAATAAATAGTGAAAAAATCATCTAAACCAAATCCCTAGAAAAAAGGCAAAATCTTACAGGTCCGCGCTCATGAGAATTTTACATTTTTGCAATATGTCAAATTTGTCTTAATTTAATGTTAAAATGGTAGAAATTCAGCCAAAAATACATCAGGAATACATCATAACCCTGTTATTCTACAATAAATAGTGAAAAAATCATCTAAACCAAATCCCTAGAAAATAGGCAAAATCTTACAGGTCCGCGCTCATGAGAATTTTCAATTTTTGCAATATGTCAAATTTGTCTTAATTTAATGTTAAAATGGTAGAAATTCAGCCAAAAATACATCAGGAATACATCATAACCCTGTTATTCTACAATAAATAGTGAAAAAATCATCTAAACCAAATCCCTAGAAAATAGGCAAAATCTTACAGGTCCGCGCTCATGCGAATTTTCAATTTTTGCAATATGTCAAATTTGTCTTAATTTAATGTTAAAATGATAGAAATTCAGCCAAAAATACATCAGGAATACATCATAACCCTGTTATTCTACAATAAATAGTGAAAAAATCATCTAAACCAAATCCCTAGAAAATAGGCAAAATCTTACAGGTCCGCGCTCATGCGAATTTTCAATTTTTGCAATATGTCAAATTTGTCTTAATTTAATGTTAAAATGGTAGAAATTCAGCCAAAAATACATCAGGAATACATCATAACCCTGTTATTCTACAATTAATAGTGAAAAAATCATCTAAACCCAATCCCTAGAAAATAGGCAAAATCTTACAGGTCCGCGCTCATAAGACTTTTCAATTTTTGCAATATGTCAAATTTGTCTTAATTTAATGTTAAAATGGTAGAAATTCAGCCAAAAATACATCAGGAATACATCATAACCCTGTTATTCTACAATAAATAGTGAAAAAATCATCTAAACCAAATCCCTAGAAAATAGGCAAAATCTTACAGGTCCGCGCTCATGAGAAATTTACATTTTTGCAATATGTCAAATTTGTCTTAATTTAATGTTAAAATGGTAGAAATTCAGCCAAAAATACATCAGGAATACATCATAACCCTGTTATTCTACAATAAATAGTGAAAAAATCATCTAAACCAAATCCCATTAAAATAGGCAAAATCTTACAGGTCCGCACTCATGAGAACTTACAATTTTTGCAATATGTCAAATTTGTCTTAATTTAATGTTAAAATGGTAGAAATTCAGCCAAACATACATCAGGAATACATCATAACCCTGTTATTCTACAATAAATAGTGAAAAAATCATCTAAACCAAATCCCTAGAAAATAGGCAAAATCTTACAGGTCCGCGCTCATGAGAATTTTAAATTTTTGCAATATGTCAAATTTGTCTTAATTTAATGTTAAAATGGTAGAAATTCAGCCAAAAATACATCAGGAATACATCATAACCCTGTTATTCTACAATAAATAGTGAAAAAATCATCTAAACCAAATCCCTAGAAAATAGGCAAAATCTTACAGGTCCGCGCTCATGCGAATTTTCAATTTTTGCAATATGTCAAATTTGTCTTAATTTAATGTTAAAATGATAGAAATTCAGCCAAAAATACATCAGGAATACATCATAACCCTGTTATTCTACAATAAATAGTGAAAAAATCATCTAAACCAAATCCCTAGAAAAAAGGCAAAATCTTACAGGTCCGCGCTCATGAGAATTTTCAATTTTTGCAATATGTCAAATTTGTCTTAATTTAATGTTAAAATGGTAGAAATTCAGCCAAAAATACATCAGGAATACATCATAACCCTGTTATTCTACAATAAATAGTGAAAAAATCATCTAAACCAAATCCCTAGAAAATAGGCAAAATCTTACAGGTCCGCGCTCATGAGAATTTTCAATTTTTGCAATATGTCAAATTTGTCTTAATTTAATGTTAAAATGGTAGAAATTCAGCCAAAAATACATCAGGAATACATCATAGCCCTGTTATTCTACAATAAATAGTGAAAAAATCATCTAAACCAAATCCCTAGAAAATAGGCAAAATCTTACAGGTCCGCGCTCATGAGAATTTACAATTTTTGCAATATGTCAAATTTGTCTTAATTTAATGTTAAAATGGTAGAAATTCAGCCAAAAATACATCAGGAATACATCATAACCCTGTTATTCTACAATAAATAGTGAAAAAATCATCTAAACCAAATCCCATGAAAATAGGCAAAATCTTACAGGTCCGCGCTCATGAGAAATTTACATTTTTGCAATATGTCAAATTTGTCTTAATTTAATGTTAAAATGGTAGAAATTCAGCCAAAAATACATCAGGAATACATCATAACCCTGTTATTCTACAATAAATAGTGAAAAAATCATCTAAACCAAATCCCATGAAAATAGGCAAAATCTTACAGGTCCGCACTCATGAGAATTTACAATTTTTGCAATATGTCAAATTTGTCTTAATTTAATGTTAAAATGGTAGAAATTCAGCCAAAAATACATCAGGAATACATCATAACCCTGTTATTCTACAATAAATAGTGAAAAAATCATCTAAACCAAATCCCTCGAAAATAGGCAAAATCTTACAGGTCCGCGCTCATGCGAATTTTCAATTTTTGCAATATGTCAAATTTGTCTTAATTTAATGTTAAAATGGTAGAAATTCAGCCAAAAATACATCAGGAATACATCATAACCCTGTTATTCTACAATAAATAGTGAAAAAATCATCTAAACCAAATCCCTAGAAAATAGGCAAAATCTTACAGGTCCGCGCTCATGCGAATTTTCAATTTTTGCAATATGTCAAATTTGTCTTAATTTAATGTTAAAATGATAGAAATTCAGCCAAAAATACATCAGGAATACATCATAACCCTGTTATTCTACAAAAAATAGTGAAAAAATCATCTAAACCAAATCCCTAGAAAATAGGCAAAATCTTACAGGTCCGCGCTCATGCGAATTTTCAATTTTTGCAATATGTCAAATTTGTCTTAATTTAATGTTAAAATGATAGAAATTCAGCCAAAAATACATCAGGAATACATCATAACCCTGTTATTCTACAATAAATAGTGAAAAAATCATCTAAACCCAATCCCTAGAAAATAGGCAAAATCTTACAGGTCCGCGCTCATAAGACTTTTCAATTTTTGCAATATGTCAAATTTGTCTTAATTTAATGTTAAAATGGTAGAAATTCAGCCAAACATACATCAGGAATACATCATAACCCTGTTATTCTACAATAAATAGTGAAAAAATCATCTAAACCAAATCCCTAGAAAATAGGCAAAATCTTACAGGTCCGCGCTCATGAGAATTTTCAATTTTTGCAATATGTCAAATTTGTCTTAATTTAATGTTAAAATGGTAGAAATTCAGCCAAAAATACATCAGGAATACATCATAACCCTGTTATTCTACAATAAATAGTGAAAAAATCATCTAAACCAAATCCCTAGAAAATAGGCAAAATCTTACAGGTCCGCGCTCATGAGAAATTTACATTTTAGCAATATGTCAAATTTGTCTTAATTTAATGTTAAAATGGTAGAAATTCAGCCAAAAATACATCAGGAATACATCATAACCCTGTTATTCTACAATAAATAGTGAAAAAATCATCTAAACCAAATCCCATGAAAATAGGCAAAATCTTACAGGTCCGCACTCATGAGAACTTACAATTTTTGCAATATGTCAAATTTGTCTTAATTTAATGTTAAAATGGTAGAAATTCAGCCAAACATACATCAGGAATACATCATAACCCTGTTATTCTACAATAAATAGTGAAAAAATCATCTAAACCAAATCCCTAGAAAATAGGCAAAATCTTACAGGTCCGCGCTCATGAGAATTTTACATTTTTGCAATATGTCAAATTTGTCTTAATTTAATGTTAAAATGGTAGAAATTCAGCAAAAAATACATCAGGAATACATCATAACCCTGTTATTCTACAATAAATAGTGAAAAAATCATCTAAACCAAATCCCTAGAAAATAGGCAAAATCTTACAGGTCCGCGCTCATGCGAATTTTCAATTTTTGCAATATGTCAAATTTGTCTTAATTTAATGTTAAAATGATAGAAATTCAGCCAAAAATACATCAGGAATACATCATAACCCTGTTATTCTACAATAAATAGTGAAAAAATCATCTAAACCAAATCCCTAGAAAAAAGGCAAAATCTTACAGGTCCGCGCTCATGAGAATTTTCAATTTTTGCAATATGTCAAATTTGTCTTAATTTAATGTTAAAATGGTAGAAATTCAGCCAAAAATACATCAGGAATACATCATAACCCTGTTATTCTACAATAAATAGTGAAAAAATCATCTAAACCAAATCCCTAGAAAATAGGCAAAATCTTACAGGTCCGCGCTCATGAGAATTTTCAATTTTTGCAATATGTCAAATTTGTCTTAATTTTATGTTAAAATGGTAGAAATTCAGCCAAAAATACATCAGGAATACATCATAACCCTGTTATTCTACAATAAATAGTGAAAAAATCATCTAAACCAAATCCCTAGAAAATAGGCAAAATCTTACAGGTCCGCGCTCATGAGAAATTTACATTTTTGCAATATGTCAAATTTGTCTTAATTTAATGTTAAAATGGTAGAAATTCAGCCAAAAATACATCAGGAATACATCATAGCCCTGTTATTCTACAATAAATAGTGAAAAAATCATCTAAACCAAATCCCTAGAAAATAGGCAAAATCTTACAGGTCCGCGCTCATGAGAATTTACAATTTTTGCAATATGTCAAATTTGTCTTAATTTAATGTTAAAATGGTAGAAATTCAGCCAAAAATACATCAGGAATACATCATAACCCTGTTATTCTACAATAAATAGTGAAAAAATCATCTAAACCAAATCCCTAGAAAATAGGCAAAATCTTACAGGTCCGCGCTCATGAGAAATTTACATTTTTGCAATATGTCAAATTTGTCTTAATTTAATGTTAAAATGGTAGAAATTCAGCCAAAAATACATCAGGAATACATCATAACCCTGTTATTCTACAATAAATAGTGAAAAAATCATCTAAACCAAATCCCATGAAAATAGGCAAAATCTTACAGGTCCGCACTCATGAGAATTTACAATTTTTGCAATATGTCAAATTTGTCTTAATTTAATGTTAAAATGGTAGAAATTCAGCCAAACATACATCAGGAATACATCATAACCCTGTTATTCTACAATAAATAGTGAAAAAATCATCTAAACCAAATCCCTAGAAAATAGGCAAAATCTTACAGGTCCGCGCTCATGAGAATTTTACATTTTTGCAATATGTCAAATTTGTCTTTATTTAATGTTAAAATGGTAGAAATTACGCCAAAAATACATCAGGAATACATCATAACCCTGTTATTCTACAATAAATATTCATAATAGAATCTGAACCAAATCCCTAGAAAATAGGCAAAATCTTACAGGTCCGCGCTCATGAGAATTTTCAATTTTTGCAATATGTCAAATTTGTCTTAATTTAATGTTAAAATGGTAGAAATTCAGCCAAAAATACATCAGGAATACATCATAACCCTGTTATTCTACAATAAATAGTGAAAAAATCATCTAAACCAAATCCCTAGAAAATAGGCAAAATCTTACAGGTCCGCGCTCATGAGAATTTTCAATTTTTTCATTATGTCAAATTTGTCTTAATTTAATGTTAAAATGGTAGAAATTCAGCCAAAAATACATCAGGAATACATCATAACCCTGTTATTCTACAATAAATAGTCAAAATAGCATCTAAACCAAATCCCTAGAAAATAGGCAAAATCTTACAGGTCCGCGCTCATGAGAATTTTCAATTTTTTCAATATGTCAAATTTGTCTTAATTTAATGTTAAAATGGTAGAAATTCAGCCAAAAATACATCAGGAATACATCATAACCCTGTTATTCTACAATAAATAGTGAAAAAATCATCTAAACCAAATCCCTAGAAAATAGGCAAAATCTTACAGGTCCGCGCTCATGAGAATTTTCAATTTTTGCAATATGTCAAATTTGTCTTAATTTAATGTTAAAATGGTAGAAATTCAGCCAAAAATACATCAGGAATACATCATAACCCTGTTATTCTACAATAAATAGTGAAAAAATCATCTAAACCAAATCCCTAGAAAATAGGCAAAATCTTACAGGTCCGCGCTCATGAGAATTTTCAATTTTTGCAATATGTCAAATTTGTCTTAATTTAATGTTAAAATGGTAGAAATTCAGCCAAAAATACATCAGGAATACATCATAACCCTGTTATTCTACAATAAATAGTGAAAAAATCATCTAAACCAAATCCCATGAAAATAGGCAAAATCTTACAGGTCCGCACTCATGAGAACTTACAATTTTTGCAATATGTCAAATTTGTCTTAATTTAATGTTAAAATGGTAGAAATTCAGCCAAACATACATCAGCAATACATCATAACCCTGTTATTCTACAATAAATAGTGAAAAAATCATCTAAACCAAATCCCTAGAAAATAGGCAAAATCTTACAGGTCCGCGCTCATGAGAATTTTACATTTTTGCAATATGTCAAATTTGTCTTAATTTAATGTTAAAATGGTAGAAATTCAGCCAAAAATACATCAGGAATACATCATAACCCTGTTATTCTACAATAAATAGTGAAAAAATCATCTAAACCAAATCCCTAGAAAATAGGCAAAATCTTACAGGTCCGCGCTCATGAGAATTTTACATTTTTGCAATATGTCAAATTTGTCTTTATTTAATGTTAAAATGGTAGAAATTACGCCAAAAATACATCAGGAATACATCATAACCCTGTTATTCTACAATAAATATTCATAATAGAATCTGAACCAAATCCCTAGAAAATAGGCAAAATCTTACAGGTCCGCGCTCATGAGAATTTTCAATTTTTGCAATATGTCAAATTTGTCTTAATTTAATGTTAAAATGGTAGAAATTCAGCCAAAAATACATCAGGAATACATCATAACCCTGTTATTCTACAATAAATAGTGAAAAAATCATCTAAACCAAATCCCTAGAAAATAGGCAAAATCTTACAGGTCCGCGCTCATGAGAATTTTCAATTTTTTCATTATGTCAAATTTGTCTTAATTTAATGTTAAAATGGTAGAAATTCAGCCAAAAATACATCAGGAATACATCATAACCCTGTTATTCTACAATAAATAGTCAAAATAGCATCTAAACCAAATCCCTAGAAAATAGGCAAAATCTTACAGGTCCGCGCTCATGAGAATTTTCAATTTTTTCAATATGTCAAATTTGTCTTAATTTAATGTTAAAATGGTAGAAATTCAGCCAAAAATACATCAGGAATACATCATAACCCTGTTATTCTACAATAAATAGTGAAAAAATCATCTAAACCAAATCCCTAGAAAATAGGCAAAATCTTACAGGTCCGCGCTCATGAGAATTTTCAATTTTTGCAATATGTCAAATTTGTCTTAATTTAATGTTAAAATGGTAGAAATTCAGCCAAAAATACATCAGGAATACATCATAACCCTGTTATTCTACAATAAATAGTGAAAAAATCATCTAAACCAAATCCCTAGAAAATAGGCAAAATCTTACAGGTCCGCGCTCATGAGAATTTTCAATTTTTGCAATATGTCAAATTTGTCTTAATTTAATGTTAAAATGGTAGAAATTCAGCCAAAAATACATCAGGAATACATCATAACCCTGTTATTCTACAATAAATAGTGAAAAAATCATCTAAACCAAATCCCATGAAAATAGGCAAAATCTTACAGGTCCGCACTCATGAGAACTTACAATTTTTGCAATATGTCAAATTTGTCTTAATTTAATGTTAAAATGGTAGAAATTCAGCCAAACATACATCAGGAATACATCATAACCCTGTTATTCTACAATAAATAGTGAAAAAATCATCTAAACCAAATCCCTAGAAAATAGGCAAAATCTTACAGGTCCGCGCTCATGAGAATTTTACATTTTTGCAATATGTCAAATTTGTCTTAATTTAATGTTAAAATGGTAGAAATTCAGCCAAAAATACATCAGGAATACATCATAACCCTGTTATTCTACAATAAATAGTGAAAAAATCATCTAAACCAAATCCCTAGAAAATAGGCAAAATCTTACAGGTCCGCGCTCATGCGAATTTTCAATTTTTGCAATATGTCAAATTTGTCTTAATTTAATGTTAAAATGATAGAAATTCAGCCAAAAATACATCAGGAATACATCATAACCCTGTTATTCTACAATAAATAGTGAAAAAATCATCTAAACCCAATCCCTAGAAAATAGGCAAAATCTTACAGGTCCGCGCTCATAAGACTTTTCAATTTTTGCAATATGTCAAATTTGTCTTAATTTAATGTTAAAATGGTAGAAATTCAGCCAAAAATACATCAGGAATACATCATAACCCTGTTATTCTACAATAAATAGTGAAAAAATCATCTAAACCAAATCCCTAGAAAATAGGCAAAATCTTACAGGTCCGCGCTCATGAGAATTTTCAATTTTTGCAATATGTCAAATTTGTCTTAATTTAATGTTAAAATGGTAGAAATTCAGCCAAAAATACATCAGGAATACATCATAACCCTGTTATTCTACAATAAATAGTGAAAAAATCATCTAAACCAAATCCCTAGAAAATAGGCAAAATCTTACAGGTCCGCGCTCATGAGAAATTTACATTTTAGCAATATGTCAAATTTGTCTTAATTTAATGTTAAAATGGTAGAAATTCAGCCAAAAATACATCAGGAATACATCATAACCCTGTTATTCTACAATAAATAGTGAAAAAATCATCTAAACCAAATCCCATGAAAATAGGCAAAATCTTACAGGTCCGCACTCATGAGAACTTACAATTTTTGCAATATGTCAAATTTGTCTTAATTTAATGTTAAAATGGTAGAAATTCAGCCAAACATACATCAGGAATACATCATAACCCTGTTATTCTACAATAAATAGTGAAAAAATCATCTAAACCAAATCCCTAGAAAATAGGCAAAATCTTACAGGTCCGCGCTCATGAGAATTTTACATTTTTGCAATATGTCAAATTTGTCTTAATTTAATGTTAAAATGGTAGAAATTCAGCAAAAAATACATCAGGAATACATCATAACCCTGTTATTCTACAATAAATAGTGAAAAAATCATCTAAACCAAATCCCTAGAAAATAGGCAAAATCTTACAGGTCCGCGCTCATGCGAATTTTCAATTTTTGCAATATGTCAAATTTGTCTTAATTTAATGTTAAAATGATAGAAATTCAGCCAAAAATACATCAGGAATACATCATAACCCTGTTATTCTACAATAAATAGTGAAAAAATCATCTAAACCAAATCCCTAGAAAAAAGGCAAAATCTTACAGGTCCGCGCTCATGAGAATTTTCAATTTTTGCAATATGTCAAATTTGTCTTAATTTAATGTTAAAATGGTAGAAATTCAGCCAAAAATACATCAGGAATACATCATAACCCTGTTATTCTACAATAAATAGTGAAAAAATCATCTAAACCAAATCCCTAGAAAATAGGCAAAATCTTACAGGTCCGCGCTCATGAGAATTTTCAATTTTTGCAATATGTCAAATTTGTCTTAATTTTATGTTAAAATGGTAGAAATTCAGCCAAAAATACATCAGGAATACATCATAACCCTGTTATTCTACAATACATAGTGAAAAAATCATCTAAACCAAATCCCTAGAAAATAGGCAAAATCTTACAGGTCCGCGCTCATGAGAAATTTACATTTTTGCAATATGTCAAATTTGTCTTAATTTAATGTTAAAATGGTAGAAATTCAGCCAAAAATACATCAGGAATACATCATAACCCTGTTATTCTACAATAAATAGTGAAAAAATCATCTAAACCAAATCCCATGAAAATAGGCAAAATCTTACAGGTCCGCACTCATGAGAATTTACAATTTTTGCAATATGTCAAATTTGTCTTAATTTAATGTTAAAATGGTAGAAATTCAGCCAAAAATACATCAGGAATACATCATAACCCTGTTATTCTACAATAAATAGTGAAAAAATCATCTAAACCAAATCCCTAGAAAATAGGCAAAATCTTACAGGTCCGCGCTCATGCGAATTTTCAATTTTTGCAATATGTCAAATTTGTCTTAATTTAATGTTAAAATGGTAGAAATTCAGCCAAAAATACATCAGGAATATATCATAACCCTGTTATTCTACAATAAATAGTGAAAAAATCATCTAAACCAAATCCCTAGAAAATAGGCAAAATCTTACAGGTCCGCGCTCATGCGAATTTTCAATTTTTGCAATATGTCAAATTTGTCTTAATTTAATGTTAAAATGATAGAAATTCAGCCAAAAATACATCAGGAATACACCATAACCCTGTTATTCTACAATAAATAGTGAAAAAATCATCTAAACCAAATCCCTAGAAAATAGGCAAAATCTTACAGGTCCGCGCTCATGCGAATTTTCAATTTTTGCAATATGTCAAATTTGTCTTAATTTAATGTTAAAATGATAGAAATTCAGCCAAAAATACATCAGGAATACATCATAACCCTGTTATTCTACAATAAATAGTGAAAAAATCATCTAAACCCAATCCCTAGAAAATAGGCAAAATCTTACAGGTCCGCGCTCATAAGACTTTTCAATTTTTGCAATATGTCAAATTTGTCTTAATTTAATGTTAAAATGGTAGAAATTCAGCCAAAAATACATCAGGAATACATCATAACCCTGTTATTCTACAATAAATAGTGAAAAAATCATCTAAACCAAATCCCTAGAAAATAGGCAAAATCTTACAGGTCCGCGCTCATGAGAATTTTACATTTTTGCAATATGTCAAATTTGTCTTAATTTAATGTTAAAATGGTAGAAATTCAGCCAAAAATACATCAGGAATACATCATAACCCTGTTATTCTACAATAAATATTCATAATAGAATCTAAACCAAATCCCATGAAAATAGGCAAAATCTTACAGGTCCGCGCTCATGAGAATTTTCAATTTTTGCAATATGTCAAATTTGTCTTAATTTAATGTTAAAATGGTAGAAATTCAGCCAAAAATACATCAGGAATACATCATAACCCTGTTATTCTACAATAAATAGTGAAAAAATCATCTAAACCAAATCCCTAGAAAATAGGCAAAATCTTACAGGTCCGCGCTCATGAGAATTTTCAATTTTTGCAATATGTCAAATTTGTCTTAATTTAATGTTAAAATGGTAGAAATTCAGCCAAAAATACATCAGGAATACATCATAACCCTGTTATTCTACAATAAATAGTCAAAATAGCATCTAAACCAAATCCCTAGAAAATAGGCAAAATCTTACAGGTCCGCGCTCATGAGAATTTTACATTTTTGCAATATGTCAAATTTGTCTTAATTTAATGTTAAAATAGTAGAAATTCAGCCAAAAATACATTAGGAATACATCATAACCCTGTTATTCTACAATAAATAGTGAAAAAATCATCTAAACCAAATCCCTAGAAAATAGGCAAAATCTTACAGGTCCGCGCTCATGAGAATTTTCAATTTTTGCAATATGTCAAATTTGTCTTAATTTAATGTTAAAACGGTAGAAATGCAGCCAAAAATACATCAGGAATACATCATAACCCTGTTATTCTACAATAAATAGTGAAAAAATCATCTAAACCAAATCCCTAGAAAATAGGCAAAATCTTACAGGTCCGCGCTCATGAGAATTTTCAATTTTTGCAATATGTCAAATTTGTCTTAATTTAATGTTAAAATGGTAGAAATTCAGCCAAAAATACATCAGGAATACATCATAACCCTGTTATTCTACAATAAATAGTGAAAAAATCATCTAAACCAAATCCCTAGAAAATAGGCAAAATCTTACAGGTCCGCGCTCATGAGAAATTTACATTTTTGCAATATGTCAAATTTGTCTTAATTTAATGTTAAAATGGTAGAAATTCAGCCAAAAATACATCAGGAATACATCATAACCCTGTTATTCTACAATAAATAGTGAAAAAATCATCTAAACCAAATCCCATGAAAATAGGCAAAATCTTACAGGTCCGCACTCATGAGAATTTACAATTTTTGCAATATGTCAAATTTGTCTTAATTTAATGTTAAAATGGTAGAAATTCAGCCAAAAATACATCAGGAATACATCATAACCCTGTTATTCTACAATAAATAGTGAAAAAATCATCTAAACCAAATCCCTAGAAAATAGGCAAAATCTTACAGGTCCGCGCTCATGCGAATTTTCAATTTTTGCAATATGTCAAATTTGTCTTAATTTAATGTTAAAATGGTAGAAATTCAGCAAAACATACATCAGGAATACATCATAACCCTGTTATTCTACAATAAATAGTGAAAAAATCATCTAAACCAAATCCCTAGAAAATAGGCAAAATCTTACAGGTCCGCGCTCATGAGAATTTTCAATTTTTGCAATATGTCAAATTTGTCTTAATTTAATGTTAAAATGGTAGAAATTCAGCCAAAAATACATCAGGAATACATCATAACCCTGTTATTCTACAATAAATAGTGAAAAAATCATCTAAACCAAATCCCTAGAAAATAGGCAAAATCTTACAGGTCCGCGCTCATGAGAAATTTACATTTTTGCAATATGTCAAATTTGTCTTAATTTAATGTTAAAATGGTAGAAATTCAGCCAAAAATACATCAGGAATACATCATAACCCTGTTATTCTACAATAAATAGTGAAAAAATCATCTAAACCAAATCCCATGAAAATAGGCAAAATCTTACAGGTCCGCACTCATGAGAACTTACAATTTTTGCAATATGTCAAATTTGTCTTAATTTAATGTTAAAATGGTAGAAATTCAGCCAAACATACATCAGGAATACATCATAACCCTGTTATTCTACAATAAATAGTGAAAAAATCATCTAAACCAAATCCCTAGAAAATAGGCAAAATCTTACAGGTCCGCGCTCATGAGAATTTTACATTTTTGCAATATGTCAAATTTGTCTTAATTTAATGTTAAAATGGTAGAAATTCAGCCAAAAATACATCAGGAATACATCATAACCCTGTTATTCTACAATAAATAGTGAAAAAATCATCTAAACCAAATCCCTAGAAAATAGGCAAAATCTTACAGGTCCGCGCTCATGCGAATTTTCAATTTTTGCAATATGTCAAATTTGTCTTAATTTAATGTTAAAATGATAGAAATTCAGCCAAAAATACATCAGGAATACATCATAACCCTGTTATTCTACAATAAATAGTGAAAAAATCATCTAAACCAAATCCCTAGAAAAAAGGCAAAATCTTACAGGTCCGCGCTCATGAGAATTTTCAATTTTTGCAATATGTCAAATTTGTCTTAATTTAATGTTAAAATGGTAGAAATTCAGCCAAAAATACATCAGGAATACATCATAACCCTGTTATTCTACAATAAATAGTGAAAAAATCATCTAAACCAAATCCCTAGAAAATAGGCAAAATCTTACAGGTCCGCGCTCATGAGAAATTTACATTTTTGCAATATGTCAAATTTGTCTTAATTTAATGTTAAAATGGTAGAAATTCAGCCAAAAATACATCAGGAATACATCATAGCCCTGTTATTCTACAATAAATAGTGAAAAAATCATCTAAACCAAATCCCTAGAAAATAGGCAAAATCTTACAGGTCCGCGCTCATGAGAATTTACAATTTTTGCAATATGTCAAATTTGTCTTAATTTAATGTTAAAATGGTAGAAATTCAGCCAAAAATACATCAGGAATACATCATAACCCTGTTATTCTACAATAAATAGTGAAAAAATCATCTAAACCAAATCCCATGAAAATAGGCAAAATCTTACAGGTCCGCACTCATGAGAATTTACAATTTTTGCAATATGTCAAATTTGTCTTAATTTAATGTTAAAATGGTAGAAATTCAGCCAAAAATACATCAGGAATACATCATAACCCTGTTATTCTACAATAAATAGTGAAAAAATCATCTAAACCAAATCCCTAGAAAATAGGCAAAATCTTACAGGTCCGCACTCATGAGAATTTACAATTTTTGCAATATGTCAAATTTGTCTTAATTTAATGTTAAAATGGTAGAAATTCAGCAAAAAATACATCAGGAATACATCATAACCCTGTTATTCTACAATAAATAGTGAAAAAATCATCTAAACCAAATCCCTAGAAAATAGGCAAAATCTTACAGGTCCGCGCTCATGAGAATTTTCAATTTTTGCAATATGTCAAATTTGTCATAATTTAATGTTAAAATGGTAGAAATTCAGCCAAAAATACATCAGGAATACATCATAACCCTGTTATTCTACAATAAATAGTGAAAAAATCATCTAAACCAAATCCCTAGAAAATAGGCAAAATCTTACAGGTCCGCGCTCATGAGAATTTTCAATTTTTGCAATATGTCAAATTTGTCTTAATTTAATGTTAAAATGGTAGAAATTCAGCCAAAAATACATCAGGAATACATCATAACCCTGTTATTCTACAATAAATAGTGAAAAAATCATCTAAACCAAATCCCTAGAAAATAGGCAAAATCTTACAGGTCCGCGCTCATGCGAATTTTCAATTTTTGCAATATGTCAAATTTGTCTTAATTTAATGTTAAAATGATAGAAATTCAGCCAAAAATACATCAGGAATACATCATAACCCTGTTATTCTACAATAAATAATCAAAATAGCATCTAAACCAAATCCCTAGAAAATAGGCAAAATCTTACAGGTCTGCGCTCATGAGAATTTTCAATTTTTGCAATATGTCAAATTTGTCTTAATTTAATGTTAAAATGGTAGAAATTCAGCCAAAAATACATCAGGAATACATCATAACCCTGTTATTCTACAATAAATATTCATAATAGAATCTAAACCAAATCCCTAGAAAATAGGCAAAATCTTACAGGTCCGCGCTCATGAGAATTTTCAATTTTTGCAATATGTCAAATTTGTCTTAATTTAATATTAAAATGGTAGAAATTCAGCCAAAAATACATCAGGAATACATCATAACCCTGTTATTCTACAATAAATAGTGAAAAAATCATCTAAACCAAATCCCTAGAAAATAGGCAAAATCTTACAGGTCCACGCTCATGAGAATTTACAATTTTTGCAATATGTCAAATTTGTCTTAATTTAATGTTAAAATGGTAGAAATTCAGCCAAAAATACATCAGGAATACATCATAACCCTGTTATTCTACAATAAATAGTGAAAAAATCATCTAAACCAAATCCGATGAAAATAGGCAAAATCTTACATGTCCGCACTCATGAGAATTTACAATTTTTGCAGTATGTCAAATTTGTCTTAATTTAATGTTAAAATGGTAGAAATTCAGCCAAACATACATCAGGAATACATCATAACCCTGTTATTCTACAATAAATAGTGAAAAAATCATCTAAACCAAATCCCTAGAAAATAGGCAAAATCTTACAGGTCCGCGCTCATGAGAATTTTACATTTTTGCAATATGTCAAATTTGTCTTTATTTAATGTTAAAATGGTAGAAATTACGCCAAAAATACATCAGGAATACATCATAACCCTGTTATTCTACAATAAATAGTGAAAAAATCATCTAAACCAAATCCCTAGAAAATAGGCAAAATCTTACAGGTCCGCGCTCATGAGAATGTTCAATTTTTGCAATATGTCAAATTTGTCTTAATTTAATGTTAAAATGGTAGAAATTCAGCCAAAAATACATCAGGAATACATCATAACCCTGTTATTCTACAATAAATATTCATAATAGAATCTAAACCAAATCCCTAGAAAATAGGCAAAATCTTACAGGTCCGCGCTCATGAGAATTTTCAATTTTTGCAATATGTCAAATTTGTCTTAATTTAATGTTAAAATGGTAGAAATTCAGCCAAAAATACATCAGGAATACATCATAACCCTGTTATTCTACAATAAATATTCATAATAGAATCTAAACCAAATCCCTAGAAAATAGGCAAAATCTTACAGGTCCGCGCTCATGAGAATTTTCAATTTTTGCAATATGTCAAATTTGTCTTAATTTAATGTTAAAATGGTAGAAATTCAGCCAAAAATACATCAGGAATACATCATAACCCTGTTATTCTACAATAAATAGTGAAAAAATCATCTAAACCAAATCCCTAGAAAATAGGCAAAATCTTACAGGTCCGCGCTCATGAGAATTTTCAATTTTTGCAATATGTCAAATTTGTCTTAATTTAATGTTAAAATGGTAGAAATTCAGCCAAAAATACATCAGGAATACATCATAACCCTGTTATCTTACAGGTCCGCGCTCATGAGAATTTTCAATTTTTGCAATATGTCAAATTTGTCTTAATTTAATGTTAAAATGGTAGAAATTCAGCCAAAAATACATCAGGAATACATCATAACCCTGTTATTCTACAATAAATAGTCAAAATATCATCTAAACCAAATCCCTAGAAAATAGGCAAAATCTTACAGGTCCGCGCTCATGAGAATTTTCAATTTTTGCAATATGTCAAATTTGTCTTAATTTAATGTTAAAATGGTAGAAATTCAGCCAAAAATACATCAGGAATACATCATAACCCTGTTATTCTACAATAAATAGTCAAAATAGCATCTAAACCAAATCCCTAGAAAATAGGCAAAATCTTACAGGTCCGCGCTCATGAGAATTTTACATTTTTGCAATATGTCAAATTTGTCTTAATTTAATGTTAAAATAGTAGAAATTCAGCCAAAAATACATCAGGAATACATCATAACCCTGTTATTCTACAATAAATAGTGAAAAAATCATCTAAACCAAATCCCTAGAAAATAGGCAAAATCTTACAGGTCCGCGCTCATGAGAATTTTCAATTTTTGCAATATGTCAAATTTGTCTTAATTTAATGTTAAAACGGTAGAAATGCAGCCAAAAATACATCAGGAATACATCATAACCCTGTTATTCTACAATAAATAGTGAAAAAATCATCTAAACCAAATCCCTAGAAAATAGGCAAAATCTTACAGGTCCGCGCTCATGAGAAATTTACATTTTTGCAATATGTCAAATTTGTCTTAATTTAATGTTAAAATGGTAGAAATTCAGCCAAAAATACATCAGGAATACATCATAACCCTGTTATTCTACAATAAATAGTGAAAAAATCATCTAAACCAAATCCCATGAAAATAGGCAAAATCTTACAGGTCCGCACTCATGAGAATTTACAATTTTTGCAATATGTCAAATTTGTCTTAATTTAATGTTAAAATGGTAGAAATTCAGCCAAAAATACATCAGGAATACATCATAACCCTGTTATTCTACAATAAATAGTGAAAAAATCATCTAAACCAAATCCCTAGAAAATAGGCAAAATCTTACAGGTCCGCGCTCATGCGAATTTTCAATTTTTGCAATATGTCAAATTTGTCTTAATTTAATGTTAAAATGGTAGAAATTCAGCCAAAAATACATCAGGAATACATCATAACCCTGTTATTCTACAATAAATAGTGAAAAAATCATCTAAACCAAATCCCTAGAAAACAGGCAAAATCTTACAGGTCCGCGCTCATGCGAATTTTCAATTTTTGCAATATGTCAAATTTGTCTTAATTTAATGTTAAAATGGTAGAAATTCAGCCAAAAATACATCAGGAATACATCATAACCCTGTTATTCTACAATAAATAGTGAAAAAATCATCTAAACCAAATCCCTAGAAAATAGGCAAAATCTTACAGGTCCGCGCTCATGCGAATTTTCAATTTTTGCAATATGTCAAATTTGTCTTAATTTAATGTTAAAATGGTAGAAATTCAGCCAAAAATACATCAGGAATACATCATAACCCTGTTATTCTACAATAAATAGTGAAAAAATCATCTAAACCAAATCCCTAGAAAATAGGCAAAATCTTACAGGTCCGCGCTCATGAGAATTTTCAATTTTTGCAATATGTCAAATTTGTCTTAATTTAATGTTAAAATGGTAGAAATTCAGCCAAAAATACATCAGGAATACATCATAACCCTGTTATTCTACAATAAATAGTGAAAAAATCATCTAAACCAAATCCCTAGAAAATAGGCAAAATCTTACAGGTCCGCGCTCATGAGAATTTTACATTTTTGCAATATGTCAAATTTGTCTTAATTTAATGTTAAAATGGTAGAAATTCAGCCAAAAATACATCAGGAATACATCATAACCCTGTTATTCTACAATAAATATTCATAATAGAATCTAAACCAAATCCCATGAAAATAGGCAAAATCTTACAGGTCCGCGCTCATGCGAATTTTCAATTTTTGCAATATGTCAAATTTGTCTTAATTTAATGTTAAAATGGTAGAAATTCAGCCAAAAATACATCAGGAATACATCATAACCCTGTTATCTTACAGGTCCGCGCTCATGAGAATTTTCAATTTTTGCAATATGTCAAATTTGTCTTAATTTAATGTTAAAATGGTAGAAATTCAGCCAAAAATACATCAGGAATACATCATAACCCTGTTATTCTACAATAAATAGTCAAAATATCATCTAAACCAAATCCCTAGAAAATAGGCAAAATCTTACAGGTCCGCGCTCATGAGAATTTTCAATTTTTGCAATATGTCAAATTTGTCTTAATTTAATGTTAAAATGGTAGAAATTCAGCCAAAAATACATCAGGAATACATCATAACCCTGTTATTCTACAATAAATAGTCAAAATAGCATCAAAACCAAATCCCTAGAAAATAGGCAAAATCTTACAGGTCCGCGCTCATGAGAATTTTACATTTTTGCAATATGTCAAATTTGTCTTAATTTAATGTTAAAATAGTAGAAATTCAGCCAAAAATACATCAGGAATACATCATAACCCTGTTATTCTACAATAAATAGTGAAAAAATCATCTAAACCAAATCCCTAGAAAATAGGCAAAATCTTACAGGTCCGCGCTCATGAGAATTTTCAATTTTTGCAATATGTCAAATTTGTCTTAATTTAATGTTAAAACGGTAGAAATGCAGCCAAAAATACATCAGGAATACATCATAACCCTGTTATTCTACAATAAATAGTGAAAAAATCATCTAAACCAAATCCCTAGAAAATAGGCAAAATCTTACAGGTCCGCGCTCATGAGAATTTTACATTTTTGCAATATGTCAAATTTGTCTTAATTTAATGTTAAAATGGTAGAAATTCAGCCAAAAATACATCAGGAATACATCATAACCCTGTTATTCTACAATAAATAGTGAAAAAATCATCTAAACCAAATCCCTAGAAAATAGGCAAAATCTTACAGGTCCGCGCTCATGAGAAATTTACATTTTTGCAATATGTCAAATTTGTCTTAATTTAATGTTAAAATGGTAGAAATTCAGCCAAAAATACATCAGGAATACATCATAACCCTGTTATTCTACAATAAATAGTGAAAAAATCATCTAAACCAAATCCCATGAAAATAGGCAAAATCTTACAGGTCCGCACTCATGAGAATTTACAATTTTTGCAATATGTCAAATTTGTCTTAATTTAATGTTAAAATGGTAGAAATTCAGCCAAAAATACATCAGGAATACATCATAACCCTGTTATTCTACAATAAATAGTGAAAAAATCATCTAAACCAAATCCCTAGAAAATAGGCAAAATCTTACAGGTCCGCGCTCATGAGAATTTTCAATTTTTGCAATATGTCAAATTTGTCTTAATTTAATGTTAAAATGGTAGAAATTCAGCCAAAAATACATCAGGAATACATCATAACCCTGTTATTCTACAATAAATAGTGAAAAAATCATCTAAACCAAATCCCTAGAAAATAGGCAAAATCTTACAGGTCCGCGCTCATAAGACTTTTCAATTTTTTCAATATGTCAAATTTGTCTTAATTTAATGTTAAAATGGTAGAAATTCAGCCAAAAATACATCAGGAATACATCATAACCCTGTTATTCTACAATAAATAATCAAAATAGCATCTAAACCAAATCCCTAGAAAATAGGCAAAATCTTACAGGTCCGCGCTCATGAGAATTTTCAATTTTTGCAATATGTCAAATTTGTCTTAATTTAATGTTAAAATGGTAGAAATTCAGCCAAAAATACATCAGGAATACATCATAACCCTGTTATTCTACAATAAATAATCATAATAGAATTTAAACCAAATCCCTAGAAAATAGGCAAAATCTTACAGGTCCGCGCTCATGAGAATTTTCAATTTTTGCAATATGTCAAATTTGTCTTAATTTAATGTTAAAATGGTAGAAATTCAGCCAAAAATACATCAGGAATACATCATAACCCTGTTATTCTACAATAAATAGTGAAAAAATCATCTAAACCAAATCCCTAGAAAATAGGACAAAATCTTACAGGTCCACGCTCATGAGAATTTACAATTTTTGCAATATGTCAAATTTGTCTTAATTTAATGTTAAAATGGTAGAAATTCAGCCAAAAATACATCAGGAATACATCATAACCCTGTTATTCTACAATAAATAGTGAAAAAATCATCTAAACCAAATCCCATGAAAATAGGCAAAATCTTACATGTCCGCACTCATGAGAATTTACAATTTTTGCAATATGTCAAATTTGTCTTAATTTAATGTTAAAATGGTAGAAATTCAGCCAAACATACATCAGGAATACATCATAACCCTGTTATTCTACAATAAATAGTGAAAAAATCATCTAAACCCAATCCCTAGAAAATAGGCAAAATCTTACAGGTCCGCGCTCATGAGAATTTTACATTTTTGCAATATGTCAAATTTGTCTTAATTTAATGTTAAAATGGTAGAAATTCAGCCAAAAATACATCAGGAATACATCATAACCCTGTTATTCTACAATAAATATTCATAATAGAATCTGAACCAAATCCCTAGAAAATCGGCAAAATCTTACAGGTTCGCGCTCATGAGAATTTTCAATTTTTGCAATATGTCAAATTTGTCTTAATTTAATGTTAAAATGGTAGAAATTCAGCCAAAAATACATCAGGAATACATCATAACCCTGTTATTCTACAATAAATAGTGAAAAAATAATCTAAACCAAATCCCTAAAAAATAGGCAAAATCTTACAGGTCCGCGCTCATGAGAATTTTCAATTTTTTCAATATGTCAAATTTGTCTTAATTTAATGTTAAAATGGTAGAAATTCAGCCAAAAATACATCAGGAATACATCATAACCCTGTTATTCTACAATAAATAGTCAAAATAGCATCTAAACCAAATCCCTAGAAAATAGACAAAATCTTACAGGTCCGCGCTCATGAGAATTTTCAATTTTTGCAATATGTCAAATTTGTCTTAATTTAATGTTAAAATGGTAGAAATTCAGCCAAAAATACATCAGGAATACATCATAACCCTGTTATTCTACAATAAATAGTGAAAAAATCATCTAAACCAAATCCCTAGAAAATAGGCAAAATCTTACAGGTCCGCGCTCATGAGAATTTTCAATTTTTGCAATATGTCAAATTTTTCTTAATTTAATGTTAAAATGGTAGAAATTCAGCCAAAAATACATCAGGAATACATCATAACCCTGTTATTCCCCAGTTAATAGTGAAAAAATCATCTAAACCAAATCCCATGAAAATAGGCAAAATCTTACAGGTCCGCGCTCATGAGAATTTTACATTTTTGCAATATGTCAAATTTGTCTTAATTTAATGTTAAAATGGTAGAAATTCAGCCAAAAATACATCAGGAATACATCATAACCCTGTTATTCCCCAGTTAATAGTGAAAAAATCATCTAAACCAAATCCCTAGAAAATAGGCAAAATCTTACAGGTCCGCGCTCATGAGAATTTACAATTTTTGCAATATGTCAAATTTGTCTTAATTTAATGTTAAAATGGTAGAAATTTAGCCAAAAATACATCAGGAATACATCATAACCCTGTTATTCTACAATAAATAGTGAAAAAATCATCTAAACCAAATCCCTAGAAAATAGGCAAAATCTTACAGGTCCACGCTCATGAGAATTTTCAATTTTTGCAATATGTCAAATTTGTCTTAATTTAATGTTAAAATGGTAGAAATTCAGCCAAAAATACATCAGGAATACATCATAACCCTGTTATTCTACAATAAATATTCATAATAGAATCTAAACCAAATCCCTAGAAAATAGGCAAAATCTTACAGGTCCGCGCTCATGAGAATTTTCAATTTTTGCAATATGTCAAATTTGTCTTAATTTAATGTTAAAATGGTAGAAATTCAGCCAAAAATACATCAGGAATACATCATAACCCTGTTATTCTACAATAAATATTCATAATAGAATCTAAACCAAATCCCTAGAAAATAGGCAAAATCTTACAGGTCCGCGCTCATAAGACTTTTCAATTTTTGCAATATGTCAAATTTGTCTTAATTTAATGTTAAAATGGTAGAAATTCAGCCAAAAATACATCAGGAATACATCATAACCCTGTTATTCTACAATAAATAGTGAAAAAATCATCTAAACCAAATCCCTAGAAAATAGGCAAAATCTTACAGGTCCGCACTCATGAGAATTTTCAATTTTTGCAATATGTCAAATTTGTCTTAATTTAATGTTAAAATGGTAGAAATTCAGCCAAAAATACATCAGGAATACATCATAACCCTGTTATTCTACAATAAATAGTGAAAAAATCATCTAAACCAAATCTCTAGAAAATAGGCAAAATCTTACAGGTCCGCGCTCATGAGAGTTTTCAATTTTTGCAATATGTCAAATTTGTCTTAATTTAATGTTAAAATGGTAGAAATTCAGCCAAAAATACATCAGGAATACATCATAACCCTGTTATTCTACAATAAATATTCATAATAGAATCTAAACCAAATCCCTAGAAAATAGGCAAAATCTTACAGGTCCGCGCTCATGCGAATTTTCAATTTTTGCAATATGTCAAATTTTTCTTAATTTAATGTTAAAATGGTAGAAATTCAGCCAAAAATACATCAGGAATACATCATAACCCTGTTATTCCCCAGTTAATAGTGAAAAAATCATCTAAACCAAATCCCATGAAAATAGGCAAAATCTTACAGGTCCGCGCTCATGAGAATTTTACATTTTTGCAATATGTCAAATTTGTCTTAATTTAATGTTAAAATGGTAGAAATTCAGCCAAAAATACATCAGGAATACATCATAACCCTGTTATTCTACAATAAATAGTGAAAAAATCATCTAAACCAAATCCCTAGAAAATAGGCAAAATCTTACAGGTCCGCGCTCATGAGAATTTTCAATTTTTGCAATATGTCAAATTTGTCTTAATTTAATGTTAAAATGGTAGAAATTCAGCCAAAAATACATCAGGAATACATCATAACCCTGTTATTCTACAATAAATAGTGAAAAAATCATCTAAACCAAATCCCTAGAAAATAGGCAAAATCTTACAGGTCCGCGCTCATGAGAATGTTCAATTTTTGCAATATGTCAAATTTGTCTTAATTTAATGTTAAAATGGTAGAAATTCAGCCAAAAATACATCAGGAATACATCATAACCCTGTTATTCTACAATAAATATTCATAATAGAATCTAAACCAAATCCCTAGAAAATAGGCAAAATCTTACAGGTCCGCGCTCATGAGAATTTTCAATTTTTGCAATATGTCAAATTTGTCTTAATTTAATGTTAAAATGGTAGAAATTCAGCCAAAAATACATCAGGAATACATCATAACCCTGTTATTCTACAATAAATATTCATAATAGAATCTAAACCAAATCCCTAGAAAATAGGCAAAATCTTACAGGTCCGCGCTCATGAGAATTTTCAATTTTTGCAATATGTCAAATTTGTCTTAATTTAATGTTAAAATGGTAGAAATTCAGCCAAAAATACATCAGGAATACATCATAACCCTGTTATTCTACAATAAATAGTGAAAAAATCATCTAAACCAAATCCCTAGAAAATAGGCAAAATCTTACAGGTCCGCGCTCATGAGAATTTTCAATTTTTGCAATATGTCAAATTTGTCTTAATTTAATGTTAAAATGGTAGAAATTCAGCCAAAAATACATCAGGAATACATCATAACCCTGTTATTCTACAATAAATAGTGAAAAAATCATCTAAACCAAATCCCTAGAAAATAGGCAAAATCTTACAGGTCCGCGCTCATGAGAATTTTCAATTTTTGCAATATGTCAAATTTGTCTTAATTTAATGTTAAAATGGTAGAAATTCAGCCAAAAATACATCAGGAATACATCATAACCCTGTTATTCTACAATAAATATTCATAATAGAATCTAAACCAAATCCCTAGAAAATAGGCAAAATCTTACAGGTCCGCGCTCATGAGAATTTTCAATTTTTGCAATATGTCAAATTTGTCTTAATTTAATGTTAAAATGGTAGAAATTCAGCCAAAAATACATCAGGAATACATCATAACCCTGTTATTCCCCAGTTTATAGTGAAAAAATCATCTAAACCAAATCCCATGAAAATAGGCAAAATCTTACAGGTCCGCGCTCATGAGAATGTTCAATTTTTGCAATATGTCAAATTTGTCTTAATTTAATGTTAAAATGGTAGAAATTCAGCCAAAAATACATCAGGAATACATCATAACCCTGTTATTCTACAATAAATATTCATAATAGAATCTAAACCAAATCCCTAGAAAATAGGCAAAATCTTACAGGTCCGCGCTCATGAGAATTTTCAATTTTTGCAATATGTCAAATTTGTCTTAATTTAATGTTAAAATGGTAGAAATTCAGCCAAAAATACATCAGGAATACATCATAACCCTGTTATTCTACAATAAATAGTGAAAAAATCATCTAAACCAAATCCCTAGAAAATAGGCAAAATCTTACAGGTCCGCACTCATGAGAATTTTCAATTTTTGCAATATGTCAAATTTGTCTTAATTTAATGTTAAAATGGTAGAAATTCAGCCAAAAATACATCAGGAATACATCATAACCCTGTTATTCTACAATAAATAGTGAAAAAATCATCTAAACCAAATCTCTAGAAAATAGGCAAAATCTTACAGGTCCGCGCTCATGAGAGTTTTCAATTTTTGCAATGTCAAATTTGTCTTAATTTAATGTTAAAATGGTAGAAATTCAGCCAAAAATACATCAGGAATACATCATAACCCTGTTATTCTACAATAAATATTCATAATAGAATCTAAACCAAATCCCTAGAAAATAGGCAAAATCTTACAGGTCCGCGCTCATGAGAATGTTCAATTTTTGCAATATGTCAAATTTGTCTTAATTTAATGTTAAAATGGTAGAAATTCAGCCAAAAATACATCAGGAATACATCATAACCCTGTTATTCCCCAGTTAATAGTGAAAAAATCATCTAAACCAAATCCCATGAAAATAGGCAAAATCTTACAGGTCCGCGCTCATGAGAATTTTCAATTTTTGCAATATGTCAAATTTGTCTTAATTTAATGTTAAAATGGTAGAAATTCAGCCAAAAATACATCAGGAATACATCATAACCCTGTTATTCTACAATAAATAGTGAAAAAATCATCTAAACCAAATCCCTAGAAAATAGGCAAAATCTTACAGGTCCGCGCTCATGAGAATTTTCAATTTTTGCAATATGTCAAATTTGTCTTAATTTAATGTTAAAATGGTAGAAATTCAGCCAAAAATACATCAGGAATACATCATAACCCTGTTATTCTACAATAAATAGTGAAAAAATCATCTAAACCAAATCCCTAGAAAATAGGCAAAATCTTACAGGTCCGCGCTCATGAGAATGTTCAATTTTTGCAATATGTCAAATTTGTCTTAATTTAATGTTAAAATGGTAGAAATTCAGCCAAAAATACATCAGGAATACATCATAACCCTGTTATTCTACAATAAATATTCATAATAGAATCTAAACCAAATCCCTAGAAAATAGGCAAAATCTTACAGGTCCGCGCTCATGAGAATTTTCAATTTTTGCAATATGTCAAATTTGTCTTAATTTAATGTTAAAATGGTAGAAATTCAGCCAAAAATACATCAGGAATACATCATAACCCTGTTATTCTACAATAAATATTCATAATAGAATCTAAACCAAATCCCTAGAAAATAGGCAAAATCTTACAGGTCCGCGCTCATGAGAATTTTCAATTTTTGCAATATGTCAAATTTGTCTTAATTTAATGTTAAAATGGTAGAAATTCAGCCAAAAATACATCAGGAATACATCATAACCCTGTTATTCTACAATAAATAGTGAAAAAATCATCTAAACCAAATCCCTAGAAAATAGGCAAAATCTTACAGGTCCGCGCTCATGAGAATTTTCAATTTTTGCAATATGTCAAATTTGTCTTAATTTAATGTTAAAATGGTAGAAATTCAGCCAAAAATACATCAGGAATACATCATAACCCTGTTATTCTACAATAAATAGTGAAAAAATCATCTAAACCAAATCCCTAGAAAATAGGCAAAATCTTACAGGTCCGCGCTCATGAGAATTTTCAATTTTTGCAATATGTCAAATTTGTCTTAATTTAATGTTAAAATGGTAGAAATTCAGCCAAAAATACATCAGGAATACATCATAACCCTGTTATTCTACAATAAATAGTGAAAAAATCATCTAAACCAAATCCCTAGAAAATAGGCAAAATCTTACAGGTCCGCGCTCATGAGAATTTTCAATTTTTGCAATATGTCAAATTTGTCTTAATTTAATGTTAAAATGGTAGAAATTCAGCCAAAAATACATCAGGAATACATCATAACCCTGTTATTCTACAATAAATATTCATAATAGAATCTAAACCAAATCCCTAGAAAATAGGCAAAATCTTACAGGTCCGCGCTCATGAGAATTTTCAATTTTTGCAATATGTCAAATTTGTCTTAATTTAATGTTAAAATGGTAGAAATTCAGCCAAAAATACATCAGGAATACATCATAACCCTGTTATTCCCCAGTGTATAGTGAAAAAATCATCTAAACCAAATCCCATGAAAATAGGCAAAATCTTACAGGTCCGCGCTCATGAGAATGTTCAATTTTTGCAATATGTCAAATTTGTCTTAATTTAATGTTAAAATGGTAGAAATTCAGCCAAAAATACATCAGGAATACATCATAACCCTGTTATTCTACAATAAATATTCATAATAGAATCTAAACCAAATCCCTAGAAAATAGGCAAAATCTTACAGGTCCGCGCTCATGAGAATTTTACATTTTTGCAATATGTCAAATTTGTCTTAATTTAATGTTAAAATGGTAGAAATTCAGCCAAAAATACATCAGGAATACATCATAACCCTGTTATTCTACAATAAATATTCATAATAGAATCTAAACCAAATCCCTAGAAAATAGGCAAAATCTTACAGGTCCGCGCTCATGAGAATTTTCAATTTTTGCAATATGTCAAATTTGTCTTAATTTAATGTTAAAATGGTAGAAATTCAGCCAAAAATACATCAGGAATACATCATAACCCTGTTATTCTACAATAAATAGTCAAAATAGCATCTAAACCAAATCCCTAGAAAATAGGCAAAATCTTACAGGTCCGCGCTCATGAGAATTTTCAATTTTTGCAATATGTCAAATTTGTCTTAATTTAATGTTAAAATGGTAGAAATTCAGCCAAAAATACATCAGGAATACATCATAACCCTGTTATTCTACAATAAATAGTGAAAAAATCATCTAAACCAAATCCCTAGAAAATAGGCAAAATCTTACAGGTCCGCGCTCATGAGAATTTTCAATTTTTGCAATATGTCAAATTTGTCTTAATTTAATGTTAAAATGGTCGAAATTCAGCCAAAAATACATCAGGAATACATCATAACCCTGTTATTCTACAATAAATAGTGAAAAAATAATCTAAACCAAATCCCATGAAAATAGGCAAAATCTTACAGGTCCGCGCTCATGAGAATTTTCAATTTTTGCAATATGTCAAATTTGTCTTAATTTAATGTTAAAATGGTAGAAATTCAGCAAAACATACATCAGGAATACATCATAACCCTGTTATTCTACAATAAATAGTGAAAAAATCATCTAAACCAAATCCCTAGAAAATAGGCAAAATCTTACAGGTCCGCGCTCAGGCGAATTTTCAATTTTTGCAATATGTCAAATTTGTCTTAATTTAATGTTAAAATGGTAGAAATTCAGCCAAAAATACATCAGGAATACATCATAACCCTGTTATTCTACAATAAATAGTGAAAAAATCATCTAAACCAAATCCCATGAAAATAGGCAAAATCTTACAGGTCCACGCTCATGAGAATTTACAATTTTTGCAATATGTCAAATTTGTCTTAATTTAATGTTAAAACGGTAGAAATTCAGCCAAAAATAAATCAGGAATACATCATAACCCTGTGATTCTACAATAAATATTCAAAATAGCATACAAGCCTGATCCCTAGAAAATAGGCAAAATCTTACAGGTCCGCGCTCATGAGAATTTTCAATTTTTGCAATATGTCAAATTTGTCTTAATTTAATGTTAAAATGGTAGAAATTCAGCCAAAAATACATCAGGAATACATCATAACCCTGTTATTCTACAATAAATATTCATAATAGAATCTAAACCAAATCCCTAGAAAATAGGCAAAATCTTACAGGTCCGCGCTCATGAGAATTTTACATTTTTGCAATATGTCAAATTTGTCTTAATTTAATGTTAAAATGGTAGAAATTCAGCCAAAAATACATCAGGAATACATCATAACCCTGTTTTTCTACAATATATAGTCAAAATAGCATCTAAACCAAATCCCTAGAAAATAGGCAAAATCTTACAGGTCCGCGCTCATGAGAATTTTCAATTTTTGCAATATGTCAAATTTGTCTTAATTTAATGTTAAAATGGTAGAAATTCAGCCAAAAATACATCAGGAATACATCATAACCCTGTTATTCTACAATAAATAGTCAAAATAGCATCTAAACCAAATCCCTAGAAAATAGGCAAAATCTTACAGGTCCGCGCTCATGAGAATTTTCAATTTTTGCAATATGTCAAATTTGTCTTAATTTAATGTTAAAATGGTAGAAATTCAGCCAAAAATACATCAGGAATACATCATAACCCTGTTATTCTACAATAAATAGTGAAAAAATCATCTAAACCAAATCCCTAGAAAATAGGCAAAATCTTACAGGTCCGCGCTCATGAGAATTTTCAATTTTTGCAATATGTCAAATTTGTCTTAATTTAATGTTAAAATGGTCGAAATTCAGCCAAAAATACATCAGGAATACATCATAACCCTGTTATTCTACAATAAATAGTGAAAAAATAATCTAAACCAAATCCCATGAAAATAGGCAAAATCTTACAGGTCCGCGCTCATGAGAATTTTCAATTTTTGCAATATGTCAAATTTGTCTTAATTTAATGTTAAAATGGTAGAAATTCAGCAAAACATACATCAGGAATACATCATAACTCTGTTATTCTACAATAAATAGTGAAAAAATCATCTAAACCAAATCCCTAGAAAATAGGCAAAATCTTACAGGTCCGCGCTCAGGCGAATTTTCAATTTTTGCAATATGTCAAATTTGTCTTAATTTAATGTTAAAATGGTAGAAATTCAGCCAAAAATACATCAGGAATACATCATAACCCTGTTATTCTACAATAAATAGTGAAAAAATCATCTAAACCAAATCCCTAGAAAATAGGCAAAATCTTACAGGTCCACGCTCATGAGAATTTACAATTTTTGCAATATGTCAAATTTGTCTTAATTTAATGTTAAAACGGTAGAAATTCAGCCAAAAATAAATCAGGAATACATCATAACCCTGTGATTCTACAATAAATATTCAAAATAGCATACAAGCCTAATCCCTAGAAAATAGGCAAAATCTTACAGGTCCGCGCTCATGAGAATTTTCAATTTTTGCAATATGTCAAATTTGTCTTAATCTAATGTAAAAACGGTAGAAATTCAGCCAAAAATACATCAGGAATACCTCATAACCCTGTTATTCTACAATAAATAGTGAAAATAGCATTTAATCTGTATCCTAAGAAAATAGGCAAAATCTTACAGGTCCGCGCTCATGAGAATTTTCTATTTTTGCACCATGTCAAATTTGTCTTAATTGAATGTAAAAACGGTAGAAATTCAGCCAAAAATACATAAGGAATACATCATAACCCTGTTATTCTTCAATAAATATTAAAAATACTATCTAAACCAAATCTCTAGAAAATAGGCAAAATCCGACAGGTCCGCGCTCATGAGAATTTTCAATTTTTGCAATATGTCAAATTTTCCTTAATTTAATGTTAAAACGGTAGAAATTTAGCCAAAAATACATAAGGAATGCATCATAAGGAAGTTTATGATACAGTAAATAGTTAAAATAGCATCTAAACCAAATCCCTTGGATATAGGCAAAATCTGACAGGTCCGTGCTCATGAGAATGTTCAATTTTTGCCATATGTCAAATTTGTCTTAATTTAATGTTAAAACGGTAGAAATTCAGCCAAAAATACATCAGGAATACATCATAACCCTGTTATTCGACAATAAATAGTGAAAATAGCATCTAAAGCAAAGTCCTACAAAATAGGCAAAATCTGACAGGTCCGCGCTCATGAGAGTTTTCAATTGTTGCAATATGTCAAATTTGTCTTAATTTAATGTTAAAATGGTAGAAATTCAGCCAAAAATACATAAGGAATACATCATAACCCTGTTATTCTACATTAAATATTGAAAATAGCAGGTAGGCTGAGTCGGATTGTAAATGTCCGACTCCGACTCCGACTTCTAGAAAAACTAGGATGCCGACTCCGACTCCTTTAATATCTTCAACTCCGACTCCGACTCCGACTCCCGACTCCTTGACCCTATGTGAAAATCTATTTTGCAGATCCATATGCCAGCCTCCTACATCGATTCGGCATGCATTGTATAATTACTGTTCATGTATATCATTTTCGACGTTTAACATTCACTTGCATGATAAATATACTCACATATAAACTCAACCAGCTTTATAGAATAAGTTTAGATAACAAAGGGATAAAACGTTTACAATTAAATTTTATGATGCTATCAGTTCAAAATAGAATGCAATATTTAGGGATAGGGAAACCTCTTTAGGCTATGGCATTTCGAAGCAAAACGCTTTTCATCAGAAGAGGGGGATTAAGACATTATACAGAGAATAATATTTTAAAAGATAATATTGGCTTGATGGAATGAGGATCAAAGGTAAAACAGGAAAAAGCCATAAAGGGGGATATTAGCATAGATTGAGTATTGTTGAAATATCATATACATATATATATAAATATATAAATATATATATATATATATATATATATATATATATATATATATATAATACACAATGGTATTTTTTATGCTCATGATCATTTACCAGCCTATCAGCATATTCAAATCTATAATAGCAGAGTTGCACTTCAAGCTATATATTTTCTTGTTCCTTTGTATCCTCTCCCAAAAAAACTCATATGTTATTGCATTTGTCCATTCTCATAAATCTTCTATCACAATATTAGGAGAAAAAAATAAATCTATAAAAATGTCTTATTTGTAAACATAAAAAATAGGCTTTATTTATAATTATAGAATTGAAAGTTGCAAATAAGAATTTAATAATTTACTCTCAAAAACAAGATGGCTTCAGTGAGCTTCTCTTTCATTGCAGTCCTTTGGTCTGTCCTGATTAGCCTTAGCGCTGAAAACAAACGTTCAACACTCACTTGTGTTGGAGGAAGTGCTGCTGCCAAAATTGCAGATTCCTTCACTATCGCAGGGTACTGCTTTATAGCTTCATGAACATTTAACTTAGACATTCTATCTAGTTGTTCTACTTGCTGTAATGCAGCATGAAAGTCTAGCTTGAAACTTGCTAAGGCTTTATTCACTGAAGATAGCGTTTTAGCTCTTTCCTGTAACTTACGCCACTTTGACCTTGCATTATGATCTTCTTGATCCAAAAGCTTTTCAAAATCCTCTTCATCACAGGTTCCCTCTGAGTCTGTGGTTGAAATAGTGCCTGGATCTTCAGTAGATGCCTTTGAATTTAAGCCCGAAATCCTCACAGCAAGATCACAAAGTGCCGATTTCGCTTTATCTTTCTGAGTGTGAGATAACAACACTCTATTCATTGGGTCTACATATACTCCAGCCAGTAGAATTTTATTATGAAGCAGTTGTATTTCTCTTTGACGCATTGACTCGCACATTATTCTTGCTAGCAAACCACCACGCCTGGATAAGGAATGTTCTAACATTTTCTATTCTTTCAAGAACATTCCTGGAGTGAGGTCCTCTTCTTGAAGCTTTTTTGTCACTTGAAAAGGAAGCTTAAGAAGGTCTTCCAGTTCTTCAAGTTAAATCCATTGTGCTTCTGAAAAACTGACATCTGGGTTTGCCATATCGATAAGAATAGGCTTCAATTCAACAAGCCGTTTTACCATGCTGTAAGTACTACCCCAGCGAGTTACTTGCTCCTTTTCCAGCTCTTCTTTTAAGAATGGCATCAATCTTCGGAGTTCTTGCTGAAATAGCAACTCTTCTGACTTTTGCTATCAGATAACTGGAATGATACTTTTTAAGAGCATCGTTTACTGCAAGTTGGTGTGTATAAACACAGCAACGCTGGTGTTCAATTTCTGAAATGCAGGCTGCTACATCACCAAATGCATCCAATGAATTTGGTGCCTCCTCAAACCCTTCAAAGAAATTAAAAATCCTCTTGCTTCTCTGTTAAGTCATCCCAGTCAATTGGCTGTCCTTCCTGAATTTCTGCTGCACATTCTTCTGTAACACTAGAATCTTCTCTGTCATTCAGTTTTTTTTACCATACTCAGCATGTTAGACGCATTATCTGTGACAATGCATAATACATGGTCTTTCTGAATGCCAAAGTCTTGCAACACTTCTTTTACCAATTGCTTTAAGAAGTTACTGGAATGTTGGGCTTCAGTGTCTTTAATGGCCAAAGTTTTAGTCATATTTTTCCCTTAATCCACATACCTAACATAAACAGCAAAATAATTAACACGATGGTGTGTGCATGCATCCATTTTCAAGTATACACACTTATTGCTTAGTTTTCTCTTTAGCTGTTTTTTTTTTTGGGCTCTCATATTCACCAATTATTAATTTCTTTATGGAATCTTTGTTTAGAGCCACTCCTAATTTTCGTGCCACTTCAATCAGTGCTAACACTTCAGGCCGAGAAAAGAATCTCAAGGGAATGCTGGTGAGAACAATAATCTTAACGATGTTCCTTTTGAATTCAGCTGGAGTTGTTGAGATTGTCACTTTATCACTAACAAAAAAACTTGTTAAGAGATGCTGTGGTAGGGTTCTTTTCAGTAATCAAAGTTTTAGATTTTGATGTGGTTGGTGTATTAGATGAGCCGTTGTCTTTCTGTTGAACAAGTTTAAAGATGCTAGGATGGCAGCGCTCCAAATGTCTTAAGTTAGAAGCACGAGTAGGAGCATGGTCTTTGATAGTACCACCACCAGAAGCACTTATTTCAACACCACAAGTTGTTTCTTCATCGTCTCGAGTTGTTATGCACTGACATACATAATGCTTGAAATCACTGGTTAAGTTAAAATGGTCAAATACGGCAGATTTACGTTTTGAAGCCATCTTGTGGGTGCATCAAGTTTTGTAACTAATTTTCAAAATTATGTATTTTTGTAAATCTGTCAAAAAGAAAAAAAAAAAAAAAAAAAAAAAAAATGTTTGATTCAAAATGTAAAAATTGTTTGCTTTATTTCAGTAATCAATTTCTGTAAACCTATAAAAACGTAAATAAATACATATATAGGGTTTTTTAGATTCTTCCACATACCAGTATTAGGGTAGATTTTAAATCAACTTGCCTAGACTCGGGAAAGTTGTATATTTGACTCATCCATGGAAAGTGGTCCAAAATTAAAGAATTTTGAATCCGATATTTTCTAACATTGTTATGTTTTTCTAAACAACACCCTAAACTACAAAAAAATAAAATATTTAAATTCTGATCTTTTATGTTGACTGCGCTGAGGTTATAAACATCAGCTATTTATTGAAGTCAGAAAATTTTCAGCCATTCATTTTTACTAATAAATAACATAGAATTATGTTTAACTAGCGAGGGTACCCAGCGCTTCCCAGGTGTTTAGGTGTGGGGGGAGTAAATCAAAACAAAATGGAAAATAAAGAATATGCGAACGTAATAACCCTGTTTAAATATAACTTTTTTAAAATTGGAAAAACAAACAAAACAAAAAAAAAACAGCGTACATGATGCAGAATAAAGAATAAGAGAACGGAAATGTTTAAATGTTAAAACTTATTTGTAAGAAAAACAAAAACAAAAATCTAGCATATTTCTATTAACGAAAAATGTGATAAACTACCGAAAATGAAGGAAAAGAAAAATCACTGGGATACACTGTTTCAGCCATGATCAGCTATTTTTATTTAGATTAGTTAGTCATATACAATGTTGTCACATGGTGGCAACACAAATTGATTTATACCCATTTTTTTTTTTTTTGGATAAGATTGTAATTCCGGATCGATCCTGGACTAATCAAATTGCCAAATTCCATTCAGAAACTGGATAACTTTCGGATTACAATCTGATTGTTATCCACAGTGATCTCACTCAAAGACAGACTTTTCATTGATCATGTGTGACGTCACAACCAAAGCGAAAAAAGCTGTTCAGACAAGATTTGCAGTGATCCGATGAACCAAAATAGCTTGATGAAGTAGAAGCATTGCAGGACAGTACAAAATATGATATATCTAAAAAAAAAAAAAAATTAAAAAAATAAGAACAAGACATTATAAAAACTGCTAAATTGTACAACTGGTAAAACCAAACAGGAAAACCATTTAAAAAAAAATTTGGGGGAGGGGGACTTAAGGAGTCGGATAAAAAATTCCGACTCCAACTCCTAGTACATTTAGAAATCCGACTGCAGCTAAAACCTCCAACTCCGCAACCCTGGAAAATAGCATCTAAAGACAATCCCTAGAAAATAGGGAAAATCTGACAGATCCGCACTCATGAGAATTTTCAATTTTTGCAATATGTCAAATTTGTCTGAATTTAATGTTAAAACGGTAGAAATTCAGCCAAAAATACATAAGGAATAAATTAAACCCTGTTATTCTACAGTAAATATTGAAAGTAGCATCTAAACCAAATCCCTAGAAAATAGGCAAAATCTTACAGGTCCGCGCTCATGAGAATTTTCAATTTTTACAATATGTCAAATTTGTCTTAATTCAATGTTAAAACCATAGAAATTCAGCCAAAAATACATAAGGAATACATCATTACCCTGTTATTCTACAATAAATATTGAAAGTAACATCTAGACCAAATCCCAACAAAATAATCAAAATCTGACAGGTCTGTGCTCATGAGTATTTTCAAGTATGGAAAATGTCGAATTTTTCCTCATAAAATTGTTAAATATTAGAAATTGAAATAATTGTACATTCTCATGAGGTGGACTTGTATGATTTTGCTTTCATTTTAGGCGTTAGGTTCCGATGCTTTTTTCTTACTTTAGCATACTAGTGTCATGATTTATTTATGTTTTTTGTCCGAACTTGTATTATTTTAACATTAAATATAAAAAAATCCAGTATCGAAAAAAAAAAAAAGAAGTCAGATTTTTCCTACAATTTAGGATTTTCGTTTAGATGCCCTTCTCGTTCTTTACTGTAGAATACTAGTGTTACGATGTATTTCTTATGTTTAGGGCGTTGGTTTAGTTGCTATTTTCAATATTTATGATATAACTCTAGTGTTGTGTTGTATTTATTAGGTACGGGTACAATGAATGCCGGTACTCTAAATGTATAAACATTTTGACCCCCATCTTTTACTTAATAATTCAAGAATTAGGAAATTAACCAATTTTAAATTTTCAGCATTTATCGAATTATGATCCTGGAATATAATGAGCACATTTTTATTTGAATCCGAGTGGAAATGTATTGTATATTTTATAACAAAAAACACCTTCATTAAAGTTATGGTTTTCTTTAAAAAAAAAAAAAAAATTTCGTTGCAAAAATATTTTTTTTTTTTAATTTATTTATGGTTTCATTTTTAACGTAACGTATGTAAGATTCTAATATTCATATTGCCCACAAGTACGTATAATCAATGTAAGATCATTTTCATATAATCTCGGAAAATAAAGCAAATAATTAAATTGAAAAACAGGAACATACAAAAATTATTCAATTAAAAAAAATGGAAAGAATTATGCAAACCTTCCATGTCGGTAAGTACGGATGCACATTCTTTAAAAGAAAAGGAAAAATATGCTCGATATGACGGAACATTGTTAAATAATGACATTATGTCATTAATGTGCTTCGAATTTTGCTGCCTTTTTTTTTTTTTTTTTTTTTAACACAATCTTGTTGCTACCATGGCCACATTTTTTAATAATTATTACCCTTTTTAGTAAAAGTTAAGTACGTTTATTGTATTAATTGATTATTTTAAGACTAACTTAATACTTCACTTGGAAATAATTCCAGAAAATTTATATTTCTCTTGCCCCCAAAAAATGTAAACACGAATGAATTTTTACGTGAAATGTACGGTTTTTAAAATTTGAGATAAAATTATTCCATGTATTTTTTTCTTTGAGGAATTAACTTCAAGCAGTAATCTTTTAAACAATCAAAATGTAACCGAAAATTTTTAAAATATGATTAGCCGGCATTCAAAACCAGGTCCCATTCCTAAGCAGCCATTAGAATTTCCCGTACCAAGTATTTATGTATATATTGGCTGAATCTCTATGGTTTCAAGATTAAATTAAGAAAATTTGCATATATCAAAAATTTTAAATTCTCATGAATGCGGACCTGTCAGATTCTGCCTATTTTATAGGGTTTTTGTGTAGATGCTATTTCAAATATTTACTTTAGAAATAGTGTCATGTGTTTCTTATGTATGTTTGGCTGAATTTCTATCAGTTTAACATTTAATTGAGACGAATTTGACATTGGTTTAGATGCTATTTCCAATATTTACTTCAGAATAATAGGATTATGTATTTGTGTATTTTTGGTTGAATTTCTGTGATTTCAACATTAAATTAAGACAAATTTGACATTGCAAAAATTGGACATTCGTATGTGCTTGGATCCGTCAGATTTTGCCTATTTTCAAGAGTTTAGTTTTAGATTCTATTTTCAATATTTAGAGAAATTGTGTCATGATGTATTGTCAGAATTTAACTTTCTTTGTTTCCTTTCTTTAACCCACCTCTGCAAGTAGTTGTAGAATGCTTCTGATAGCATGTGACTTTCTTTGTTGACGATTGATGGAGAGATTTTTTGCTTGCCGATTTAAGCAAAAAGGAAAGTGAAAAAAGGCAGTTGCTGCTTTGGCCTTTAGAAGTATAAGGCTGTTCGAAAATGTCGGACCTGGATGTAGTAACCTATCGTGGCGAGACATAAGGAGGCTCTAGATGAAAGTCCTATTTCGTCAGTTAAATTTTCGTTTAGGTGTTTAAAAAAAAGTCTTTAAAAAAAAAAAAAAAAAAAAAAAATCAAGTCAAAAGTCTTGTCTGGAGGAAAAGAAATTAGTGCAAATGTTAAACAGGTGAAAAAGTGATGGTGCAAACAATTTGCTTGTTCCTCAAGAAATATTTGAAGTGAAAATTTAAAGCGCATAATCGTCAATGGTGCAGCAAGAAGAAAGAGCCTTCTCTAATAAGATAAAGTTTTTGTTCAACTAAGCTCTCGAAGCTACAACAGGTCACGTAATGTTTTTTCCCCACCAAGTAAAAGCTGACAAATGAGCAAAAGAAAGTTGAAGATGCAGATATATTTGATAAGAAAATCCAACTAGACATTTATTTTTATGCTATCTCAAGCAGGAATGACAATTCTCTCTAAAATTCCATATAAATTATCTTTGCTACAAAAAAAAAAAAAAAAAAAAAAAAAAAAACAATTATCTCAAAGTAAATTTTGCCTCTTAATCTTTTAATTCTATTCTCTTACCTGAACTGTTACTAGAACTTTTCAGGTTCGCCAAAAGGGGACATTTTTGGAAGTCAAAATACAGTTTAAAAGTGAACTTCAGACTTTGCCGTTTATCAACCAATTTACTCAGGATTGGAAGAAAATGGTGAAAATAAGTCACATAGGTTCTCAATCTACACCAAGCAGAAGATGAGACTCGACAGTTGAGATAGCTTGTTCAGTTTATAGAAGGCTAAAGGAAGCAGGACATGGTAAGCATAGACCTGAGAAAATAAAGACCTGGCCAGAGATCGGTTAATTTGAAGTCAATTTCTTAAAGACGTCCGATGAATGCCAGCGTGTACAATGGACGTTAAACCAGATATGACATTCTTCGATATTGGCTTTTTTCTACAGATTTTGGTGAGCTTTACAGGTTCGTTATAGGGTTAATTTTGGTACATGCAATATATGGTGTATATCTACAACGTTGTAAATAATCGTTTAAATTAGTCTCCCTTGAACCACGGGAAATGCTCTTTAGGCAAAGAGAAATAATTTCGACATCTATTTTTTGATGACATAAGAACCTTTATTTTTCGTTGTCCTAAGAGATTATATTGCTATATATATATATATATATATATATATATATATATATATATATATAAATGAATGAAAAACATGCATTTTATCTTTTCATCATCAACTTTAAGAAACGAAAGTCAAAGTACATCCTTTTTAATTGTCTTTAATAATTCAACAAGCTAATGTCATACAAAAGATATAGAACAAAACGTTTCAAATTTTTTAAAAATCATTTATTTTTCATTTCAAAATGTTTTTACAAATTGAAGAAACATCGACAGAGTGAGCAGCATCTTTTCTGGGTTATGTGTAATAATGGAAGACTTTGAAAGAGTTGGAAAATAAATAAGTCTATCATTAAGAATCTACCAAGGAGGATTTTGGCTGGTTTCATAAGTGTCAACGTTGGCTGGAGGATATGACTGGCTTAAGAAGCATCGACGTTGGCCATATGGTTAATGAGGTCAACAACTCTGCAGCTGTAACCATATTCATTGTCGTACCTGGAGAGGAAAAAAAAAAAGTAAATCTCAAAAGCCATTTCAGATAAATTGTACACATCAAATAATCCTACGGTTATGAAATCTAGAGAGATACACCGTGGAACCAAGATGTCCCCAACTACTGCTGACCCTAACTGTTTGCTATGGTTTTCTTCATCTGAGAGAGTGAGAGCATTTATTTACAGGTATAAAAAGCTCTTAACCCCTACTAGACCAATTTACCGATATACCAGTAATTTCTGAAAATGCTATAGTTACCGCTTAACTGGTATTTTTCCAACCACATGTTTTTGTGTTGTCAAAGAGCTAAAAATAGCTACCCAATTGCTGCTTAGCCTCGATTTAGTGCGAACCTAACATTCTGCAAATGGCTTCCTTTGTTTTGGCAAAGTTGCAAGTTGTTTTGTAGACTAAAGTAACTATGAAGCAAGCTAGTGACAAACCAAGCACTTTGACAGGTGAAAGAGACCAAGTAGTTTCTCGGTGCAACAAGTGTTGAATAAAGTGACAAATTCTGATTCAGACAAAGGCGATTTGATCAGGAGTTTGTTTCTGAATCAAGTAACGTTAGTGATGAATATATCGGTGAAGGAGAAAGTGATGAGAATTCTGGTGATGCAAGTGGGCCTGTGCATTAAGGAGGACTCCACCTGTTAGGTGGACTGGCACATGAAGGCGGAATTGTTTTCACAATTTTGTCCAGGCACAGAGGCAAATTAGGTTCAGTAGCTCAGGTTGGGTAAGGTTAAGAGAAAAATATATTGTGTATGAATCAGTTATGCATAGAGTGTGTAATAAAGGACTTCCAAAAATTGTAGATAACTCTTGCTCATGGCATCTTTGGGCAATTTAAGCAGAGGAGATTAACTGATCAATCGACCAACAATCTGCTTTGAGCTGTAAATCATCTTCAACTGTCCAAAACTGAAAACTGCTGTAACTAAATATATTGAATTCAGGATCAGAAATCCTATGTCCGGATCTTTCATCTTACTGCCACTCCCTGACTCGTCCTACTATTTTGTGCACATTGTTGAATCATTTAACTTTTTCTTTTTTTTTTTTTTTTTTTTTACTTGACAACTTTACAAATCATTTCCAATTACTCCTTGTGGTCCTGGTTTTGTAAGGGGGGGGGGGGGATGGCGTCCATACCACCACAGTATATTTGATCAAAAATGTCTTCATTAAACTATAATCATGCAAATAAGATGGGCAGGCTTCATCAATTAAGTTTTTATTTTATTTATCTACGGAAGAGACACTGATGGTTTGATCACATACAATGCCTGCCTAAAATCTGGACAAAAGACAGTTTTTTCTGATAAAAATTGTTAAAAACCTTGCTAACCTCCGTCAGGTCTGAACTGGAAGGGATCTACAGATCAAAAGTGTATTAACTAGATTGCCATCGCTATGCAGTATGCAATGAACCCAACCATGTTTGAAGGGATACGTTATATGCTTATTAATGGAAAGGCCCTTTTCAACCCTCTAAGGCTGGATAGTCATACAAAATTAAGAGGAGGGAAGAATAAAGAGAAAGAATCCCAGAAAAAGATTTTATTCTGTGCAAAAGAAAGTGAATGACAAATGTTCAATTATAACATTACATTGAAGTTAAATATTTATCATACAAAGATTCATGACTGAAGCTTTTATTTATCAATGAAAAAAAAAAAAAAAAAAAAACTTTTGCAAGCCCAGCATTTTAACCTTTAGCTCTACAATCCCTCTCCAATTTAAGTTTTTCAACAATTTCTGTTATCTGCGAATATGGTGTTAATTACACAACCCAACAGAATTCTCAGTTTACTCTTTTCTCAATAGTAAACTTACCAAGACACGAGTTTAACAAATGTAGAGCTGATCTGAATGCCAGCGGTGGCATCAAAGATGCTGCTTCTCTCATCACCAATGAAATCTGTGGAGACAACAGCATCCTCAGTATAACCGAGTACACCCTTCATTTCATTCTCAGATGCATGTTTCACAGCATTCTTGATGTCTTCATAAGTAGTCTGAAAAATAAAGTATTGTAAGGATCACATTCAAGTCATCTCTAAAACATCAGGATAGAACCCCTTTAAAACTTAGTACATGTTAGATTTTAATGAAATTTGAAGCCATATGTACAAGATATTGATTCAGAGTTTCTCAACTCTTTCTTCAATTATATTAGATGGCAAGGAAGGATGTGGCCAGTAGAGTCAAATGAAATATACCGTTATGAGCTTAGTGAAAAAGTATGTAGCTGTGATACTCATTCAGTCCTGAACAACATCAGGTCTCCCTGCTAGTTCAATTTAAGATAAGTAGTGTTATAACATCAAATCAATAATCCAAACAAATACAGAGTATAAAAAAAAATTAAGACCCTGAAATCATATATATATGATTGCAACGTCTTGTCAGACGAGTGCTACTCCCTCAGACATTTAAAATCCATGAGCCCAAATGTCTGAGGGAGTATCTTTGTACGACAGCTAAGTCTCTCGGTTCAAAATGTTGAGATCCAGCAACAAATTAAACTGCAGACCAGCTTAATGCGGGTACTGGTCTTCCACTTTATGGTTTTTTTTTTTTTTTTTTTTAAATCAGAGATTTGCTTCTAGAAAGGTTGGTTGCCCCCCCCCACACACACACACACAGAAAAAAAGTTCATTCGCCCTTTGGAAGGTCTTGTTTTTAATCCTTCAGGGAGACTAGCCGCCCTCCTCACCAAACAAGTTTGGTGGGGGAACCAGTTTAGTCGCCGGTGACCCGACCATGAGGTAGGTAGTACTGGGTTACATGGTACCAGTAGCATATGACATATATGAGAGAGAAGCAAAGTTAAAATATTTTTCTCTATCCTCTAGAAATATTTATATTTGGGTGCATAAAATTATGTTCAAATCAGAAATTTCAATGTAAACTTAAAATTTAGATAAATGGAAAATTTCCATAGAAATTTAAAACTGGTTAGGTTGACGTGTACTTGGTTTTAGTGGTCTTATTTTTTCTGATATGTTTTGGATACATGTTTGGTACATAGCTATTTAAAAAACATGAAGGTGCAAACAAAATGGTTGGAACTTACTTCTTTTTGCAGTCTGACAGTTAAATCCACAACAGAAACATCTGGTGTGGGAACTCTGAAAGCCATGCCAGTCAGTTTACTGCAATAGATAGGAAAACAAAAACTTAGGATTTCATGAAAAAAGGATATGCAGTGTTTATATATTTACTAACTGTAAATACCCAGCATTACTGGGGAAGCCGTGAAATTTTCAGTTTATGATTTTTTACTTATTTACACATTTTTAAACAAAGTAGACAACTTATATTTTTAAATTTAAAAGGAGTCGTCTTGTTGATTTTTATTTTCAGGTGAAAATTTAAAGATATTTCTTAATCTCCTTAATAAATTATATATTTTATACAATCATCTGGGTCACCGTTTCTTTAGCAGGTTGTATTTATTAGTATTTTCAGAGACTCAAAGCAAAGTTAAGGAATAGATAATCATTTAAAAAAATTTCAATATTTGTATTTTAATCCGGAAAATTATTGTATCCAGTGTGACGTCATCTGTCAACTAGTTCCTTACCCATTGAGCTCAGGAATAACTTTTCCAACAGCCTTAGCAGCACCAGTAGATGAAGGGATGATGTTTGTTCCGGCTGTCCTACCACCACGCCAGTCCTAAAATAAGTAATAAATTTTATTCCTTAAAAATTTTTTTTATTAAAAATATCTTTCATTTTAATGTTAAGTAGACAAGAAAAATCCAGGTTGTCCTCAATGGCTGTACATCGAAATGTAACATTAATTGCAACTATGCACCCCATCAAATGTTGCCTTGTGCATGGGTACATTTAAAAATGGTATACGATTTTTTAAATTACATTTAAAAAAAAAAAAAAAAAAAAAGATACTGTCGTTATTGTATATCATTAATGCACTCTTGTGCGAGTCGTAAGACCAAAGGGGAGGTAACCTGTGCATCGAAAGGATTTGGGAGAAAAACAAGGGAGGTAACTAATGTATTGACAGAAATATCTTACCTTGGCACTGATACCATCGACGCACTTTTGGGTTGCGGTGTAGGCATGGACAGTGGTCATAAGGCCTTCCAAAATACCAAATTTCTCATGAACAACTTTGGCTACTGGAGCCAAGCAGTTTGTTGTGCAGGATGCATTGCTGATTACAAAATAAAATAAAAATTAAGTTATCGAAATTGATTTATTTCATTTAAGGAGAAAATTTTTGGAATTTTATGGAAATACTTTTTCAAGTCAAAGAATTAATCAGACAATATAATTTATTAAGAGCAAAAAACTTGAATCTAAGTTAGCGTCTGAAAAATCTTTCCATATTTAGAGTTTCTTTTACAATAAATATTACAATTTGCAGTTATCATATGCATATGTTTGTATATCCGGCTAAAAACAAATATACAAAACTCTCAAAGTTGGTATTTTCTTGGTCTTTGTTACTCGAGATGAATAAGGTTTCAAGTTTAGAAAAAATATTCTTTGATGCAGATTTCATCAGCTCAGTTTTATGGCTAAAAAAATGTACTACCTAAAAAATTCTTTCCTTCTGCCAATTTATTCCTAATAAGAAAAAATTTTAAAAACTGCCTCAAAAGATAGGAATAGGCTAGGCGCAGAAGAGGACGAGGAAGACAAGAGAAGTAAAAGTTTTAATAGAAATGTTAAACATTTGCCCTGAACGATGCTGGGTAAGCCAGCTAGCCTAAAATAAGTCAATTTGGGGATTGATCATGAGAAATATTGAGGAAGGAGCATAAAATGTTTTCGTAGTTTTGTCAAAACAAGGTGACAAAAAAAAAAAAAAAAAAAAAAAAAAAAAAAAAAAAAAAAAAACTAACCTGACAACTTTGAGATCCTTTGTGTAGTTCTGGTGGTTTACACCGACAACAAACATTGGGGCATCAGCAGATGGGGCAGAGATCACAACCTTCTTGGCTCCACCCTTCAAGTGAGCCTAATGAGAAAATAAAGTCCTCATTCATTCGTTTATTTTGATGTAATGATTAAGGCTATGACAACAGAATATTCTTTCATTGCTTTGACTCTAGTATATATCTAACAGTTAATCAGAATCACATCACTATAAAAGCATATAAAATATCAATGGATACATACTCGAATAAAAAAAATACGCTGTTGCCCTAGCAATGATAAAATAAACTGCTCATCCCACCACACCATTAAAATGGTTACTGAATGCAAGTCAAACATTCCTTCAGAATACTATAAATTAAACCCTAATTTATCGGATTATATGTCAAGATATCGAGAGGATTTTATCTATGCTAAATTAACAGAAGTGATTCCTCTGCATAACATTCACGGTTTAGTATACTTATGAAATCCAAAATTATCATCCATGTGCTGTAAAAAAAAAAAAAAAAAAAAAAAAAAAAAAAAAATGGTCTCTTTATTTTAAGTTTTATTATAACTTAATATTTAATTTGAAAAGGCCCTTGCTCACAATTTTTTTTTTTTTTTTTTTTTTAAGTATCCCCATGTATTTTCCAAGATTAGCCTGGACATACAAATGATAAATACAAATTTAGTTTATATTATAGCTAGTCTATAAATTACAACTTTCCCTTTCCCAAACATTAAACTTACCGATGCCTTTTCGGTGGTGGTGAAGACACCAGTTGATTCCAAAACGTATTCGGCGCCAACACTTCCCCAAGGAATGTTGCTTGGATCCTTCCTGAGAAGGAAAAAGAAAAATTCTAGCTTAGGACTAATATTTTGCATTTAGGAACATTTTTTTCTTATCTATAAAGATAAGAGATTTTAAAAGTTAGACCCAAATAGCATTTAAGCTGACATATCAAACTTTGATTCTGACTAGCTAATTTTCATTTCATGGAAATCGGAATGTTTACAAAGAATTATATTCTAATAAAAATTATGAAGGATTAGTTGCAGGAAAAGATGGGGAAAGAGTTTATAAGGAAAAACGGGATCTTAATCGATATTTCCAAAATGATTTAAAATCTAGTTCTTTTCCCCTCATTGCTTTAAAAGGTTATTGGTAAGGAACATTTTAGAAATATCCGTCTAATTGATTTTGGCATTTTGCAGTATAATCAACAAAATTAAATAAGTGTTACCAAAAGGCAAAATAAGTTACTCTTCTATTGGATAAGATTTGTTTAAAGTTAGTTAAAACAAGAAAAAAAATAGTTGACATTAGATCATCTGAAGTCTCCATAATTTCTCAAAAAATAATATTGGTAGAAACATACGATACACAAGTTCAGATTAGAATCAAAACTAATAGCATGAACAATAAAGATTAAGTATGAATTCAGAGATAAAAGGAATTTAGGCGACACTGAGGAAAAGTGGCTAAAATGGGAAGTGATCAAATACCCATAGAATTACGAATCTAAGAATTTGTAAAATAAAAACCCCGGATTACTGCAAAGTACCCTCCACAAAAAAAAAAACCGGATTACTGCAAAGTACCCTCCACAAAAAAAACCCGGATTACTGCAAAGTACCCTCCACAAAAAAAAAAAAAGGGATTACTGCAAGGTACTGTAGGAAAAAAAAAAAAAAAAAGTTACCGAGACATGACTGCAAAATCAAAAAGCTTAAACTCACTCATTGAAAACAGCAATTTGAACACCATTAACAATCAGTTTACCAGCATTGTGGGTAACTTCACCCTTGAACAAACCGTGGGTGCTGTCATACTTGAACATGTAAACCTAAAACAAAAACGTTAAAACCAGAGAAATAAATTTAGGTCCACTTTGATTAAAACAAAAATATTTTGAAAAATGTTATGTTGGTAAACGAGTTGTGAAACAATACACCATAAAAATAAACAGATGAAAATGATTTTTAGGCAATTTTAATTCATTTAAAAATATTGTACAATGAAAAAGTAAACTATGATAGTGGATTTGATATGTGCTCCTAGTCTGATCAGTGTATTTTGGGGGTTCCATCCCATAATGCCATGTGTTTAGAAACTAATTTCAAAGTACAACAAGTTCAGCATTTGCCCCCACCCCCACCCCATTTAGCTCCAAGTCCAACACCTTAACATTTAAATTAGAGTTCAGCACCATGGAAAACTGGTAAAATAGTCCCAAAAATGAAGTGTTCTATTAGCCCTAAAAGAGCCCCTGGGACTTACCCAAGAGTTATCGCATACTATAGACAAAATTATATAGAAATCAGTTACAAATTTTCAGACAGTTTTATAAAGAAATCCAAGGCATCAATTGTTTTGATAAGCACAAAAGTGTCATTTGAGCCATTTTAATCCTTTGGGCAACCAGAGTTTTCCTGGAAAATCCGTTCTGTTATTTTACTCCTGTTTAATGAGTGTGCCAAATTTAAAATTTGGAAGCGTAGTTATTGAGAAAGTGCAGACAAGAGTGAATTTACAGGTCACCCTCCTTTTGTCAGGGGAGGGGGGCCCAAAAAGAGTTATTACCCTTTAAACAGAAAGTTTTACGGAATGATTTCTCATCCAACAGAAAAAGCTGGAATTAAAAGCTTCACCTTGTTGCCTGATATTTACTTATCTTTCTGAATTTTTAAGTCTTTTTATAAGCATTACTATGACATGTTAAGGCTAGTCTGATCTCATTTTTGTTCCAGTTTGTCTAGCGGTCTCCAATTTGCTGTTTTAATACATCATTGTAACAGCTTCCTTTTCTAGTAACTTCTTTTCAAGGAGCTCAAGCTTGTGGAAGTCTTCCTGCTGACTTCTTCCTATAGCTTTGGTCTTTTCAAGATTAAGGTCTTCAGACATCTGTCTTTATGATAATCATCTTTCGCTTTTGTAAGCTCCTTATAAAAAGTGGTTTCATGCTTTGTAGCGATTTTCCTAAGTCATTTACCTCTACTCATGAATTGTTCACTGTATGGTAAAACGAACTTTATGGAGAGAGGAAGAGAAAATAGAAGATAAAGTGAGAGAGGGAGAAAGAAAAAAAAACAATCATGCCAAATTACAAAAGGTAAAGATGCAAAGTTTATATGTCCAGCTAAAAACCAAATAATAATAATAATAATTATAATAATAATTATAATAATAATAATAATATATATATATATATATATATATATATATATAAATCCAGACGTTCCATTCACGTGTAATCACCATTTTCCCTCTGCTTCACTTTTTGTTATCAAGTAAGATCTTTGACTTGTAGTTTCAAATACTTTTGTATGCAAAATCCGATCCCACATTTTGCTAATTCCTACCCTCTGATGAGAAGGAAAGTATTTCTTCGAAACTCCACAGATTAACTATCCACTTATCAAGCGTTTCCTTTTCAGATTGAAAAAGAGTTAAAAACATATTTAAAGTGTTTAACATGTTTCATTATCTGTTTGCTCTTATTTTTGATTGGCATTGCCTTGGATGAATATCTAACATTCAGAAGAGTTAGTAGGGTCGGTTTTTTCAGCCATTTTATTTACTAAGGAATCTATTATATAAAAGGGCTGTGTGGGCAGAAGAGAAAGAGGGTTAGGAGAGGGAAAGAAAAGACAGGTTTTAATAGAAACTAAACACTTGCCCTAGACACCAGGGTAGTCTTGCTAGTTTCATATGAAAACTAGCTGAAACTCATCTTTTACAGAATTCCACTAAAAAGCGAGAAATTAATCTTTATAAATTGTAATGACTAAATTCTGCAGTGAAATTTGCCACATTTGGACAGGTGCGTCTAATACTAATCTCACTCTTAGACAAGATCCAAAATAAAATTTTGGAGTTTCAAATCTAATAGGTCTCAGACTGTCAACCAAGCTCCAATCCGTCCCATTGCAGCAATATCATCCTTATGCCAGTTTTACAAGTACTTTAATGAAATTTGTTCTAATGAACTCCTAGCACTTGTGCCCATCAACGTACACTCCCAACTAACCCGACAAGCAGTAAAATCATAACTCTTCACCGTTGAGGTACCTAGATGCCAAAAACAGTACTCTAATAGTTTCTTCCATCAAACTGCTAAACCTTAGTTTTCATTTCCTGCAGAAATTGAAATGCAATGTGAATAGATATCTCACTGCTCAATTCCCCACAGTCCACTGTTGGACACTAATCCAAATAGCCTTCACATTCCAAATGGCAGTATGCCTTGTTTTGGTTGAAAAATCCAAAATGCTTATTTCAAATTGTCTTTCAATCATCTTGACAAAGTTGTCTCCCTTTAAATAGTTAACTTTAAACATCAATTTGATCAGAACAAAATCAGTACTAAAAAGAAAAATGCAAATTAGTTATATATATAACTAAGTAATATAAAAATTAAACCAATAAAATATTGAATAATAAGCCCTACATTAGTTTAAAGAATAGATTTTTTTAAAGCAAACAACATTTTAAATTTCTGTAAAACTGCTCATGTTTACAATAGCCCCAGGATGAACTGAAATCAAACATCTAACGAAGGGAGTTTTTCCAAAATATACAATATAGAACATCCATCTGCTCTTGTCTATCCTATAAGCAAAATTTAAGTGCTCTAAATCTTTCTCCCTTGAGTGCAGGAGGCTTTGAGGCTACCTCATCCTCACAACATCTTCCATGGATGGTATGGCCTGGACCAGGACCAGGACCTGTTCTTTAGCCCTGCCCCTGAGCTCCATAGGCACACGAAAATGGTCTACCTTCAATGTTTGTTATGTTGTCACGGAATAACACTGGTTGTTAAATGTGGGAATTACAAGACATCGTTTTGGCACCAAATTATTTAAATAGAAAAATAGTAAAACGTTAGAGCAACAGATTATGTGAAATGCTGCGTCTGCCATCTTGAAAAGTCTCCCCCTCACTTCCGATCCAGGGGAGATAACTTTGCTTTTCGGTTATTTTCCTTTATAAGTTTCTTTCAAGGCTTTAATGCCAAGCAGCGTTCTCGGTTCAAGTGGCATTTTTGAAACCAGCTACCCAATAAGGCCGTAATCCAGCCCACACTACAGGGCTTCAAAGCGACCTTGGGCAGACGCTGGTCAGACCTCCACGGTTTTCTTCCCATGTAGTTTTTGTTCATCGCCCGAAATTCTCACAGATTTTCTCCGTGTAAATGACAATCGTCTGTGCATTTATTCTTTGCCAATTAAATGAATGTTGACACGATAACGACAATGCAAGTATAAAATATATATATGCAAGTATAAAATATAAAAAAAATATTGAATTGATAAAAGTGAACTTGCATAACTCATTCCACCATCATGGCTTCACTTGCTTTAGTTTGTGTGTCCGTCACCTCTGCAACTCAACTCCAGTCTTTTAGACACGAACCCAAATAGTAGCCAAGGTAAGACAAAACGCAATGGAGAGAAAGGAAGAGAGAAAATAGGAATAAGAAAAAGGGAGAGAGGGAGGGAGGGTTGGTTGTTTTATGGCATATCAACCCTTTTCAAGTTATTTAATGCCGAATCCAGTGATTCGGAACAATTTTTTAGAATATTTGTTTTTTCAAGTCGGTTTCTATTTAACCCATAGTTGGGACCCTAACAGGTACTACCACTCAGGGTAAGAGTAGACCTGGGAGCAATGGCAATTAAAGGGTGGCTCCACCCTCTCCAAGCCGGAGCTTCACCATAGGATATAATTTAAGGTCATATCCAGGACTGGGAGGGAGAAAAAATATATAGAATCAGTGTTCTATAAATTCCTATCATGGAAAAAAAAACATTGTAAGGAGACGAGTTTTTAATGAAAATAGCTTCAGAAAAAAGCAATTCTCAAAAAAAAAAAAAAAAAAAAATTAAAAAAAAATTAAAAAAAAAAAACTAGCGAATGACAAGCACTAGATTCAGACTCAAAACAGCAATTCTTGATCCCTTTGTCAGAAACATCTCCTGGAATGCAATTCATAAAAGACAAAAAGGAAACGAAGGTCCATTTTCTACTCTTCTCTCCAATTCTAAGTTCATCAAGAGATTAAAAGTGTTTTTGATTCTTTTAAATTAACTTTGGTAAAATAAAATAAAGGATAAATAAAAAATTCAAGATAAAATAATATTTCAAAATTTTTACAAGTTAACATCAAGATGTAACAAGAATTCACATGTACAATGATTGGATTTATGTGCAGGTTAACACAAGTTATCACCCACGGAAACGTTAAAATTCATAATCCTTTATTACAATCCAAAAATAAATTTCTGTCTATTCCCAACTTGTCTAAAGTTGGGAGTCATGAATATTAAAACATTAATCTTATCTGCTTAATGATAAGAACACCTGATGTGATTAAAAGTTTGTTTTTCTTTTGAATTAACTTTGGTAAGATACAATAAAGGATACATACCATGTAGTTCAAGTCTACAAATGGATCATTGACAGCTACGACAGAGGCACCCTTCATCAGGGCACATCTGAGGACCAGCCTTCCAATGCGGCCAAAGCTGAAGAAAAAATATTAATATTTCAAGATGGTTACAAATTTACATTTTAAGATGTAATAAGAATTCACACGTACATTATGATTGCATTTATGTACAGGTTAACCCAACAAAATTGACCATCATGGAAACAATTCTTTATACAATCCAACTATATATATTATTTACAAATAAACTGAATACCCTACTAGTCTCTAAATTTTCAGTTATGTTAAACATTCATTTTATCTGCTTAATAAGCAGACCTAGATATGTGCAAAAATTGTCAACTGACTCTTATCTTAAGTGCCATGCATATTCTCTAACAAGGAAACCCAATGTTGCATGGAATTGAATGATCAAATATTTCTCACCCATATTTTTATTGTCATTGAAATCTGCCATCTTTTCAATCAAATCGATTGATTTGATTCTCTGGTTGGGGGAACCATCATGCTGCACCAGGAGGAAGCTTACCATGGCTACCCGCAGTCCATATTGCACTGTAGAGAACTGTTGATTTTATAAAACTATTTTATCACTTAAATTTTAAAATACAAAAAATCAGGTATCATGCTTCAATTGTGGTTTAAACATTCCTTTTTTAAGCATTGTTAATTTTATGTCAGGCCTTTTGGCTTGTGGCAAAAACAAATGTGATGTTGGGTTGTGTAAGGTGTTAATCTGTCAAAAATCGCCTGTTCAGTTCAGATTTTTTAAAGTGGGAATCAGTTCAATCAAAAATCTACCATGAAAATAAGGATAAAGAAAAAAGCTGTTCGTACAAAGTAAACAGACTTCAACTTTACGTTTATGTGCGATTGTAAGGAGCAGATAAGAGTTTTATTTACTTGTTTGTCTAACTACATGCAATATGTAATCGATTTAAATACTAGCCGTCCCTACCCGACACTGTCTGGTGTTGTATTTACTTGCATTTTTTGTACCTTTAAGCTATACCATTTTTACTTCCAAAATATTTTTTCAATCCAAAAGTTTTTACAGACGAATATTTATTTACATCCTTTTAAGATGGGGGCTATATAAAAAAAAGAATGATTTAGACAAAGTTTTCTGAAAGGAAACAAATCCTAACGTATAGCAACGGTTCACAAGAAAAACTGACAAACCAGAATCAAATATTGATTGTTAAAAAAAAAAAAAAAAAAAAAAAAAAAATCAATAAAAACAGACGGTGCTGTTGAAGACAAAGAAATAAGGCCAACTACTTTAGATATTTTGCATTACTCTTCCAATTATTTCAAGGAATTTTTTTTAATTAAAATTGGGAATTTGTATGAAGAAAATTATTTTATTTAAAGAATCAATGAGATTTTGGAAAGAGCAAAAAGATAAAGTTAAATTGAAGAAAGGTTGAGTTATACAAAAAATTGTATCTTACCCGTTGATACCAATTTTAGGAGACATTCCACCAGACTGAAAAATAAAGAAATAAATGTTTTTATTTAAAATTATTGGCGAGATTTTCAAATCTTGAAAATCTGAAAATTAAATCTTATTTTCAGGTAAGAAAAAACGAATCACACTTTTCCAGATAGAAAAAGTTCTACCTGACTAGGAGGAGCAAATTATAGAAGTTATAAGGAGTAAAGTTATATAGGAAATTTAGTACATTATCAATTCAATAGTTAAAGGGAAAGATGAGAGGAGATAGCTCCTTTAGACCATGGCATTTCGAAGCCAAATGCTTTTCGCTAGAGAAAAAATAGCTGGCGTTATACAAAAGTAGGGCAAAAGACAATACAGACTGCACATGCAATTAGACTAGAAATGGAAAAGTGGAAGAATTTGGCGGGGATGACAATGAGAAAAGGAAAGATGAAAGTTCAAAAGTAAAAGAAAGGAAATGAGAAAAAAAATTAACCGATATGCAATGTTTTTGTGAGGATCTAATCAAGAACCCAGAACTGGATTACATCTTTGACATTAAAAACTCATTTTGCCCACAATTGTATTTTTACTTTTGTGTCACTTTATTTTGGAATACTCCTATCTCCTTTGAATTAAACCTCCATGAACTTTAGTTTATTTGCCTATAATTTGTTTTCATTCATTTCTCCATCTTCGACCTCTGTCACATGCGTTTTTTTAATTTGAAATATTAATGTGTTCTTTGTACTAATGTCTGTAGTCCTCTTCGTATTTTATAATGTTAGTTTTCCCATGACAATCAATAAAAGTTATAGTCCATTGACTAAGTGCTTTATGCCCAATTAAAGGTTGAATATGGTTAAATTTGCGCTAATTTTCGTATTAAATGCTTATCTTTTAACCCCTAACTATGCATCAAAAGAATACTATAATACTTAGTTTGCTGCATCTTATAAAAGATGCATACAAAATTTCATCCAGATAAGCCCAGTAATTTAAGAAAATTTCTAGAGTAAATGTGGTATTGTGGTGGCTAGTCTATTAATTCTCACTACATATCAAACAACTGAACGAATACCATAATACTCAATTCAGTGCACCTTATAACAAGTCAAATTTCAAGTAAATAGGCCAAGTGGTTTTCAAGAAAAAGTGAAAATGGACAGACTAATGAAATTTTTGGTAAAATAAGAAACTGTTGCACCGAGAAAGCATTGGTGTGACAGTCGAGGCTGATTTTATTTTAAGTTACTTTGAGACAGATTTTATTTTGTAAAAATTACATAATCATACAAACTCATTAGCAATATAAAGTCAAGTAGCACCTTACATTTTGCCTCTTCCTTTTATACTCTTTGACCAAACGTTAATATAAACATGTGTGTGTATATCTCCAACTGATTCTTCTGTTCTTTCCTCCAAATGAAGTACATGTTGACCACACTAACATATACAAAATGGGGGCCCTCTCTTTCCTAGACCGATTTTCAAAGTCATCAGACATGGTCTGAAAGTCTGGCCATCTTTACATGGTCTACCTAATAGATGTATAGATTCCCTTCTGGTAGCAGTCACCTAAACTTACAGAACAGCCCAACAACTAAATATTCATACATTGCTCTCACATTTAATCTCATCAACATGCATATTCCCTATTGTATTAATACATTCATATTTTTTCTCTTCAATTGTGTCTGGTTTTACTCCTTTGTATATTATTGAATACATGTTTTGTATATATTTTTTTAATGTTTTGTATTCCTCTTACGTTTGAAGAATTGAAGACATGCAGAAAACGAGAGAAATGGAATTAAAGATTTTAAAAAAATAAATGAAAATACCTACCAGGTTTAACCTATGAACAGAAGAACTACTGACGGAACCAGAAACCTGTTTTATAAAAGAAAAGTTTTTAGACTTGGTTTAAAAAAAAAAAAAAATCTAATCCAAAATTGGTTTAGAAATACAAAAAGATTTCGATACAAGATTTAAAGATTGAAATTAATTTTCATTATAATTTGACTATGTATATAGTAAAATTTAAATGCAAATTTGAATAAGTTTGCCTAATAATGTTAAGTGCAGTTTAAAATAAGTTGAAAATATATTTTTGTCAATAAAAGTTAAAATATCTTCATTCAGTCAGTTAACATTTTCTCATCTTTGTTTGAAGAGGATATTCTTTGAAAGGGTAAAACTTTCTAACAATTGTAAATCTAACAAAGTTATCTTGTGAAATTTTAAAATGTTCAACTTAAACGGCATTTAAGCTGACAAGTCAATTTTCATTTGTTGTGCCCTTTTCTCTTCCCTGCAACCTCTTTCTCACAAGAGATGTTGAGATTTTGCTTTATTTTCATGGCAAGTGCTCGTCTGAGCTTCAATCTATGCCCTCCCCACCAAACTTTCACGAGAAACTTGTCTAGCTGAAGACTTAATTTTCCACCACCATCTGTGCCTAAATCTAAATGTAGATTCCATGAACAAAGTTTTCTTAGAACTGCACGCCTGTGGAACCATCTTTCATTTGCTTGCTTTCCAGCTGACAATATGGTTGTCAGCAAGTCCAACATAAACAAGTTCTTCATGAGCTGTTAAACTTGTTAAATTTACCAAATTTCCATTACTAATGATTACTATATTGTCCAATTGACTACTGTACACTCTTTAACCCCTTATCCTCGAGTGGCCTCGGCCTTGATAAGTGATGCTTATGTAAAAGAAAAATAATATTGGCAGTGGTAATAACATTCACTGCAGTCTATTATGGAAAGAGCTTGAATGCCTACTAGACAATGTCCTTGGGTGTCTAAGGTCCCTCTGTGCAGGGGTTCATCAGGATAATCTGGCACAAGAATATTTTCCCTATAAGTAAACCTTGACTAAATATTCAAAATCACATGGTATTTGCAGCCATACTGAGATCTTAATTGGGCTAACTCACTAGTTTTTACAAGGAATGGTGCACCTTCAAGAGATAATACCTCAAATAATAGTACTAAGCTGGATACTCTAGAATTAATTCTCTTCCTGTATCCAGTAAAACTAACACCATAGATAACACCTATTTAAATGGTCAATTAAGAAAATTATGTTTTCAGATTCTTTACCGTTTGAAAAATAAAACAGATCAATGGTATATACAACTATATGTATCTCACAGTGTCAGCTTCAGAAAGTAGACCCTTTGATTTGAGAACTTCAACTGAATTAAAATGAAACAGTTAAAATATTTAGTCCTTTCTGGAAATTCTGAAAATCTTAAAGTAAATACTTTCAAATCCAAAATTTCTGTTTGCTGACATGTCAGTGATTCTGACTAACAAATGTTCATTTGTTATTGTTGAACTACGTTATTGGCACTATAATATATTTAGTTACGGTTTAAAAGAAATGAAGTTCTGCCTGTACATGTAATATAGAAGGCTACAAAATAAAAATGTCTATATCCTCTATCATTACTCAAGTTGGTGATAAAATAAAGAACGTCAGTATATTTTCCTTTAGGAAAAATATCTTTGGAGATTGCAGTTTTATAGAATATTTTATAATTACACTAATTAGATAAAGACATTTAATCGTTTAGAGAAATTGTTGTAACATTTGAGAATTCCATATTAGAACGGAAAATTAGAAAGACCAAGAATTAAAATTGTATTTGGAAGTTCATATTAAAATGCAGATTTTAACAAACTAAAACTAAGAAAATCGAAAAATGCAGTGAAAAATACTAAATATTAAAAAAAAAAAAAAATGAAAAAACTAAAACTAAAAACAAAGGTAAGAAACAAAAAACTAAGAAAAAACAAATGCAAAAAGAAAAACAAGGGAGAAAATAAACGGGTTTTAAAAAACAAGATTTAAGTCAAATTATGTAAAAGTTTTTGATTTTCTATATTTCAGTTCAGATTATTGCTTCATTCCCAACAATGATAGGTGAAACGAAGTGGCAAAAACTTGAAGTGTTGGGTCAGAGTTATCTCCCTTAAAGAACTGTTTTAACAGTAGAGTTTCTGTCATGAGTTTGTAATTTAGTTTTATTAATAGAAGGGAGGATTAAAAAAAAATCATACCACTTTGGCTAGACTTTCAAAGCTTTGTCACGTCCAACACTTTAAATTGGAGTAGCTTTTATAAAAGCTAGCAGCTATTAGGTTATTGTCTAGAGTCAACTAACGCCAAGACTGACGTTTTAGATTTTTTTCAAGTGGTGAGTAATTTGTCATTGAATTTCAATGGCAGTGAAATTTGCATATTTCGTGCGCATTGCTCTAATTATTGCCTGTGTATGTTTTTTTTTTTATTGTAAAAAGGAACATGGTATTCTTTGAGGATTCATTTCCTGGTGTAACCTTCGTGTATCAAAGGTCTCTTCATTGTTTAATATTTGTTACCGGAAAACTTAAATTATGATGCAACTTTTTCTCCATTATTCTATCCATGTGTTCTATAACAATAAAGATACAAGTATATATTAATACATCTATGTATAATGCTCACAAGTGCAGAGAATAACCCTATATTTTACACAGGTTTGCAGTGAAACAAAGTTGGAATATCAAATATATTTTTTAAAAGCTTTATTGAATGAAATTCAATGCTTTTTATTTGTAGTTATTTTTTTGTTATTTTCTCTTTGACAATACAGAGTAGGTACAGCTAACACATTTGGTTTTTACTGTTTTCGAAATTATGCTCAGTTATCCTTTGATTAAAAGGGCCTATCTTTGTAAATCCATGAACTAAAAATTATTCTTTGTTTAAATATTTGATAGATTAAGGACTTATAATCTATTGAATTTTTATCCATTTTCTTATTTGTTAATTGCTCTATTGCGCTTTCTATTATCGATAGGCACACAACTTTTTCCATTGCTTCCAACATAATAGATGTACCGAAACTAAAGCCACTTTCAAGACTCAGCAACCACTGTAAAAGTGTAATAAAGAACGCGAGTTGTATGCTCAGGTCATTGAGTCCAAAGTAACTGAGCAGCGGCTGGGTTCCCACCAGTTTTGGCAAATAGTAAACAGAATCCTGAACAGACGCGTGTGCTCTATACCATCTATCAAAGGACCCAAGGTAATCTTGCCAGCATCAGACAAAACAAAACTCTTTGCAGTTAATTCTATCTTATGCAATTGAGGCCGCCAACCCCCAGCATTTGCTCCTATATCGGAAAACACATTATGCGACATACAAATATCTGCATGATGTTGCCAAGCTAATCAAAAACCTTAATTCCAGTAAAGCAACTGGCCCTGACGGATTTCTTATAGTGCTCAAAGCTTCAACCAGAAGTATCTCATACTTGCAAAGCTGTTTAAGCATCGTCTTAAGAATTGCTTCCCAACACCCTGGAAAATCTCATCAGTATGCCCTGTATTTAATTCAGGTGATCGATCATCACCCTCAATACAGACCAATAAGTCTGTGCATCACGAGACGGTTGCTGGAATCTGGAGAAATAGTCACCTCAGCAAAAATTACCTTAGTGACATGCAATATGGTTTCCATTCTGCTAGATCTACAGCAGATCTGCTTACGATTATATCTCATGATTAGGGAATCTTGGAGGCTTCTTTTCTAGGGCAATTGCTCGACATAAAAGGCCTTTGATATGGTATGATAAGAGTTTACTCCACAAAATCTCCAGCTATGTTATAGCTGAAAATGTCTGATAATTAAATTATGTCTGAAAGTTTCATACGAGTAGTGGTTGATGGGCAGAAATCAGAAGCTCACAGTATTAATGCTGGAGTTCCTCAGGAAGTCCATCCTGGGCTCAACTCTTCCAAATCACATCCTTAGATCATTTGTAGACATTTATGCTGATAACTACCATCTATGGCAGCACATCCAAGGCCGTAAACGACTAAGTTCTGATTCTCCTCCGATCTTGAGCACATGGTAGAATGGAGAAGAGATGGCTGGTTACTTTTAATGTATTTAAAACCAAGCTTCTATCTTTACATCACTAATCCCCATCTGGCATCAACTGAAATGAATGGCACTCATCTTGTGGAGGCTCCATATTTTGACAAGCTTCCAGGCTTGACTTACTCCTGATCTGAAATTGAACATGTATATCAAATCTTGGCATAGTCACTGGGGGGGGGGGGGATCCTATCGATCCAGTAGATCAGTGCACATGCAATTCTCTACCTATATAAGAGCCAGATACATTCAAGGATGTAGTACTGTTGCCACATCTGGGCAGGAGCTACTAGAAAGACCTTATCCCGCTTTCACAGAAGAGATGTTGCGAGCCTATTTGCTATATTTTCATGGCAAGTTCTCGTCTGAGCTCCAATCAATGGCCCCTCCCTGCCAAACTTTCACAAGAAAGTCATTTAGCTGGAAACATTGATATTTTCCCATTCTTCATCTGTGCCTAAACCTCTTAAAACTGCACACCTGTGGAACTCGTGTGTCTGCTTTCCAGCCGACTACAATATGGTCGTCAGCAAGTGTAATGCAAACAAGTTCTGGAGGAGCCGTTTCCCTTAATTCAATTTACCAAATTTCCACTAATGATTACGATATTGTCCCATCGACTATACACTAACCCTTCTCGAGTAGCCTCTGGGGCTTGATAAGTGGCGATAAAAATCAAATATGTCAATAAGGATGATCAATTAGTGGTGTAGGATAAGTAAAACTATACCATGGTATTTCGAAACCTAATGCTTCTGAAGAAAATAGGGATGTGACAGCTAAGAATTACTTTAGGAGTGAAATAATTGTGCAGGGAGAGAAAATAGACTGTTTAGGGAGGAAAGGGGAGAACTAAAGTGATATAGCTTTGCATTATCCTGATAAGTCTCCTCTTAAAGAATATCTTATTCTTTTAACTCACACATACATATAACCCTGAATGTCACCATCTCAAACGTTTCCAGTTTAATGGAATACTAAGTTTTGGTATCGATTCTAGCCGATGCCATCCATGGCACCTTTATTTTTAACTTTGGGAATCACTTATTTTATTAATAGTCTGAATTAATCAACATCTCAAATTTTAATGTCATAGCGCCCTTCTAGGATCTCTCATTAGGTTCTCATCTTGATCGTTATGTGCACGTTTCATTCACTGTAACCAACCTTTTTCAGGTTGACAAGTTGCAATCTTTGATAAAAAGGGAGGGGGAGGTTGCTCTACACTCGAGATTTCATATATATATAAGTGGAAGTCCATTTACAAAAAAATTATAAAGTCAAAAATATCAAGCAAAACATGGTGGGGGGGGATGATATTTCTGAATTAGAAGGTTGGAGGTTACATTAACCTGAGCATTGTGCAAATAACTCAAGGTCAGAACATCTTAAAAGTTTAATACTTGATACAAACTTTTAGGGAAAAATTTAATGGCAAAAATTGCTAATTTATTAAATTTAGATTTTTTTTAAGGTCTAAACAAATGTTAATTAGGCAAGTATAATTTTGTTACCTGAAAATTATAGAAATCAAGATTCAGTTGAGGCAGCTTCGTGTACTCTAATGTTAGCTCAGTAGGTTGAGCTAGAAACAAATGTGGCGTCACAGTCGTGAATTATCAGCTTGGAAACTTGTTTCAGGCGTTGGTCTAAATTATTTAGCAGTAATTATCGACCTGTCTCCTCACTGGTCAGTGGTTTAGAACAAAGCGAACAAACCAGTTCTTGTTTTCAAGCTTTCGTTTCATCTATATTATATTCAAAGTATGAACAAGCTTGCTTGCAGGTAGCAGTTCATCTGTCGGGCAAGTTTATTGCAAGGGAGTCATGTGAAAAGAAATGTCAGCAAGGTGTTATAAGTGTTCATGTATTTTAATTGATTGTGACTTTAAAACATTAGGCCTCTAAGGGATTCATGTACCTATTATATTTATAGTCTTGTGTTATACTTTAGTTTCCATTTTCAGAGATTTAAAAAAAAAACAAAAAAAAACTTGATGTTATGTGGATTTCTATTCCTGAAAGAAATTTTTCAAAGACAAGAAATGTATTGTGCTTTTAGTACATGAAGTTGGAAATGAAGTGACAGCCTTTGAAAACAACTGTGTATGTTAACTGAACACTTGTGTGCAATAAAGAATGTACGAAACAACTGGTTATTCAAAAAGAGTTTGCAAACATGCACATAACTTTTAACAAGTTCTGCATGACAGATGTGAGTGCTTTAGCACTAATGTTTGACTTTTCAGTCATAGAAAGAAGGCTTAGCTTATGACCGACATCCAAGTCAATTGATGTCAACTGTAGTTGTGGGAGAAAAAAAAAAAAAAAAAAAAAAAAAAAAAGGCAAGATTCCCAAGTACGTTATAGCTCATGCGATATATAAAACCAGGAATTGAATGTACTAAAAATAAAAACTTCCACAAACAAAATTTCTTTCCAAGAACTACCCATTTGTGGAACAATACTGCCGGACTCTGGCAGTTTGCATGTTAATTCTTGTTGAGCCTCTTAATTAAATTCCTGTCCTCACAGCAGCGTTTCACCATCCAACAAACTTATTAACCTTAATCTTGGAGTGACCTTGAGAAGTGGTGACTCATTGGTACATAACACTAACCAATCTACGAATGTCCTGTATATTCTAATGTTTTTTAGCAAAACAAGTTGCAAGCATTTATTAAATAAAACCTACTTATTGGAGTTTATTTTTTTTTTTATAATACACACAATCCTAGTTCACGTCACAATGTGGACAACTTGTAATTTATCTTGTCACATTGTTATCCATATAAAGTTATCTTGTGAAGTTTCACTGCAGTCTATTATGGAGAAGAATGTAATCTATGTAAAAGATACTGGAGAGAATCTGAATGTCTACTATATACTGTCCTTGTTTATCCAAGGTCTCTTTAAAGGTTTTGTCAGGACAGATTGATGAGGGTACTTCCCCTATACGTAAACCCTAACTAAATTTTCAAAAGAATATAGCATTTGCAGCCCAAACAACATCTGTATGGCTACCTCACACTAACTTACATAAATTGTGCACCTTCAAATAATGTTGCCTCTAGTAATGGCACTAAGCTGGATATTCCACCAGATCAGATTAATTTTTGCCTTGAAATCCAATAAGACTAAAGGCTCACATAAAAGATACAAAATATTTAACTGGTCAATTGCGAAAATTGACTTCAATTCAGTATTTGAGAAGTAAAGGATTTTGATGAACTCGGATATAATGCATCTTAAATAGAAATCGTGTTAGTTGCAGGAAAGCACCCCCTCCCTCCCCGATTTCTAAGAAATTCAATTGGAGTAAAATGAAACTCCAAATTTTTATTTTCTCACTTTTGGTTGAGTAGTAAGCAACATTAAAAAAAATACCTCCTTATTTCCTCCTTTTGGTTTAATCAAACATTTACCCTCTGACCCTATTTTGTCCACACCAGTCTTCACTCAACTGAAGTAGTTCTGAATGTACCCATATACATCTTAGCAAATCTGCATTTTCATTAACAAGATTGCCATTTGGGCAGAAATGGCAAATAAATCCATTATATTTTTATAAGGTTTTAATTTGTAGCAGTTGTATCTTTACAATCTATTTCCGTTGAAACAAGCTTATTTTTCCATGTCAAAGTGGTGCATTATCCAATCAGAACACTTTGCCTGGGAGGCACTCATGATCTGCTTTGTACATTACTCCCACTTTTTCACCAGTTGGAGGTTTTGATGTCAACCTGAACAGACAGTTATGCTTCTGTTTTGCTGCAAACAAACTTATGTGCAAGCTCAAATCAAGGTACAGATGTATGCATGTCCGTTGACTCTGCATACTTTTGCGTTTCTGGCTATGTCACTTTTTCATGGTTACTGGTTTGTTTGGGGAAACTAACAATAAAGCCAATTTAAAATGTAAAAGTGCTTGTCCTTATCCCAATGTTAACTCCCTTTTTAAGAAAAGGCCAACTCTTAATTACAAGTTTGTTTATCTTGTTTTTGTGTAAGAAACAAGAGAATCATAATATTTATATACTTTTAAACTGAAATGAAAAATATTCAATTTTTTGGGCCACATTAAATTTGATTGAAGTGGAAATCTTCCAGGATCAAACATTTAATTTGAAGAAGATTTCCAATATCAAAGAAATGCGGGTAACATAAGAAAATGGCAAGATTTACAGAAATGATTACCTGGGTTCTCAGCAGATTAAGCTCTTTCTTGAGTGGAGAAATGGCATTGTTAACCTCTTCTGATACGACCTTTTTGATCGCTTGGACGAGAGCTGGATCAAGAGCAGCCATGGTTCAACTGAGTAACTGGATGGCAAGCCTTTTTTTGTAGAAGTATTATCACCCCTGCCGACAGAGGGGAAGACAAGGATACAGAAGTTGACTCCAGATATTAGAAAAATTGAGATATATTAACACAGAAACTAACAGATTCGGGAAGGGGAGAGAAAGAAGCCACTACAAACAAGGTAAGATCATTTATCAAAGGGAGATAACTAATGAGGCGACGTATTTGGACATTTCAGATTAAAATTACAGCTTGTGTAAAGGTTTTGTACATTGATGCGATTTGTTTGTTTATTCAAGATTAAGATGCTTCTTGAGATAATCCACAGTAACTACAGTAAATACGATTTTAATTTTATGTAATGTAGATCTGTTATTACATTGAAAGATAAGTTTTAGTGAAAAAAGATTAGTTTAATCATTTACAAGTTTAGAGTCAAATTATTTTGAATGAAATGGGGTCGACACTACTCCCAAACATTAATTTATTAAAAATCTTTAAAAAAAAAATTGGATTCTTAGGATTTATCAAAACGGCAACTAATCTAAAATCATAATATATAACCATGGAGATAAATCTCGTTTTAAATGTTAGGGTAAGACATCTAGCTATTTTTTTTTTTATGTTAATTTTTTATGAAAAAAATTTTAAGCAAAAATTTAGAGTTATGCCAAAACCTATTTCTTTGTAAATAGGTAGCCATAGACGACTAAATTACCTATTTTAAAAGTTTTAGAATTTTACACAAGTTTGAAGGGAAAGAGTCAAACAGCCATTTTAAACATTAACTCCAGTTTGTTTGATCCCAGTTATCTTTACTTGTTAATTACTACATTGACAGTTTCATATAGACATTCAAAAATGGCAGCCATTTACAGTCTTTTGAAGAGAAACAAAAAAAAATTTGAAAGTCTTAATATAACTAAGAATTATTTATATTCTTATCTTGGTTATTTTCCTGTTTCAGACAATATAACTAACTTTTCAGGTGCATTTTTTCAAGTCAGGAATCTCAATATCCTATATTACATTTTAAGGAATATTTAGTAAATCCATGAGGCTAATTGTTCCGTCAGTCATGACCAAATAAAAGAATTCTTTATTTTATTTTTACTACAGAGTCAACACATCCAGATAAAAACAAAAAACATCCAGGTAAGGGTTAATAGAGTTGAATGATAAATATGAGGATTGAAACTCCATAATAACACCCACTCAAAACAGCAACCAATATGGAAAACAGCAATTTTTGTCATTGTCAGAAATATAGCTTATGGAAGGTGAAAATAAAGGATAAAATCAGAAGTTTTGTAGCAACTTGAAGTAAAGATCTACTTTCATGTTATTTCTAGTTATAACTATAGTAAGGATTGAACCTTCAAAATTGAATCTAGAACTGATTGTTAATTGCCTTTATCCATTATGTAATGTTCAAATCATACAAATTATCGATCTTGATTTTTGTAAATTTCAAAATAATTTAAATTTTACACAACAGAAAAGACATTTACAATAGTTGCCAAGAATTATTAGATCAAGAAGCATCAAGTTTTACAATTTTTTTTATTGCATATTTGTTTTATTGTTTTTGTTGCAAAGAATAAAATCTGAATAAAAATCTTCCAATTGGACACAAGTTTACCATTACACAAACTGCAGTTTTTTATCTCAATACACCAATTGGCAAAATGTTCTTTGATAAACTTTCATTTATTTGCAGTTAATCTGAAGGTTGTAAGAAAATCAAAGATTAAAAGAATTTTGAACAATTGATAAACATTAAAGATGGATGCATTTTAATTTTTAAGTTCTTTAAGGGTCAACATGCCATTATTGCCTTCTAAATTGGGTAAGTAACTATTTACAGTCAGGCTGAACTTTTAATTAGACTAAAACAGTTAAACATTAATCATGTTACATCTAAATATAGATTGTATAAGGCATGCAAAAAACTAATTTGTATATTTAAGCATTATAAAACTTACATTAACCGATTAGAATGCAGATAATCTTTACATCTGAAAGACCATTTGTAGTGTTTGAGATTACAATTCTTTTAAAGTTCTGCACATACGATTCTAATTTTATATCATGCAGACTGGTAGCAAGCTAATATTCCAAAATAAATTAAACTGCAAGTGAAGATAACGATTGGACTAATTTATGATTTTAGTTTAGTTATTTCTTACTAATTAATAAGTTATACTTTGCTTCATGTAAATAGCCATTTACCAATCGAGAGGTTTTAGAATTTGAAAAATCTTTAAAAAACTTTTTAGTGTCCTGACCATTGCTCTATATTTAGCACGTAATACATAGATCTGGAGAGTTCAGATTTGCTACTTCAAATGGTGCAGGGGCTAAAGATCTGCTCTATAAAAGCAGACTCAAAAAGCTTAACGGTTTCTCCCTTGAATTCCAATGTGATGCTCTCGTTTTGGTCCAAAATCTCAATGGCCATTATTTATATACATTGGAGCCTATTATTTACTCCTGCACCAGAAAGATCTGTGGACATTACAAGAAACTATTTGCTGATCGCCAGAAGATAAACGCTTTCTTAAGATTTCTAGACTGGAATACACTTCAAAAGTAATAAATTCACTAACAATGCAACAATTCAGGATGAATTTGAACAGATGCTGGACTACTGTATCTTTTCCTTTTTACACCTTTTCCCTGTATGGCAATTTAAGCATGATTGTTTTGTCAAGTAAATGGAGTTCATTTTCAGTAAAAATACAACTTTTCTACACACAAGAGTTTGCAATTCATAAATTTATGATCATATACTGCATTTACCAAGAATTTAAGTCCTCAATTCGTTAATGAAAACTAACCTCAAACTGATAAACCTGACTAGTATCATCAGCAATTGCAGTAATTTGACTGCTTGGTGTGGCATTTACCCATGGTAGGTTAACCAAGGCTCTTTCCAAGGAAGAAGTTTCTAGAATATACATTCATAAGCAGTACTCAGTATGTATATCCCAATCAGGGGAGATAATTGATGTTTTTGCAATTTGTTTTGGTTTTTTTTGCAGAGAGCACCTGGTATTCCTAAATGGAGTACCATCTGGTACTAACCATACTCAACATAACTTAACATTGGTGATGTAATGAGAACCAGTGTATTAACATGACTAGCTAAAATGTATGAATACTAAAGACGCATAGAAAACTGATTCATAAGTCTTGCTGAATTTGTTTTGATCCCAGTACTGAAAACCAGACTAGACTTTAGACTGATATGGCAAATACAACAGAAATAGAGAATGAAGACAAGAAATTCTTTACAAAGTTGAATCATTTGACAAGGTTTTGAAAAATTAAGAGATACTTGAATTAAAAACTTAAGTGGTTTAACCTTCAAGATTTTGACCTACAGCAATCATAACTTCCTGAAGGATGAAACTATAGGATCTGTATTTATAATTTAATGTTTCCACCCCTTTAAGTTTAACAGTCGAGCTCGAAATGTTGGTTGTTGGGCCTGCATGTGAGAACGAGATTGACACTTTAGTCACTCGATCACTAGACAGGTCTTGTATAACGCTTATGCCTTTGTTTAATTTCAAAAGAATATCGTTATGGTTAATATATATTTATTTTTACAAAGTTGTTTCGAAATATAATTTACTGATGACAATTCAGGTAAAAATTAACTTTTCATAATTAAAAAAATACTGTTATTGACAACTGTAATTTTGTAATTTTTAGTTTTAAAACATTCTATACAAAGAATGAACATTAATTTGAAAAACTGAATTTCAATGATTATCTCCCATTTGATCAACTCTTAGAAAGTATTTGTATTTGAGAATTCATTGCAACAGCATAGAGTATAAATTGAATCATATTTCTAAGCATTTTCATTCATTAATAAATGCCGAGTAAGATCTAATTTTAGTTTTAATATTTTTTGCACAATACAACCGATTTTAAAGTGCCTAATACTTGTGTGCTGGAGATAAAGATGTAATAAGTTCTCAAAAACAAACTGAGAACGATTTAGGCTCTTTCATTGATTGTGTTATGGAAGTTTCTACCAGATCTAGTGTTAGCAGCAAGATCTGAGCATTTTTATTATCAAGAATCAACTTATCAAGAGATAACGAGAGACTAATACTTCTCCCAAAGGGGGTTAACTCAGGTTGTCTTAACAGGAGTGAAAGATGAATATTGAGATTAAAATATTGTTAGAAAATACATTTCTAGAAGCAATGTAAAATGTAATTGGATTATGAAAACTAAATTAAGGTTAGCAAACAAAATGAAACAGGTATACAAGAGGAGTGATCTTGTCTCCGTATACAGAACGATTACTAAACTGAAAATTTAAAACTATACAGTTGATTCGGACTTGTGAAACAAATTAGATTTGGTTTTTAGCCAGTAAAAATAAGGGGGGGGGTCAAAATTAAAACAAATGGATCTTGGCAGGTCCAAGTCAACTAAACATTTCTACACATGCTCAGATTTATATCTAAGCTTTTTAGCTTTTTAGATGCAGATGGACTTAGCTCCGACATTAACAAATAAGGCGCGAGAACACGTTTTGGTAGCGAGTACAACTGATAGTACCCAAGTCATTTTTTTTTTAACTTTTGAAATTACTATATATTGAGTAAAGAGAATTTGCTCTATAATAGAAAATCTGCATAAATGACAGTATATTTAAGCATATTTTACAACCAGGCCATGCCGGGTAGCCACTATTATATATTAGTATAATATAATCAGTAGAGAATTGGCTTTAAATACAAAGTTTGCATAGATTAAAATATCATTTAAGTATATCTTTTAACCAGGCCATGCTGGGCTGCCTTGCTAGTAAATATATTGTACTATATATAAATTTAGTATAGTTCCATGATCAAAGTATTTTGTATTTAGAGTTAAATACAAAACTAAATTAAAATTGTAATTACAAGTGCATAACTTACATGCACAATTTTATCTAAATTTTTTGGTTGGAGAAGTTCAATATTTGTAATCTATAAAACCAAACAAATATTTATCAGGTATATTCTACTAAAGTAATTCTTTGTATCAATATGAAAAACATTGATGGAAGGTTTTTTTTTATTCATTGCATCAATTTGATTAGAATTGGCTTATTGTTATCTATAAATATGGTTCATTTTATTCTTTTTTTTTTACACATATTCACCTCAAAGCAAGAGGCTACTGAATTAAAGACCACACCTACAGGAACACTACGTCAAGCTGCAAGATGTCCATTCACATAATTTCATATTAATACAGTCAAGGAAGTAGGGAGGAATTTCAAAGTCTAGCAGCCTGTAACACTTTTTCTGATACACTTAAGTACAACTGTGCTGGTTTTGGTTATGACCATATGCTACTAATAACATGTTATAGTCTACCACAATTTAAAAAAACAAAAAAAAAAAACAAGAAAAAACGAATTCGCCTGTAATAACATCCTAGCAGGTATATGATATTGGCTAATCATCTATTTCTTCAACTTCATTTAACATACATTTATACATCTATTGTAATCCTCTTCCATAACGATTTTTTTTAACAAAGGAATCACCACTTAAGGCTTGGAGGCCACTCGAGGATAAGGGTTAATTAGTACAGTAGTCAATGGGAAAATATCGTAGTTATGGTTAGTGGAAATTTCGTAAATTGGATTACTTAAGGAGACAACTCGTCAAGAACTTGCTCACATTGGACTTGACTTTTACAAAGGAGTCACCACTTATCAAGGCCCGGAGGCCATTCGAGGATGAGAGTTAATGAGTGTACAGTGGTCAAAAGGAACATGTCAGCCATTGGTGGAAATTTAGTAAATTGGATTACTTAAGAGGGGATGGCTCAAAGAATTTGTTCACATTGGACTTGAAGATACCCATATTGCAGTCAGTTGGAAAGCAGGAAAATGGAACAGTTCCACAGGCGTGCAGTTCTAAGCTTTGTTCATGGAATCTACATTTAGGTAGAGGTAAAGAATGGAGGTAATTATTGATCAGTTTCAGCTAGAAGAGTGAAAGTCAGGATGGAGGGGGGGGGACTTTAGATTGGAGCTAAGATGAGCACTTGCCATGAAAATAGCGATAAAGTAGAGAGGCTCACAACATCTGTGGGAAAGATTTGAGAGAAAAGGGTATCCCACTAGGCTACGAAGTCTATTTTGAACTCCGACAAGGTAGAAAAACGTCTTTCCAGTGGCTCCTACCCCAGATGTGGCAAGAGTACTCATCCTTCATTTCAATTGCTTTCAAGAAAATCCTTCCACAAACTGTAACCACACTTCAGCCATGTTGCTTTTCCTTCATTACACTTACTGGTCAATAAAATGCTTTTTCTGACAGTTTCATAAATGGAACTAAATATTGAAATCAGCATGTACCATGCATACAGAAACATGTTGGCGAGTTACATTACAAGCTGTTCATTTCAACTTGCTGGCATATTTTTTTAGTTTTAAACATGCAAATTCAATCATAGCTACAATTGGTTTAATTTTAAATCTTATCAATCTGTCAGGTTAGCTCAAATGGTAGGGAATGCAGTTGGTTTTACGGCATATCAACCCTTCTCAGGTGATTTAATGTCGAATCCATGGATTCGAAATTTTTTAGTGTTTTTTTTTTCAAGTCAGCATCTATTTAACCCATAGTTGGGACCCTAACAGGTACTACCACTCTGGGTCAGTGGACCTGGGAGCAATGACAATTAAAGGGTGGCTCCATACCCAAAGCCCACAAGCTGGGGCCTCAAATATAGTTTAAGGTCATATCCAGGACCGGGAATGCAGTTGGAGCACTAAATGTGCTGGTTCTAGCTGATGGTACAAGTCATTTAAAAAAAAAAAAAAAAAAAAAAAATTGACATTTGCATGAATTAATATATTTAAGTGTATTTTTCAACCAGCAAGGCCTGGTGCCCCCCCCCCTGTTGGTTCTACATATTTTGTATCGGCACATGCACACAAAAATTAATGAAAGTGCTTAATTACTGGAGCAAGTCACTAAAGGAACAGCTTAGTCTAAAATTTAAATGGTCCTCACTTAAGTATTTTTGGTTAGAACATGAATGGGAATACACCGTTTCTGGTGTTGTTTTTATTTGTAAAAACAATTCTAGCTAGATGAGTGGATCTTTCAGTTTAATTTCTTAATAATCTTTTAAAGAACCTACGGTTTGTGATATCCAGTTTGTACCTATTTAAATATTCATATATATCGTCACTCAAGTTTAGATACAGACCTGAGGCATTTGCTTGTATAGCCACACTGAATAGCTACAAAAGTCTGGATAACAATATGGCTCTGGATTAGAGCTCTTGTAAAGAAATAGCCATCTGAGAAGTTACAGAAGTAAAGCTTATTTACCTCAAAAATAAGATAATACCATTAAAATGAGTGACCTTTAGTGCTTCAGATTTTTCTACGTAGTCACCATTCATTTTTGCCAGGAATTCAATTACATCTTTGTGCATCTGACGCACGTCCATGACAGGGATTGCATTCTTAAAGTCTCACACCGTCAATATCTGCAACAGATGAAGTATTCAGGTCATGAATGCATAAGTTCAGTTATAACAATGTAATTTGTAATCCTTTCTGATCCATTTGGGAATAAAAATAAGAGGCATTACGTTTGAAATGACCCTTGTATATTTTTAAGGTTTTCTTCAGAGAATAAATTTGCACAGAAGTGAAGTGACTCCCTTAATAGGGCACATAATTTCAAAATTAAACATTAAGCTAATAATTTCAATCAGGTTTTCTATTTTTACCATAGTTTGAAAAAATTTCTATTTGACAAGGAGGGCGTTGAACATAAAGGAGCCAACGATAACTCAATATTTTGAGACGGTAATGCAATGGCCACTATAGCTTTCAATGCTAAACGTTAATACCTTGATTGAACTACTAAAGAGATTTAACGGTAAACTAACGATAGTTATGGTCCGTTATTTGACCTATAGACATGAAATAGTCATGAGTTAATCATTTGTTCATTAGGTTAAACGTAAAGCAGCAGAGAAAAAGGCACAAGATTAAGGAATACAATTTTTCAGTTAGTAATCGTTAATGCAGCAGTCGTAAGAAATTGCAGAGGGCAAACGTATAATTGTTAAATCACTTTAGTATAAAACCATTATTCATTTTAAAATTTCACAAAAAAAAAAAAAAAATAAAGTAAAAATAAATAAAGACGTAAAAACAAAAAAGGCAAAAGAAATAACTAAAAAGGCAAAACTTTCAATTCACAAAACCAATTGAAACTAAAATTGGAGAATAAAGTTTGTTTTTTTAATTCAAATGCAGACAGATCTGTAAAAGTTTTTACAAGAAAAAAAAAAAAAAAAAAAAAAAAAATTGTAATTTACAAGTGAGCTTGGAAAAATTTTTTTTTGCTGTACTGACCTGTCAATATTGTACTCGGTGATCTCTGGGAATTTCAAGTTACTCCCTATTTAAAACCTAGCAGAGCAAAATACCAACTTTCAGAAAATGTTGGTAAACAAAGTACACTCCCCTCCCTGTACTCAAATGAAAAAAAAAAAAACAGTCATGAAATTTACAATCCTTTCTTCTCTTGGCCGTGATGATCCTAGTCTGGAGATCGTCTTGATCTCCATGTTTGAGATCAGAGAACCCTATGATCCAAGGAGTGAGAAGCCTACTGACAAAAAACGATTACCAAAGTGTCCACCTACAGACCTGGCAAGTCTTGAAATGCAGAGTGTTGCCCTTCCATCTTCCCAAGCTATACTATTTGAGAAGTTAGTTTATTGCTAATCGCCTAAGCCATCCCAATTTAGAATGCTGACAGGGCTGCTCATGCATTTATGTAAGCTAGAGGGTACCTTGTTCTAGTTAGCTGGCTGCAACACCACATTTGACTGTTTAACCTGACAAAGAGGCACATATATACGTGGCTTCCGTTATGGAAGCCATCACTCATGTAAAGGCAGAAGGGGGGGGTGAACAGACAGACTTCATAAAATTAAATGTTGAATTAGAGCTTTGCTGTTTTTATTAATTCTTACATATGTCATGCTAAAAAAAAAAAAAAAAAAAAAAAAAAAATTATTTGCCTCCCCACAGGGTCAGTCAGATCCAACGGTTGGCTTTTTAATCTAGAGAAAAATCCAGCTTCACAAATGAAACGCTATGGATTGTAACAAATAAAAATTTGTTTAGTCTGGAAAGACTCCAACTTTGCTGACTGAAGAAAAAGTCAAAGGTTATGAGTAGGGCTATGACAACAGCATATTCTTTTCATTGTTTTGACTCAAGTGTGTAGCCGTTGATATCTTATATACTTTTATATAGAGTGATGTGGTTCTTGGTTGATTAACTGAGTCGTATATATGCTCAAGAGTCAAAACAAGGAAAATATACTGCTGTCACAGCCCTAGTTATGAGAACATACACTTTGCAAAAATTACATTTAACAAAAAGGCACAAGGCCATTCAAAATTGTGGGAAAATGGGTATTATCCTGTTGGCCTACCTAGAAAATACCATACTTTTAAATAAATAACACATTTACTCCAGGGTCTGTTAAGATTCGCCAAATCATTCAAAATTTTTTAAATTATTTCATTAGAGTAAAAAACACGAAGTTTAAAAAATTTGGTACATTTCTCCAAAAGGCTAAGGAAACTGTATTAAATATAGGCGTCTAAATTAGTGAATAAATGTTTAACCTGCTACAAACTCTACATTGCCGATTTCAAATAATCAGTGGGTTGAAAGTTGTCCAAAATTCTTGTATTTATATCACTTATATTTTCAGGTTTTGTGCCAAACTCACTTTCCACAGCCACTAACTGCTTAACTTCCCATAACCGGCAACTGCTTACCTGCTGAAGTTATTTGAAGATATGCAATGGATACGAGAAGAGAAAGAAAAGAAATCAGGAGAGCTAGTTTTTGCTTCTAAGCCATTTTTATGTGTTACCGTAGGAATCACCTGCCAAAATAGATTTGCAGACTTCACATAAAAAGTTGGTTTTGTAAATCTGATACACCGTCTACATCACAACTAGACATGCACACAGTTGATCTATGACAAACTACTAGAATGCCCGACCAAGAACAGATTTTTTCTATACAAAGGGGATCACTGCATATGAAAGCCCAGTGTGGTCACTGGAGGATAAAGGTTAATGTGTAGTCATTGGGACAGTAGTGTAGTAACTATTTGATGGAAATTTGGTATAATTAGATTTGAGGACGGTTCAATAAGAACTTGACTATTGAACTTAAAGACGGTATTGTAGTCAGCTGGAAAGCAGAACAGTTCTACAGGCTGGCAGTTTCTAGGAAAGCTTTGTTCATGAAGTCCACGTTTAGGTACCAATAGAATATAGGGGAAATTAGTGATTTTGGCTAGAAGAGTTTGTGAAAAATTGTCGGGGGGGGGGGAAGGAGGGTAAAATTAACTGTTTTGCACTACTTATGTCCTGTGACAAAAATTTAAAATCGTGATATATGCTACTAAACAAAGTCTAGGATGTGGTATTCATAAAAAGCTCATTTTCTCAGAACTGTCTACGAGGTGTTTTACCAAAACATTGACCAATCAGCTAGCAGGGCACATTAATTTCAACTGCCCCCCCCCCACCGAACTACTTCAGTCTCTTTGGGAATCATAGGTAGTCAGCAGAGAGAACCCCAGAACTAACACGGAAAGCAGTCTTCAAGCATTGAAGATCTTCACCTGAAGAAGTCTGACAGACTTTTCGGGAAAAGGTTGGGGGGGGGGGGAATTTTCTAACCATCTTTTTACTTGAACATTGTCCAGTGTAATTCCACCTATAATCAAACGGTGTAAGCAATTGAATTGCTTTTACTTTCATGATTTTCCGTCACTTTCCCATTTTGAGAAAGTTCATTAAATGATTTCGATTCTACAAAATTCAACTTTATGACTTAAGTTGGAGTTATTTTTATGGGTTAATCCAGAGTTACGACAAGCCAAATTTATAAGATGGAGTTAAATCGTATTTAAAACAAATAAAGTGTTTAGTGCAACTATCTTTGTAGTTGTCAGACTAGATTTTATCAATTCCTAATATATCATGATCACAAAACCAGATAGGGGGAAAAAAAATTTAAAGAAATCGTTTGATTAGTGTCTAATAACTATGGATCAAATTGCATGCAGATTGAAACATTTTATTTTCGATTGTAGCAATTACCATAACAGATTATTTTCTCATGGATTAATGCCCGGATTTTGCCACACTGACCAGTCAGCTACTAAGGCACATTAATCCTATGTGTCCCTTAATGGACTATTTACTCCAGTCTGAAACGATGCAGCAGCTGTCAGAAGAGCCCTGACCAAAGAACATGGACCTCTCTCCTCTTGCTCTGTCCACTGAAGACTTCCACTGGACAGCCTGAGGACACTAAGTTTTCTGCTTCTAGACGGTAGAACAGAACTTGGTTTCTTTTTTTCAGACAGTCCTTAATGCGAAATAAACCTTAGGTTTCGTTATAAAATGTTTGTGGCTTTTGTATATCTTTTAATAGGGGTTTTGTGCACTCGCTCATAAAACTACCTCTACCATATTACGTGTTCCTCTTGTCTAACACTTCAAACTGAAATTTGGGAAATAGTTATTAATTTATGTCCAATACCCAAGGTTAATATTTCATTAGAGGCCGAGAAGGTGGTGGGGGAGGCGGATTTGTCTTTTTACTCATTAAAAAAAAAAAAAAAAAAAAAAAAGTTTTGATAATCGCCTGAGAAGCCTCATCAGCATATCCTCAGGGTATGCCGATGGGGCTGCCCAGGCATTTTTTGTAAATATGGATGCTCTTCTAGAGTGCTGGCTTTTTAAATCCAGCTTTCCGACTGCATCACATCTTCCTAATTATTTTAGGAGGGTTTTCAGTTCCTTTTACCTCTTTGCATAAAACTTAAACTCCTAGCCAACATTACCCAACCTTACGATTAGAAGCTATGTTCCAAGATTCATATTGATCAGTAAATTAGTTTTTGGCTCACCTCACAACCATAACTTGTTTATAGAAACGACTGCAGGCATTTATGCTTCTAAGGATATCTAGATTTAATCTCAAAGAATTAAAATGTTTAAAAATCACTCAGAAGCAAGTCATTAGAAAAATTATGAAGTTTCCAAAAATTCATTTTCTAAATTTGCTCTTCACCTCCCTTAACGTTTGCAATTGAATTTGTATTATCGCAAGAATCGCTCACCATTGATTTCTTATTGGTAGGCGACTTAGTATTCACTAAAATTTGAGTGGCAATAAGTTCCCCTCAAGGTCCCAATACTCTTCACATTCGTCCAGTAGAGGTCTAGTTCGTGCTCTTTTCTGTCCATCATTCGACTATTGAGCGATAACATTTTAGTGGTGGTGGGAGAGGGAGTAGATTTTTTGCATTAAAGGCAGGATTAGGAAAGAAAAGGAAAAAAAGGGGGAGAAATATAATCTGCTTTATTGTATGAAAAATATTGGAATTCCTAGACCAATATTTCAAAATTGGAGATTAGAATTTATTAGTATTATTCTGATTAATCTCATCTGTATTCATAACGTTTTGGCCGATGTAACCTCCAGCCTTCTAGTGCATCTTTTAGAACACAAGAACCTTCGAATGAAATTGCTCCTGTAAGTAACTTATTTAAAGTTCTGTACGAATAAAAATGATTTCTAGTTAAAAACTTTACCTCAGGTTAAAAAAAAAAAAAAAAAAAAAAAAAAAAAAATCAAAGTGTATTTGAATGTTCTGTCCTAGGTCAGAGGGGAAATCCTTCTCAACTAGTATAGTTTGAGTTCTCACATCTAGAGAACTAATTTAGTGTGAATGGAATATACCCAGCAAAATTATGCCTACTTTTGCACTTGTAAGAAACAGCTTTACATGGAAAAAGCTCTGTACATATTCAATTAAAGAAAATTAATGAGTTTCAAATAATTTTGTAAATCAATATTTAGCATTTTTAAAGTTGATTCCACAAAACACGCAAATAAATGGAGCAAAGAGTTTAAAATTTCTAAAAAAAAAAAAAAAAAAACAATTTATGCTAAGAGGGGAGGGGGGGTAATAAATATATTTCTTATCCATGAAGTGCTTTAGTGATAAGTTGACAGTCTTAAATTTACCAAAAAATTTAGTTATCTGAATTTTTCAAAATAAATTTAAAAAGCCAAATGTAACCAATTTTTTGTTGGATTTATATTAGGTTTTGTCAATCAATTTCTAATAACAGGCGTCAGGGTCACAAAATTTGACAGGGTCATAAACTGCATTTTAAAATATCCAGTTACAAAGTTTAAATCCGAGAGAAAAAAAAAAAATTGAATTCCGAGATATTTGCAACGATAAGAGGGGGAGGGGAAAACCAACTTTTCTGCAAGTTTTTATTAACGACCTTCACCTCAAATGCTGAAGGTCGTTCCTCAAAATCACGCACTTGCGTTGCGCAGTGTGATATCACTCGCGTGAAACTTTTAGGAGTGACGCACTGACGCACATATGCCCCCCCCTTTTTTTTGTTTTTTTAAATCCGAAGAAATGTGGAAAAAACATTTTTACATTTCTGGATAATGGTTTAATTTTGCATTCAACTTTAAGTCGTTCAAGGAATTTCACTTTGTCAAAGAAAAGGTGTATGTGCGGCTCTTATAAAGAAAGTTTCGCACTAGTGAAAACTCCTGTGCAAGTGCGTTTTTTTTCTAAAAAAAAAAAAAAAAAAAAAATTGAACCGCAAAGTTTGATTTGCTAGCATCCTCATCAATTTACGATACAACACAAGATCATTTAAAGTAGAGCCCCCCCCCCCCGACCAAAGAAAAAAAGATGGAGGGGGGGGATATTGGAGAAGTACAAAAACGGTCATCTTTCATCATTCCCTAGTAGGGGCTCCTCAAGCGTCACACATAAGATTGACATGTACCTCAATAGACATCACATCTATCCTCCCACCCTGACAGAAAGCAAAGCTTGGGAGTATATCTCTAGAACAAGACATTAACATGTTAATGATCCCAATCAGAAGACGGAAAGACGAGCAAGCTTGTGGGGGGGGGGGGGCAGATTTAATTTTAAAAAAGTGCTTTTCGATGCAATATTTTATAGGATAATTCATTAGTCAAAGAATTTTTTTTTTAAGTTTCACAGACTTCCATTTTGGCTTGAAAGGAGAGATATTAAGAGAGTATTAAAATTATGTTTAACTTTTTTTTTTTCTAATTGTAAACATGATTTTTGGGAAATTTAGATAGAAATCATTTTTCAAGGTCGAGGTTTACTGTGCCCAGACTCGATAGGGGGGGTAACAAATGCCAACAGTCAGTCTGCAACTGCGGTGGTGCGCAAAGTTCTTACTGATGTATGTGATAATTATAAAGTAAAGAAATTCTAAGGGTAATTTATCATCTAAACAACAAAATAACGGGGCATTCTTTTGGGTTCTTCGATTAGAGGTGATCTTACAATTTTATACTTAAAGAAATTCTAATAAATTGCCCCCCCCCCTCAAAAAAAAAAAAAAAAGCAAACGGATTCATTTCCAGTGTTCCTAAAAAATTCAATCATAACAAAAACAAAAAGGAACAAAACAAAAACAAAAACAAAAACTGGTAAAAATATCTTTTGTGGGAGAAACTCTTAATCTTCAAGAATCATCAGAATTACTATCATTTGCTACTTACCGTTCTGGGAATAAATAAAAGATCGTGATATCTGCGAAGAGGAGAAGGCATACACGCGTTTTTATACCCGGGTGGTTGGGTCTATTCTTCACGAAAAGGGGTGGATGCCCCCCCCCCCTCCTTCTCTCTCCGTCCTCAATATTTATCAAGGTAAGAAAATAGTAAAAGTGGAGAGGGGGCGTACATACGCCACAAAAGACAAACGAAATACACTTATTCTTGTTTAAAGACATTATAACTTTTTGATCCGTCATAAACGTTTTTTATTTGGAAGCAAATTTTTGCAGAGAAAATGGAGAGGAGAAAAAATATTTTGGTAGTTGTTGAAAATGACTTTTTCCTTAAATAAGATTTTCCTGTGCTACTATGAATGAGAATTTGGTATCTGTCTGAAGCCGAAGCTCTTTTACTAATTAATTCGAGGTGAAAGAATGTTACATCTTTCCTCTTAACATGATATTACCCTCCCAAATATTACCCTCTCCTTTTTTTTTTTTTTTTTTTTTTAGAGGAAGGGGAGTGTAGTATTTGTTCTGCAGTTATAAGATCATGCTCCAAGAGATTCCCTTTTCTTTTTTTTTGGATGGGAGATAGTGTAGTATCTGTTCCGTTCAGACCATTCCCCAAGGCATTAACTCCTCCTTGGGGGGGGGACAGGATAATACAAGTTTCGTTCGTCATATATGCTATCAAAAATATGCGACTGAACGGAAAATTCCGACTACTGCCCTCATATCGAGTGTTATTCTCACAACAATGTGATCTCCGACCTTCTTCAAGTGTATCTTGCTGAACTCGGGAATCTTTCTGTAAAACTCAAGACTCTGCACAGAATTTTGAACAGAACCCTATATTTAGTTCACGAGGGTAGCATGCTCTTGTTCAGCCAGCCATGATCGGGTAGACGTCTTAAGTAATTCACACTTGTGTTCTTAGTATCGTCCACACTGAGGATTGAACCTTTAACCTCTAGATGTGTACTGTACCAACCACTTACAACTGAATTTTGCTTATTACTGTATCCGTTATGCCATGGGTGCTTACTTCGAAATACTGCGCAAACAATAAAATGATTTAAATGAAATGAATGAATGATGCTCCTTTTTATCATCTACATCATGATCATCAACATCATCATCAAAAACAACATCATCATGATCAACATAAACAGCATTATCATCAACAACATCATGATCAACATAAACATTATCATCAACAACATCATCGACATCATCATCATCATCATCATCATCATCATCATCATTTCCAATTTCGATAATATATACCTGAAGAAGCTCGTTGTGAAAATAACACGTAACAAGTAATTTGAATAATTTAAATAACAATTAAAGCAAAATTCTGAAACATTATATTAACTTTTTTCCACGATTTAAGTGTAGTTTATCTGTTATGCCAGATGTTCTTGCAGACAATTCTAACATGAATTTTGGAAGTTACATTCGCCAAAACGTTATGCAAATAAAACTCAACCTGAGAACAGTAGCCCAAATAATCTAAATAATACGAACTAGAATGGACGCCCGATTGTAAAATACGCTTAAACATGATATTTTAATTTATGCTGATTCTGTATATGTTATTTCAGATCATTTGAAACCAGAGCAGCAAATTTTAGTCTCCTCTCCATCAAGGCCAGAGGTTTTGGGGAAATAGATATTTTGTTCTTCATAAAACTAGGAAAACAAATGACTATGATTGAAACATTGGTAAAGATGCAGTATCTTTCTACATGCAAAATATCTTTTAAAACTACTACTTTTTCGGAGGCGTGGAAAGTGAAAATAACAGTTAAAATCCCAGGAAACGAATAGTTTCCAAGATATGAAGAAATTATAGTTTTAAAAAGGGGGGGATTATTTTGCTGTATTAATTTAATGTAAAATGAGCACCCACTTTATAGCCTCCTTTTGGGGGGTATTTTTTAGAGTTGTGTGTGTGTATATATATATATATATATATATATATATATATATATATATATATAAAGCTGTGTGTGTGTGTGCGTGTGTCTGGTCACGAATAGACCACCTCCGTGGCCTTCGGGCCAAGATCAAAGTGTAGTATCTGTTCCGGCAGATACTGCTAGCAAAGACCATATGTGGGGGCAACCCCACATATAAGACCTTGGTCAATGTAGGGGCAACCCTTTATACCAATTGTCACTATCCAGCTCCCCTACTCCCCGGGGAGCTGGTCCCCATTTCCCCTTCACTCCTCACATTAAAAATCGGCCTTGTGCCTAATTTGCTCGGTGGGGGAGCAAATAAATACCGTGTCTGGTCACGAATAGGCTCCTATATGGTTGACTATTTTAAAAAACTGATTACATATAATGATAGAAGATGTATCGAGACACAGGAATGGGTATGTTTGATCTGGCAGAACGGTGGTTCATTAAAATTGTGGGGTCTGGGTACACGCCTGGTCCACAAAGTATGGAAATAAAAAATTAAAAAATTAAAAAAAAAACGTTTACAAATGTTTTTGATATAGATGTACATAATAATACTTTGATAAGTATGTTTTTAACTTAAATTTTAGAGAACACTTCCACTGTCATTCCCGGTAAATTTTACATAAGAATACCTTTTTATATTTCACTAGTGTGGGTGCCCAGCGTTACCCGGGTGTTTGGAGGCATAAAAGAAAAAGAAAGTTTTGGTAGGAAGGTAGGCTTGAACCCAAATCCTTGAAGCGAATAGTCTGATAACTTACCGCAATGCTATGAGGACAGCGGAATTGAAAATGGTTGAAATTAAATGATTAAAAAGGTTTAGGTAGGAAGACAGGCCCGAACCCGAAGCATCAGGGCTAAGGCGGGAAAAAAATGCCTGACATGTTACCTCTACGCCAAAGAGACACACAATTGAGAACAGATAAAATTAACCCTTTAAAAACACTTGCAGGTGGTTGAAACTAACGTCAACGTTTTCTAGGTCAAGCATGACGTCATTGTCGTAGTAGCAGAAGGAAGCCGAGTTTAGGGTAAAGGAACACACGCACATGCACACACACACACACATTAGCTTTTATATTTATAGATGCCCCCTGCCCTAGTTTATATATGACGCGTAAAATTGAAAAGAATGAAAAACAAAATGAACGTGAAAGAATACAAAAGAAAAAAAAATGAAAAACCTCCAAAAGTTACTGCGTAAAATGCAAATATGTTTATTTAAATCTAATATTTTTGTTTTTTTTAATGGAAAAACAACATTATAAAAAATAAAACTTACCGTGTATGATGAAAATATGTTTATTAGATTTTATTTATTTATTTTTCTTTGTTTCAATGAAAAAGAAACAAAAAAATTAATAAATAAAACCAAAAAACTGACCGTATTTTTTATTTTTTTGTAATGTTGGTTTCTTTTGGTTTCTTTTTTCATATTGTTTGCTTTGTTGTCGCTGTTAGCCAATTTGAATGTCGTCTGATTCCAATATCGATAGCGTAGTAGCAATTGTGCTAATGAAACTCTCAGAAATGCAATGTATAGAAATAAATAATGAATAAGTAACTAATCCGAAAATAAGAAGTCAGCTCTCCCCCTAGTATGAAATCAGTGCAAACATAATAGAAGTATAATGACAGTAAATAAAATATTAAAGCGACTAATCAGTACAAGATTTGAAGAACGATGGCGGCTGACTGTTAAAGTTTCTTGTAAAAACTGGAATCTAATGTTAGTTCGTTTCGTTTAAGTAATCCTTCGAATTGCAACCCCCAACCCCCTACAAAAAGAGAAAAAATATAAAGGGAGGGAAAAAAAGAAGAAGAAATTTATAAAATGGCACAAGTAACCCACAGAATAACTGGAATATAAAGTCGAGTTTCCCCTGACGGAAAAATGCCAATTCATATATTTTAAGCAACTAAGAACTGAAACCGGTGTTCAACGTATATTCCCCTGTGGACGTATCCGCAGCGGTGTTAAGTGGTCGCGGGCGGAGTATGAATCGAATAGAGAGAAAAGATTTTACAACTTCTATTGATTCTAACCGATTGTGGCAGTGAACTCTCACCAGAAAAAAAAATATAGAAATGTACGAATATCATGGAACTGTAAGGGTAGTAGGCCTATAGCACACCTCAGATCCTGTACTGGGACATTACATTTGAATGTAACGTCATGATTTTTAATCCTATTAAGGTCAAACTCACACAGGAAAAAATTAATTCATTTTATTCATATAGAGAAGAGAAGATATATACATAATGTTTTTTTTATTTTTTTTTGCATGACGTGGTCTGTAGGTTCAAACACAGCACATAAATTTCTTAATGTTTTTTTTTTTGGTTAACTGGAAAAAAGTTTATATGAAATAATTTTATAAACGAAACAGTAGGTTCTCTAGAGTGCAATGTACAATAACACATATTTTTGACTAAGTTATTGCATGGAGACACGTGAAGCTTCCTTCCAGGCGATTTTACAGATTTCAATGACAATAAAAAATATAGGAGTGTGAAATATTCATTGATCATCGTTCAATCCCGGGCAACGTTGGGTCTCCATGCTAGTATATATATATATATATATATATATATATATATATATATATATATATATATATATAATTTATGACTATAATAAATTGCAGTTTTATTTAATGCCGTAACCAGCAAATTCTAGTATTGCTGATTTCTGTCTGTCCTTTGATGAAAATAATAGCAAGAATAGCATTCTTGGAAACTCCGCAGAATAAGGACTTTGTAAATTGTTTTTTGGAGTATTTAGTCGAACAATAAATTTGATTGTAAATTTCAACCTTGCAGTTTTAATTTCTTTTCCCTTATATATATATATATATATATATATATATATATATATATATATATATATATATATATATATATATACTAGCAAAAGTACCCGTCGTTGACTGGGTTCAAAAACAGCCTACAAAAAATGAACTCTGTTTTATGAAAGTATGATAAGTTATGAAAAGAAAGGGTTGTAAAGAGATAGCTTCGAATTTGGGGGTATCAAACCCAAAGCAAAATATGATGAAAGTAAAAATAAAATACATAAACACCATAATCTATTATACCATACCTGTTCACACTGAAACACTTATCACAATATTCTGTGGATCTATATTAAAAAACCTTGTTAAACTTTGTGACATATTTCCATTCTATGGAAGTCAGGTGCGAACGAACACTCCATAATTTTATTATACCATTTTTCTTCAAACTGAAACATAATTATCAAAGTATACTTACGCAGATAGATATGAAAAGTCTTTATTAAAGTTTGTGCCTATTTCCATTCAATGGAGGCCAGGCGCGAACGCAGAACCCACAATTTTATTACACCATCCCTATTTAAGTTAAGACATACTTATCAAAGTATTATTATGTACATCTATATCAAAAACACTTGTAAACGTTTTTTTTTTTTTTAATGTTTAAATTTTTTATTTCCATACTTTGTGGACCAGGCGCGAACGCAGACCCCACAATTTTAATGAACCATCGTTTTGCTAGATCAAACATACCCATTCCTGTGTCTCGATACATCTTCTATCATTATATGTAAACAGTTTTTTAAAATAGTCAACCATATAGGAGCCTATTCGTGACTAGCCACACACACACACACACACACACACACACACATAAACACACATTCAGCTTTATATTATATATATATATATATATATATATATATATATATATATAATTATTTTTTTACTATAATAATTAAATACCTACAGACACTAGTGTTTCATCCTTTCGGGATTCTTCAGTGCAGGGTGTCACGATTACTACCAGTCGAACGATTCGAACCCCGCGACACGAGACATCTCTGGCTCGATTAGCGGAGGCCGTATCCATTCGACTACCATTGACCGTGTGAAATAGCGTTGAATTTTAAACATTTTAATTTAAATGTTCATTACGTCAGACAGACAGTGATATATATATATATATATATATATATATATATATATATATATATATATATATATATAATAAATACTGACTTAATAGGTTTAAAAGGGTTTTGCTGCCATAACTAAAGCTAAGAAGATATTTCTGTCAGAATGGCAGTTTTCTTCTCCTCAGTTAAGGACTTTGAATGTTTTCTCTGTTTTCTTCACAATATTTCTTCTCTCTAACAATCTACAATTTTATTTTCTCAAAACAAACGTTTAGCTCGAGTACACCCACATTCTCTTTACAATTTGTATGTTCATCTCATTAGACGCTTGGCATTCTTCCAATATAATGTTACTACGATATTGTCTATTTTTATTTTATTTTTAAGAAAGTTGTTTCCGTTTTATTCATCTGTTCGCTATATTTACTCGATATTGTTTGTAGAGACATATCGCTTAATAAAAGGCCAATATATAATTCTAAATGTCCTATTATACAAAATTTTTAAATGTTTGTTTTAGTTTTCTATTACTGCATTTATTTTATTTTATTAACTGTGCAATTAATGGTGTAAATAGTTGCTGTTATCTCATATGAATAAGACACAACACAAATACTAACTTGAATGATTATTTTATTTTTCAGTTAACACTGCGAAACATTGGTAAGATACATTTTGTAGCAGTTTTTATAAACGCGTGCGTACTGGACTTAGTCGCATGAACTCTCTGACTGTAGTAGTTATAAAGGATACCCACACCTACCCTCGTCTCTCTGGACGATATCAGGCGGTGGGGGACGAGTCAGCAAGCAGGACCACCCGGCGAGAGGAAGGCCAAAGAATCAGAAGTGTCTCTTTTTCATTGTAGGGAAAGGAAGGTTTAATATAATGCAAAAGGGAATGGTAGTATTAATTTTGCATGTGTGGCCTAAATCTTTGGTCAGTACAATGGCGAATTAAAAAAAAATTCAGTGTTACATATAGACGAGAAACATACAAGTATACGAAAAAAATTTTAACAGTTTTACTAATAAAGAGATGAAACATTTATTGAAAGTCTCATTCAAAATTGCAGCTTAAATGAAAAAAGCTAGTCATGGTGACAAGATTTTATAAATAGAAATTTTAAAAACTCGTTTCGGTTTTCCCTTAATTTTTATTCAATAAATATTCTATTTATTCATCTATCTCGTCGGGCGCAGGGGGGGGGGTCACCATTTTTTAGGGGTATTGGTTGTTGATTTTTACTGCTAATTAAAATAATCAGTAGTTTTCGAACACAGAGGACAGAAGGAATAACAAAACTATTTTAACAGCAAAATAACAGAAGCATTTATTTAAACAGCAGAAAGTTGGACAGTATTCAGGTTGGAGAAAAAAAGGAAGGAAGTTCTTTGGTTGTATCAGTTAGGAAGCTGTTCTCTGTGGAGTTCCGGGTTCGTAGCAGTTGTCTTCTGTGAAAACCATCACTGCTGTGATCTCACGTGGACAAGGACGAGAGAGAAAGGAGAGAGATGTCTTAATTCGCTGCTGGTTAACTTCTCTTTGCTAGCTGACCACCCTTCTCAAAATGGGTTAAAGAAGTTCCTTAGGGGACAGATGAATCAGGCGCCTTGCCAGCTAATTGGTCAGTGTGTCATTTCTTCCATTGTAAGTTTTCCATACATAGCATGCAGCTATGCATCCCACTAAACATGCAGACAGCAAAAGTTAACATCTCACTCAAAACAACAACTCCAATTTAAAACAAGTGATGTTTCATTTTAAGAAATTACAATAGTAGACAATGTGTGACGAGGTGAATGTCATGCCGCCAATCCAGATATTACACTGCGCTTGCGTGACTGGACCGAAAGCGAGGCTCTTATTCAATTTGCATGCATGTAAGCCTTAGGTAGCATAAAAGATGGTGAATTTTCATGCATAAGCAGTCGTTTGTTTCACAGTCAGACAGATTCATGCATATCGTTTGTTTCAGAAGAAGGAGAGGGGGAAGAAGCAGGAGACTACGAAAACAAGAAAAGCTCATACACACTTTTACTGAATAACAGGCTTGCAAATCAAAACAAACACATCTTTCAAATAAATACAGTCTATCTTAACTTAAGACTCACAAACTCATCTATTTTTAAGACCGAACCGACTACTCCCCGTCTTTTGATCATCCTACCATATTATATATATATATATATATATATATATATATATATATATATATATATATGAATATCACTTGAATCACACCATAAAACAACTTGAGATTTATCCGCTGTTAATCTATGGACATAAAATTGGCTGTGCATGTGGCCCATCAAATTATAAACATTACTTTTGCACAATCTCAAATGGCTCATAAGCATGGAATCTAGACTTTACTATTTCAAAGATGTTTTTTTTCTCTTAGCTAAATATTTACGCATTGTAGGCTACTACACAGCACCATCCTAAAATCAAAAAGGGTGCCGGTAACTCTTAAAGTAAAAGTTTATTTAATTTATGTCCTCCCAGTAGTTTTATATGACCTTGATTGTATCGCATGGACTAAACAACTAGCCAATCACATTGAGGTATTTCACAATCACATGATGCATTTCATTATGGGACTTCACCTGATTGAAAAAAAAAAAATATCCACCCTCCGTCAAACTACTTCCCTACTCTCTCTATTTGATAAATTCAAAAGTAAAACCCTTAAACATTTTGGTTATGTCAAACAATCAACTACTGGCCTGTCAAAGTTATGCTTTGAGGATATGTTAGAAGGCAAAAGAGGCAGAGAGAGAAAATGTTTTTGATTGGACATCTCTCAACAGTTGGGCGTCCATCAACCAACTTGCCCTGGATTAGAAGGAATGGCAAAAAATAAGTCACATGAGTCTGCAAAGCACACAAAGATGCGACTATCTGCAGAAAGCATATATGAACCCAACTAACATACAAAATTGTGTATGCCCCCTCCCCCCCCCACACACACACCAAAGTGGTAGGAAGTAGGGGAAAAAAGAAAAGAGAAATATAACAAAAGAAGAGGAAATAGGTTTATGGAAAAATAAAAGTGTTGAAAATGGGGTTAGTAGAAAAACAATGGATAGTAATTTGTTCACCAATACACACAAAGGGGAGCTGAGGTGGTGCTGTAATCAAGATGTGGCAAATGACGGGAATAAAAAACTGATATATTTTTAGGATTAGTTTTAGGAGCAACTGGGTTTCATGATAGTTGCCAGTTCCCCGAGAGAGATCGAACAGTTGCAAGATGGACATACTCAAAGGCAGATCGTGGCTTGGACCAGGTTGAGAGAGATTTGGAAGATTGAGATGAGCTGACATTCACGAACGAACTTGACCTCGACATAAAACCTAAGATATAGACGTTAGCGTCTAAAAGGTGTCACACACACACACCCAGCAAACAACTAATATTTACAGAAAGTTTTGGAGTTGTTTTATTTCATTTTTATACTTGTGATCCCGTATAGACCCCTCGACATCGACCAATGTGAGAGACAATAACGTGATCATAAAAAAAAAAGATGAATCAACAGCATACAACGGTGAAGTCTGTGACAATGTCAGGCAGGGACCACGTGGTGTCATAATGATCCTCCAAACGAACTCTTTGTTTTTACTTTACTTATAAATAAATTTTTTAAAATCCCATTTTTTTCTTATTTATGACATAAAGTGATGATCACTAGTTGTAGTGTTGGAAAGCCGCAAGAAAGAGGAAAGTCGCTTGGCTCAGTTTATTTTCATAAACTGAGCCATCAGTTTATTTCCATAAACTGAGCCAAGCAACTTTCCATAAACTGAGTCAAGCAACTGGGAGCAACTGAATTATTTATAGTATGTATAAGCATTGAACACACAAGTGCAGTGGAATTACAAGACACAATATATAATTTGTGTGGAAGAAATGTAAAACAATGAATACAGATGAGAATTCAGATGTAGACAAAACTTTTGAGGTTGTTAGGAAGTTTTGTTAATCTGTGGAATTCAAACAACTCATGTTACAGTAGCATTCGTGCGTTCAACAACATAAGTTAATGAAAATAGATACTGAGTTGTTTTATTTACGTGCGCTTTTGTTGATCTGCGGTCATGAGTGGACTGAGATTAACATGTTTTGTTTAATATTCTTACAGAGTTAATTCATGGATTAAGATTTTGTTCATGATTTTGCAAAGTTCAGCTTACCTCTGTTAGGCTGGATTGGCAACGGGGAAAAGAGAGAGCGAGAGAGAGAGATGGAAGAAGTTGATATCGCCATCTATGGGTTGAAATATGCAACTGCTGGAAATAAGGGGTGATAACATGTGCATCTCAAACTGAAAGCGTTGGGCATGTGAAATAAGGCTGCATAGTATATTCACAACAACATGTCTCTACAGTTGGTTGTTTTATATTTGTTTGCAGAGGCCATGTGCATGTGTATGTGTGTGCGAAGGTCAAGGTCAAACCAATATTGACCAAAATCTGTTCCTTTTGTTTATCTTGTTACTTGGAGCACAGAGAGGGCCTGGTGTAAGTATGATTTCAAGAGTTAGGAGTGGATGGAGTCTATTAAGACAGCAGAGTGTTACCACTGTTTTTTTTTTTATAAAAGGAATCACCACTTATCAAGGCTCAGAGGCCACTCGAGGATAAGGGTCAATGAGTATACAGTAGTCAAAGGGACAATATCATAGTAATCATTAGAAGTGTAAATTTGGTAAATTGGATTACTTAAGGGGAACGGCTCATCAAGAACTTGTTTACATTGGACTTGAAGACGACCATATCGTAGTCAGCTAGAAAGCAGGTAAATGGAAGAGACTTCCACAGTAGATTCCATGAACAAATGTTCTTTCTTAGAACTGCCTACTTGTGGAACTCTGCTCAGTTTGCCTACTTTCCAGCTGAATGCAATATGGTCGTATTCAAGTTTAATGTAAACAAGTTCTTGATGAGCCATCCTCTTAAGTAATCCAAACCAAATTTTCATTATTAACGATCACTACACTATTGTCCTAATGACTACCATACACTCATTAACCCTTATCCTCAAGTGGCCTCCAGGCCTTTTTTTTTTTTTTTTTACATTTTCACCCCAAACAAGGCAAATTGCCACTTTGGTGTAGGGGGCTACTATCAGGGGCAACAACTACTGGGGTACTATGTGGGGATTTGGGCAGCAAGATGTCGGTTCACGTTACACTTGAACTTCTGCACCTCAGTACTGTTGGGGAGCAGGGACCTGGAATAGAATTCCAGAGTCTAGCGGTTCTGGGGAAGAAACTATTGGAGTAAAAAGATCTTTTACATCTAGGGATCTCTACAGTGTGGGGGTGGGATTTAGCAGCCTATCGGGTTTGTCGAGGGTGCTCACGTCGTGGAGGCACAAGTGATTGCAGTTCGTCAGAGCATTCACCACTAAAATACTTGTAGAAAAGGCAGAGGGATGCAACATTTCGTCGATGGGACAGAGGCTGAAGCTTAGATGCCAGTTCAGGGCCTATCAGGTTTGCGACTCTCTTTTGAACCTTGTCAAGGAGCGAGAGACTAGTAGCAGATGCACCAGCCCAGATGTGGCAGCAATACACCATACATGGGCGAATGGTGGCCTTATAGAGGTACAGGATACTGTCGGGTGTTAGTAGTTTTCTAGCACGGTAGAGAGAGCCCACCTTTCTTAAGAGGTGACTTCTTTCTTAAAAAGAAAAAAAAACATACTACAGATCTCTTTTGGTATGATATCTACACTTACATTGCTATCTACGCCTCGTGCAAATCAAGCCACCAGTAGCTTTGTTGATGTTGGACTGCTGTTAACTTCAGTTTTAGGATGTTCACCTTTAGAAATGAGACGCATTCTATGTATTAGTAATGTGTAACGAAAACCATCGTGTGAAAAGGGGGGAAAAAAAAGCCTCCTTTATAACAACAACAAAATGACTTATTTAATTACCTACACTTTTCGGTATAGGCGGAAGAAAGTTGGACAGTGTTCAAGCAAAGATAAAAGGAAAGGTAGAAAATTCTTTGGGGCCTCAGAAAGTCTGTCAGCAATTTTCTTTTGTGCGAAGATAGTCGATACTTGAGTGTTTAGTGGAGAGGGACAGGAGAGAAAGCAAGGAGACATCATTTTCTTATTGCTTCCAAGGTTCTCTTCTAACCGACTTTCAGTCCTGAAGGGGCTGAAGTAGTTTTTCAAAAGACAAATGAAATAAATGCGCCCTGCAAGCTGATTGGTCAGTGTGTAGCCAAATCACTTTGCAGGGACATCTCTTCACAAGAGAATATAAATCTTTATCTATGATTGTGGCACACCCTCTCAGCTTTAATTTCTTTCTGAGAAGAGGTTGGTTTATTGCCAATTGCCTGAAGTGCCTCTACTAGCGAATGCTAATGTTCAGATATTTTTTGTAGACAGAAGTGTGCTTATCCTAGTGTGCTAGTTTCCTAAAACTATACCTGAACTCGTGTCTAACCTCCTTACCAGGATATGAATAATGTCTTACAATCTAGATAAAAAAGGGGAAAACACAAAAAACATTTATCTTCATTGATTTTGAAAGAATGACTGATTAAAGAGTATGAAACCTTAACCCTAACATGCAAAGAAGAAACCATGTGACATTTCAACCAATTATTCAATGAGAAGTTGCTGAAGATTCAGTAATCTAATCTTTGTAAATATCAAACCACAGTAGAGAGATGTACGGTGCAGATGTATTTCCCTTGTAGATACCAAGCCAAAGTTGTAACGTGCATCCAGGAGATAAGCGCCCGCGTGTTTGCGTGTTATGTGGGTACGTGGGAGAGACAGATGAGGGGAAAAAGACTTACCTCGAGACCAGCTCAGCGTTACCGACCAAAAATAGAAAAGAAAGACCAAGATGGCGACCGCCATCTTTTGTAAAGTATGATGTCTCGCAAAGTCACACGAATTCTCGGAATATGCAAATTTAGCCGGCCTAGAACGACGATAAAAGCGGGTGAGGGGAAAGACATGGGGGAGTGACGATTGAGTTGGCTGGGGAATCGTGTGGCTGTTGCTTCTTGTGCCGTGTTGAGGATATCTTACCGTGTTAAAGAGAGAGTCGGGCGCCATCTTGAATTTTTCTTTACACTTTTTCTTTACAAAAGTAGTACCCAAATTTCTCCAGAATAACTTCACTTAACATTCTTTACTTAGAAAGACATATGTAAGCTTTCAATTTATTTCCTACTGTTGATTTCTGTAGTGCATGTTCTTGCTCCGATTCCAGTGCCTGATTCTACTCTGACTGTAGAAGTTTCTGCCACAGCCCTTTTCAGTAGTTTTTTTTGCTTCAGCTCTTTCCAGAAGCGCCTGCTCCAGTTCCTTTCTCTAGCGCCTATTCCTGCTCTGACTCTAGTATCTCCTGCTCCAACTCATTCCAGCAGTTTCTACTCCAACCTCTTCCTGCATCTCCAGATCCTGCTTCAGCTCATTGAAGCGATTTCTGTTTTAACTGTTTCCAACAGCTCCTTTCAGTGGTTCCTGTACCAGCTCCTCCCAGCTCCTCGCAGTTTGCATTCCAGTAGCTTCTTCCAGTGGTTTCTGCTCCAGCTCCTTTCAGCAATTCTTGCTCCAGATATTTCCATTGCTTTTTCCTGCTCCAGCTCAATCCTTCAATACCTGCTCCTTGTTCCAGCATTTCCTGTTTCTGTCGATCTAGCCCTTGACCATGTCCATGCAGACTGGAACTACCTGTGGCATCTCATTACACTTCAGGGACGTCCAAATGACATTATCCCATCTTGTTGAAGATCCAGTTACCTAATTCCTGTCAATTCATAGTTTATAAACATTTTTCAGGAATAAAGTCTTCAACAGTTAAGTTAGAAGCAACCATTTATTTCCCATGTGTTGTAAATACAGGTTTTAAAATTTTCAATAAAAAACTTAAAAACAGTTTAAGCATATTAAAAGCATACAAGTCGGAAAATAATTATATTCTACTATAAGGCATTTGTTGGGTTTTTTGTTTGTTTGTTTGTTTGTTTGTTTGTTTGTTTTACGATTTCTGGACTGTTAATTATTCTGCACTTTCACCATTTAATCTGTTGTCCCTATTTATTTGAATTTTCACAAGAGTTTAACACAAAATCTGTTTTAAATGTGGAGAAGATCGAGCTCCCCAAAATGAGGCACACTTGATCAGAACATAACTTAAATAAAATAAATTGCCTCAGTCTAGACATACTTTTTTCACTGACTGAAGACAGAAAAGATAAAATATAGTATCAGAACAGATACCACACTTCAACTTCAATTCTATTTAAAGTAAAAAAAAAAAAAATAATAATAAAAAGAAACCCCCCAAAAAAAACTATACTAGAACTGGCAAATATTTTAATCATAAAAGTCTTTCATTGTTAAAATATTCCAAACATACTGCAGGAGTCTGATCTTTTAACCGTTGTGTTTTTAATTATAATTCAATAGAATTACGACCTAAGGTTGTAATCGATTTGCTGTATGAATTGGCATCCCTTTTTTTTCGAATCAAAAATTGTTATCAATGGTTTGTGACCTGTTTGCAAAAAAAAAAAAAAAAAAAAAAACTCTTCCACATAAAAACTAATGAAAGACGATTAAGTTTTAAAATTCCCTTGGGTGTGTTTATTGACAGGCATATCAGACATTCTTCACTGGCTTTAACCTAAAGGTACACTTCAGACGAATCCAATTTTGAAAGGACTCTTAAATTTAGTGAATATATCTTTTGGAGATGGTAGCGGGATACGTATGATCTTTCAAACAGTCATTTTAATCTTTTTTATGCATGATGTTGACATCGCCCAGTCCGAGAATTGACTTTTGAAATTACACTATTTTTCCCAACATTTCTAATTCCTCATTTATGGCATCTAGTGTCAAAAATGGTACTTTTCTTTTGGGTTTAAAAATCGATTTAACATTTTCTTTTAATTCGAAGTCAACTTCTGTTTTTGTGCACAGATCAGATCCCAAAAAAGCGTGAGGGAATGTATTTTTCACATCTATAGTTTTTTTCTGTTTGATTCGTCTTATTTGTTACAAAAAGAATTAATCAATAATTCCCATGAATTGAACAATACAATCCAGTCCAGCCCGAAAAGATTTTGTGAATTAATAAATACATATACTTTCGATTTATGAGTTTTCCCCATGAACGAAATGCTACAATTTAGTTCTCTTTTAAACATTAATTTTGTATCTGATATTCCTCTCCCGATCCTTTCTGGTTTGGTTGAACGTGCACAATCAATTTTTCCCACATTTGTTCATTTATTACCGAGTAACAATTCTACGGCCTGCACATTTATTTTACGCACGTTCTTCTTTTACCCTCCTTCATTTCGGTATTAGACAAAACTACGTCCACCTTCAATTGCAACTTCATTTTTACTTGTCTCTGTTTCGTCAGAAAATGCCAACTTTTATGGCATATACGCCCATAAATCATATTTTATCATTAAAGAAACGGTCTTTTTTATGCCTTCCACCACACATATTGTATATAGCATTTCTTTCTTTGGATTCGCCTTTTCTCTTACAGTCTGTATTTGTGATATGCCTTTCTCTTCAATCTAATTATTATCTTCGTTTTTAATATTTATGAGACGCTGGCACTCCCTCATTATCTATTGTAGTGTCACGTTCGGGCCCTGTCCCATACTACTCAGAATTCTTGTTCTAATTTCTTTATCCTTTGGTGCCATTAAACCTTGGACAAAAATTAAACATTTCAACATCTCACTCGATGATTCTGTCAAATTAAATGTCTCACACTATGCATCCACTATGCCAGCATCTGTGACAAAATCATCGTCCTCATTTTTTTTTTTTAATATTTAGGCATTTATATCGCGTATAAAATAAACTACCTCGTTTATTGAAAAATTTCTACAAAATTTCTATTGTTTCATTAAATGACAAGTCCTCCGTTTTTTTTTTGTTTTTTTTTTTTTAGACGATTAAATTTGCATATTTCGTATTTCCTTCTGTTCCCAAGTTTTGTAACAATAGTGTTATTTTTTTCTTCGTTCAACCATCTTTTCATAAATATGGTTTCAAATCCACAAAAATATGCTAGAAACATTGAGCCAATATTCAGATTGTATTTAAATTCTGATAGTGAATCTGAGATTCCTTCAGCTGCAAAAAATCCTCGAACCTGATGAAAATGTATTTAGGCAACAATTTTTTATTATTCTTTTGTTTTGATTTACCCAAAACCACACACACCTCGAAACACCCGGGCAACGCCGGGTATCCCCGCTAGTTATTTAGAAAAAAAAAAATTATTCAAGATTTTGTGTTGGGGACAGCACGATAATTATGTTTTGTAACATATTTTTGTTGATATTTTGATTTCAATTATTGTTTTTAAAAGTCAGTCAAAGTGTTTACTTTGTTTCAGCTAACGTACACCTCATTCCGCTTTTTAGCCATCACTTTTTTTCAAATCAATCATGCTGCCATTTTGGAAATATATCAAATATATTACCACAGGGACGTGCAGAGGAGGGGGATGTTGGGGAGGGACCAAGCATCTGCTCCTTTTACTCCTGTTTTAAAATTGTCTTTTTCAGAGGAATGTATTATAGGCCTGTGCCATACAATTACTATATTTTTGCGGTTTTTTTTTTTTTTTTTTTTACTTGAGCACTTGCTCTGAAAAAGTTCCCTGCACATCACTCATATTTACTCATTAAACATTTTTTTGTTGCTGTTGCTGTTGTTTTTTTTTTCTAGATTTCATGCGTAATCTATAATATAAATCTCACCTGTCTGTTTAAATGTATGTATGTATGTATAACACTTTTGACAGAGGCAACGGATTTTCATGAGATCGATATCGTTTTTAAACTCGACCCTTTGGACGACAAATATCGAAACATTGGCCAAAAAACATTAATTCCTTCACCCTCAACTTCTACAGGGAGGTGTCGGTTTTTTCGGCGATATTTTCAAAATTCATCCTCTCTCTTCGATTGCCTAATCTTAATTTAAACCTACATCACTTCCGGTTTGGTAATGGATGCAACGGCAAACACATCACGTTTTTTTTTGTTTTTATTCTTTGCGATACGGGTTCAAACCTGCCTGCCTGCTTGCCTACCTACTACCACTTTTTTTTTGTGTGCTCAACACACACCTCCAAACACCCGGGTAACACCGGGCACCAGGCTAGTACTAAACAGATGTTAACTTTAGAAGATTAATCATGCCCCTAATTTAAAAAATAAAAAATTTAAATAAAAAATTATCGTCGCCTATAAACAATTTTTAATCGCAATCTTCTCTCGACACCAATCTCAACATTGATACTTATGTAGGGTAAATGTGTAGTTTAGCGGCGTAAATTATTTGGCAGAGAAAAAAATTATAAAACTATTTATTTTTATATAAAACACATTATTAGACCCAAAGGCTGAAATAAAACCAGAAAAAAATTCATTTTTATTATTTTTTCATAATCTTTCATTAGACTAAATAAACAACATTCGAGACCGCCATATTGCTTTTAAAATGTAGCCTTTCTAAAGTTTGACAGATTGGCTTTTTTTTAAGGCCAAATTTGACCTTTTTTGCGCTCTTTCATTACGAAAAAACACAGCGGCCAAAAACATGGTTTATTAAAAAGCGTAAAAAAGGCCAAATTCTTAAATTTTAAAAAGGCCAAATTTTAAAAGGAATATGGCGGCCTCGAATGTCGTACATTTAGCCTAATAAAAATGATGAAAAAATGATAAAAATGAAATTTTTTCTGGTTTTATTGTAACCTTAAGGTCTTTATATATATGTTTTATATAAAATAGTTTTTTTTTTATTTTTTGTCTGCAAAATAATTTACGCAGCTTAACTACACATTTACTCTTATGTAGAGAAGTTACTGTTCTATTTTATTTATTTATTTATTATTATTATTATTATTATTATTATTATTATTATTATTATTATTATGCTGATGATGATGATGACGATGCTGGTGATGGTGGTGGTGGTGGTGCTGCTGCTGCTGCTGCTGATGATGATGATGATGATGATGATGATGGTGGTGGTGGTGGTGGTGGTGGTGGTGGTGGTGGTGGTGGTGGTGGTGGTGGTGACGATGCTGGTGATGGTGGTGGCGATGATGATGATGATGATGATGATGATGATGATGATGATGATGATGATGATTTCAAGTTACATTTAAGTTTTACGGTATCTTTTGTTTATTAACTTGTTAGGTGAAAGTGCAGACTGCAGAATAGTTACAAAACAGGATCCTAGGAATGGGTTTCTAAATAATAACGTTATTATTTCAGCACGATATCTTTTCTGCATAAGTACCCCGACGTTTATTTTTGTCCAATTTTGCCACCACCTTAAAAATAACCTGAGAGGATATAACCACGACTATGGCCGTGACATAACAATAGATCGAAGATTGAAAAACCAGCGCACAAAAGAGCTATGCAGTGATGCACCCTGTCTCACAAAAATACCTGAACAACCCCATAAGTATTCTGTGATAGAGGCGATTAGCAGTAAACTAACCCCTTTAAGGAGAAGGTAAAACCTGGGAAGTTTGAAATAATATTTTCATCACTGAACGAGCAAATTAAATAGATACGCATGAAGAACATCCGGTATCTCTGTCCTGCTCCCTCTTTCTCCCTCCCCCTATTTTTCTCTATCTTCTTCTCCTCCCGTTTCTCTTTCTCCATTCCCTCTCCCTCTCCAATGCAAACCACGCCTTCTTCGCCAACCAGCAGATTGAGAGTCTGTGAAAATAGTTCAGTTTACCATTCTAGGTGAGCCATTTATCTAAATTTAGCCATGAACTTTACCCGATGCTCTTCAGAATAAGAAAACGCCTTGAGAATTTTGCTAGCAGCGCGTCGCTATGCAACATGAGAAAGTATATTTAATTCGTCCTTCACCTGTTGTCCTTGGTGGGGGTGAAGGTCGTTCAGAAAGAAGAAGAAACGGGTTTGTATTACTGTACCCATAGATTCGAAAAAGTTGTCAAAAAACAAATATATAACAAATAAATGTTATCAAAGGCAAGATAAGTTACTTTTCTACCAAACTGGATATAATTTTCGTGTTTTTATTCAATGTAACATGTTTATTCAGCTCGAAAAACATGCAGTGTTTACCGATGTATTGAACAATTCAAAATGGCGGCCGACTCTCTCTTAAACATGGTAAGTTCGAGAAAAGGTGTTATAAATAATAAACTAGACAAAATACTGTTAGAAATTCGCTCAATATATATTACCGTGACATAGGTTGACATATATTCGGTGGTTTTTTAATAGTATTTTGTCTAGTTTATTATTTATAACACCTTTTCTCGAACTTACCGTGTTTAAGAGAGAGTCGGCCGCCATTTTGAATTGTTCAATACATACATCGGTAAACACTGCATGTTTTTCGAGCTGAATAAACATGTTACATTGAATAAAAACACGAAAATTATATCCAGTTTGGTAGAAAAGTAACTTATCTTGCCTTTGATAACATTTATTTGTTATATATTTGTTTTTTGACAACTTTTTCGAATCTATGTGTACAGTAATACAAACCCGAAGAAACATCATTATTTTACTTATTTATTTTACTCTTATTCACCCCAAACAAGGAACATTGTAACCCGAACGCAAGGGGCTAATTATTTGTTAATCCAGAACGCATATACATAACAGTAGGTTCGTTTTATATTCGACATTATTTCAGGTAACATGATTACGTGGAAAACGCTTTTAAATGAAGACAAATATTGTTTTGGGTGAGAAATTGATGCGGCGAAGAAGATTCATTTAATGTGTTTACTGCTTCGGCAGTGCTTCGCCATTTTTTTCTATATCTGCCATTACATTTATACTACACTTTTTAGTCCGTTAAAAACGGGCAAAATTTATAACCTTAAGCTGACATAGAATGAGTACTTTCTGCCAGACTTCTAGAGTATGAGTATTATTGTGGTGACAAATCCCTATTAATTCCCGTGGGCAAGAGGTTAACGACAAGGACTGACAGTTCGCATCCAGTTCGTTCCACAAAAACATCACTTCTCACTTAGGATGTTGGCAACCTTCACGCGGTCCCTGTAAGTACCCGATGTCTTTCTAGAAAGAATTCTAACTGAAAAATATCGGGGGAACAATGCCGATGGTAAAATCTTTGGATTCATATGATATGATCGATGGATTAATCTCTAACTGTGCATCGAATGGATATTATAATATTTAGTTCGCTGCACTTTGTCATAGAAAGGTGCATAAAAAATTCCAGCCAAATTGGCTCAGTAGTTTAAGTTGAACAGATACACAGACAGACTAAGAGAAGTATATAGATAAGTTGCTTTTTGGTATTTAGAGCAGAATTTGAAAACAAACAAAATATACAACAAATAAATTCTTCCAAATGCAAGAAATTTCAATTTTCTACCGATCTGTCTAATTTTAAAGTGTGAAAACTGATTGCAAGATTTATAATTTCTGAATTTGTTATATTCACTTTTATTTAACCAAACAAGAGTAAATAAAAAAATGACAGTCGATTTTGTTTGGAGATGGTCACTAATTTCAAGCTTAAAGGATAATAAAAACAGTTACTCTACCACTAAGTCTATGTCCGTGGTTATCAGTCTAACTGTGTATTAGTTTATAAATATTGGGTTTTCAATTGTAATAATAGCTCTGAACAAGAGTTTAAAGTGTGGATTTGATTGATTTATGAAACTTATGAAAATGCGATTTTTTTCTTGTTCCATCACACTTAAGTTTGAAAATAGCATTTTCTTCAGTTTATCAAACCTTGGTTCCAAATATTATTTCTTTTTGATCTATGGCAAGAGTTCCTTGTTTGGGGAGCCACCATTTTAGGTAATTACCAGTTTGGAGGGCTACATGTTGGGGTTTTGCTTTGGGGTATTTATAATGAGAGAGAGAAAGAGAGAGAGAGAGAGAGAGAGAGATGTCACATGAAAAGAACATGTAGGATAAGAAATTTCATTCTAACATTTAAAAACAGCTTTATTGATTATCTTTGTTAGTATGACTTGTATAGAGAAAGAGTTAGTCGTAGAGAGTGTTCCTGTGTGGAGACGTAGATCAAAGATTAGACAGACCTGTTGAAAGAGGAGTGTGTATGTGTGTGTGTGTGTGTGTGTGTGTGTGTGTGTGTGTGTGTGTGTGTGTGTGTGTGTGTGTGTGTGTGTTGAAGTTATGGCCCGTAGCCATGATGGATTATTTGTCTCCTTAAAGTTAGTAGTAGAAACGTGCGGCATGAAAGATTAGAGACAGTATTGTAGGATGAGAAAGAGTGTGTGTGTGTGTGTGTGTGTGTGTGTGTGTGTGTGTGTGTGTGTGTGTGTGTGTGTGTGTGTGCGTGTGTGTGTGTGTGTGTTGCATTGAAGTCCGTGTGTGGAAATAGCCATGTTGGCTTGTTTAGTCTGACCCTGGGCCCAGAGCCCGGGTGCGGGTGAGTTCTGTCGAGTCCCAAAAGAGAAGTTGGGGGGGGGGGGGGACAGGCCCATTCCACATGGAGTTGTTGTCCGTCCATGATCTATGAAGAAAGAGAGTGTGTTGCCGCTTTAACCTTTTATAAAATCGGATACATGAGTGAGGGCTGGCTTCTAATTGGATAAGCCAGGAAGGAAGTGTATTCAAAATCTCCAGCCATGAAAATTCGCTCCTGCTTGTGTTCGTTGCCATCCCGTCTGCTACAAACAAAACAAATATAGAGTTAAGAGGAATACATTCACATAAGAGATATTTTTATGTTTAGAAATAGATGATTACATCAATAGAAGGAATGGAATGTTCGTGAATATTAAGAGTTCTTGTAGAACAAGGGAGTCTTTTAGTTGAGATATAGAAGAGTTCCCATGTCGACAGTTTTAGTGCCATGCATTGCATGGGGCTGAAATATTGTATCAAAACTTCTCTGCTCAATTATATAAATTATATCTTCGTAATTAAAAGTTATTAAAGAGAGTGGTCATTGCTTTTTATAATATTAGAAAGAATGTTTAAATGTTGTGTGTGTCTGTGTGTGGGGGGGATCATTAAGTTGTGATTGATTTTAGCCATCCTTTTGATTCCAACAGTACCCAAACGATGGGGCACTGTTGCAATGCATGTGTGCTGTAAGTTCTGGGTTCAAGTACGGAAGATAGGGAAAAAGAGAGCAAAATATTTGGGTTCAATCCAAGCCTTTTATTTACTTTGTCATGTGCTTAACTTGCCTGAGACGTGACGTATGATTAAGCAAGCCAGGAGGTAAGCTGCGCGCATGTGCCCATTAGCTTTGAGCTTGTAAATGAAAGCTATTAAACTATTTAACCCATGAAACAACTTTTCTGGTCCCACCACGTATCTATCTACCTTTTGTTTGATTTCCGTGTGTCCCTATCACGTTTGTAACAGCATTTTTGTGAGGCTGACAAGACATGCATGTTGGACTAAACATGTTTAAATATATATTAGTGGCCTGGACAGGCCTTAGGGAAGACAACCAAGCAAAACAAAACCTAAACAAAATTCATCCCAAAGCAGCAAAAATAAAGCTGGCCTGCGTGTGTGTTTCTTGTTCGTCTCTATGCGAATTACACATTATGTTTTTTTTATTTTAATTATTTACTATTTATTGAAATAAAAAGAAAATGTAATAGCATTGTATATTGCAACATTTTTAAAAAATCCTATTAAAACAACACACACACAATTTCGTCCTTGACCATTTGGTGCTATCGTTTAAGGTGAAAGTCATTCAGAAATGTAAGATGAAAAACATCAGTAAATTTCTTTTAGCTTTTCTTTTTTTTTTTTTGTGGGGAGGGGTAGGGATTTTTATTCGCAGCTTCAAAAATCAATAGTGATTAGAGCATTCCTATAATGACATGTTCCCTGTTGATTGCGATGTAAATCTGGTTCTGTGCAGTTCTAGGAGGTCCACCCTACCAGGCTTTGCCTTCTCTCTTTGAGGAGGAGTTCATTTATTCCTAATCACCTGAGGCACCCTTACTCGGGAATAGTTTACCCAGATACATTTTGCAGGCCAGAGTGCCTACTTCTCAATCCCTCTTTCTGACCCTGGTGTTTAAGTTTGTGCAGTAGGATAGAACTAATTTATTTTTCTTTTAGATGAAAGATAAATAAATAAATAATGGATATCCTTAAGCTGCTTCCTGTTTAGCAATAAAAACACTATTTAAAAATTAATTACGACAGATCTACAGATGGGCAGATGGACGCATCTTATTTAAAAAAATATTATCGTGCAAATTAAAAAATTTTTTTTTTCTTTTTCTAATCTATGAAGTTGTAAAACCTATAAGGCCAAATTTTGTCTGTGTGTGTGTGTTTGTGTGCATGTTTCTTGTCTGTCAAGCCTTGGTTTGAAATATCATTTTCTTTGATTTGTTAATCTTTAGTTCGGTCTGCCAAACTTAAACATCCATTGGTCTGTTAAGCCTTAGTTCTAAACAGTATTATTTTTTTTTAATCTATCGGGCTTTAGTACAAAAATTTACAGTTTATTTACTATGTCAAACTTAAGTTTAAATTAGCATTTTGTTTAATCTGTCCTGCTTAGTATTGAAATATAATTTTCTTTGGTCTGTCATATTTTAGTTTGAAATAGTATTTTTTTTAGTCTGTTAAGGATGCTATATTTCGGCGATGGGACAGAGGCTGGAGTTTTTATTAGAAAGCTGAAAAATTCAATTAAGGTCTTGCCGGATTCGTATCCTATCCTTGAGTAAATATTCAAGCTTCTCTTTAAGGGGATATCACAGCAGTAAAAGCTCCATAGATACTGCTCATGGGTATAAGCAGGAAAAACTTCTCTTAATAATTGGATTCTTGTTGGGATGTGCAAGACGTCTATTCGTGGGCGAAAATATTCATAGGAACAGAGTTCTTGTACAGGTGAGATCCATACGTCTTATCGGGATGAAATTGGAACTCAAACTCAACAAGAACCCAATTGAAGTCCACACTCTTTTTGAAATCATGTTCAAAATAACATTTACGCATTATTTCATCTGAATAAAAAGAGTGTTCTTATATTTTTCCCATGATGCCACAGTGAGATTCTATTTGCGAATTCCAACAGAAGTGAAGAAGAGTGGATATGTATCAGTCACTATGACAAACTATTTTCTCTTATGAATAAATGCACTGACCAATCAGCTACTAGGGCGCATTAATCCTATATGTCAGTTACTCCTATTAGGAACTAGCCAGCAGCCAGCAGAGGAGCTCAGACCACCAAAGAAGACAGACCTCTCTCATCTCACTCTCTGTTCGCTCACCCCACCCCCCACCCCCGCCCAGGCTGCGACTATTTCACTGAAGACCTCTACTCGACAACCTGGGAACACTTCAAGTTTCATAGTTCTTAGATGTTCTTCTGTCATTTCTATTCCTTTTCTTTTTTTGTCGCCTCAGACACAGTCATTCTTTTTTCAAAATTAAATTTTTCATTGTTTTGTTCTAAAAAGAGGTGTCGGTTAATTATTCAGGGCTTCTGTGTTGCAAGTTAATCTTTTAAAGGTCTTGTGCACTCAGGCATAAAAATCTACCTGAAGATATCCAAGACCACTATAAATAGGGTTTTCCATGAAGGTTGATGATTTTGTTGATTGGCTGTTAGAAACAATTAAATGAAGTGTATTTTTGAGGTGAAGAAGAAAGAATAGAAAACGGTTTTGTTATGTAATAAAAAAAATCTCTTTATTTCCGCCTAACTGGAAAAAGATTCAAGATAAACAATAGCAGATAATTGCAGGCTGGTGAACTGAGGAGAGTCAGCCACAGAACATCCGATTCATATGATTTCTGAATCTCAACTGATGCATAGCAGACAATTCTTGCATAGATATTAGTGTTGGGACAATTAGGCAGCCCCATTGGCATTTCCCAGTCAGGGCGCCTTAGACAGTAAGCAATAAACTTACTCCACTTGAAAGATGGGAAGCAAGGCCTGGGAGAGTGGACCTCCTAGAACTGTTATATAATATATCCCGGGTTAGGTCAGCATGTTGAAAATTGGAGTTGCTGGCAGGTTGGTTAGTGCAAAGAACGGTTCAAGGAATTACGGTTGACTTATGTCAAATGGGTAACTGATTTAGTGTCAGCGATGACAACCGAGGGTGATTGAGTTATATATTTTTTATTTTTCAGAATGCACAAAAAGACATAAAGAAAAACAAAAAATTAGGCACAAGACCACTCAAAATTTGGGGGAGGGGGGGTATCTATGGTCATCCTCGTCACTGTACCGTTGCTAGTCTATGCTGATCCTAGCTTACATTCTCATTCAACACAATAAATACCTTAAGCACACTGGTGGTGGTGGTGGGGGGGGGGCTTAAGATTCCTAAGTCATATCGTATGTGTGTGTATGTTTTTTTGTTATTTTTACAATGTAAAATATAAAATCTGAGTAGAAATAAAATTATATAATAAAATCGCTTATTTAATTCATTGGTGTGGGCTGGGGGCGTAAAAAGTCCAAAAAATAAACAAAAAAGGTGTCAGTAGGACCCTCTCAACCCTGTCTGAAAGGTAGATCGGCCACTGTTTTCCAGCTTGGTGAAGGCCGAAAACAAGCAGGTCGCTCTCTACATGGGGCTGAATTCTAGGTAGGATCAAAAGAAAGTGAGGTTGGGAGTTGGGGAGGGGGTTATGTGAAGTTGCTCCAAGATCACTTATTGTGGTAGCCAGGGACAGAACAGAAAAAAATGGAGGTGTAGGGACCTTGGAGGTTTCCTATCGGAGATGGAGGAGGCCATTCACTCTGCTAGCTATAGCTAAGAACTTAGTTTAAGCAATTGTTTTTAGGAGTCTTGAGTCCAGCAGGATCTGGAACTGTGCACACGATGCTTGAGCAGGGAACATGAACTCCAACTTGGTGCCTCTACGCACACACTGACTCGCTATCTTTATCCATCTTTGGTTACAGGCATCAGGGTGTAATCTCTTCCTATCATATCTGATCTTTACATTCGCTGGTATTTGAAGGAGACCAGATCCTGATCAGCAAAAGATTCAACCCCGTGCTTGTGGAAAAAAAAAATGTTTTTGTGTTTCTAAACACCTAGTGAATTGAGCTGTTATTTTTTTTTTAAATTTTTTTTTTTTATTTATTGTTTTGCGATTTTTTGCAGGTTATTGTCGATTTTTGAAGTATTTGAGGACATTATGATAATTTGTTGAAATTTGTGTATAATCGATTTTGTTGTGATAGAAAAATGTTGATGTGATTGCAAAATACGAGGAAAGTTTGCATTGGGAAGCCGTCAAACTCTAAATTGGTTGAGTTGATTTTAAGTAAATGGAGAAGAATATATAAATAATTATAAAGAAAAAAAAACGAAATTACAATATGGCTAATTAGGATATAGAAGTCAACATGAATTAAGATGATAGGTTGAAGGTTGCATTACGGCCATGATTTATTTTATTATTTTCGGTAGTGATTCACACAATTATTTTTTTTTTTATTGTTTAGGGTTTTCGTGATGATTTTCTCCGATCATGCATAGGGTCAATGGGGATTTCATGTTCCCTAACATTGGGAAAGTTTTTTGTTCTCATGGCTATGTTGTATTCACAGGTTGTCACCTTAACCTTCGGTCAAAGGTCACCCTGCATAGCAAAACGTGAGACAGAGTCGCTCGAGTATGCTTTAGCAAATTGCAAAATGGTGCAATTTTTTGGAGGGCAAAAATGCCTCCAAACATGGTTAGCAGATGTTAATATGGCAAATGAAGCCATGAAGCATGATCACGAAAGGTCAAGAGGTGTATGAAGTAAAAGAGAAATGGCCGGCATACAAAACACATAAATCAGTAAATGGATCCCAAACGGGGGTGATAGTATAACAAGATATCTTTATAACTCTTTTGATAAGTATATATGTGGGATGACCTGTCCTCATTCGGTGGTGGTGTCTGGGTGGGGGGTGTAGGAGAGATCTCACATGAGTCATTCGAAATAATAGTTAGAGAAATAATGGGTGCTATTTGCTGGGCATCTGAAGGGCTTAAGGTTAGTTAGGTAGGGGTGTGAAATTTTCCGGATCTGTATCGAGAGCTATGGTTTTCAAAGCTTGGAAATCCAAGTGAATCAATATATTAGAAAATATCTTGTGTGGTAGAACGTTGACCTTTGTAGATTTTGTTGGTAGGGTTTTTCTGTTTTGTTCCCCAGAATTATGCTATGATTAAGAGATGGGATGTATAAGTTCATGACATAAATACGAGAATGGTCTAGTAACACCCGAAGGAGAGAAGAGGGGAGTGTCAAAAGATCCAGCGGACGAGTACATCGTCGAGAGGTCAAGGACTGAGGGTCTCGGTAGTTATGGCTATAGATTTTCTTCAAGTTAAGAGTCAACAAGAAAGGAAGTTTCTTGAATTAAAAATCTGAGTTGATGAAGCTATGGACTGTTTAAACCAGCTGCAGTTACTGGCATGATGCGATGGATCGCTCCACATAGCAGACAAAAGCAAACGGGTTCTCGCTAAGGTAAAGTGCAGGCGGTGATGATTAAGGTTGTTGAAGTGGTCAGGGAGATGGCTGAACAACAGGAATTAAATGGAAAAATTTTCGCAAAATAATGGGGATTTCTGACCTTTTCTTGGCGGGGGGGGGTTGCAGAAATTATAGACTGTTTATATAAAAATGTATGTAGATATTTTTAAATATTGAAAGAGGGAGTAGTGTTAAATAATATATCTCGAATTACACCGGCATGTTAGAAATTGGAGTTGCTGGCAGGTTGGTTAGTGCAAAGAACGGTTCAAGGGGTTGATATGTTTCAAACAGGTAGCTAGGGTCAGCGATGACAACCGAGAGTGATTGAATTCGTGCGAAAGAAAAATTATGCATGAAGAAGAAAGAAAGAAAGAAAAGAGATCTTGTGGTTCGCATGAAATGCAGTTGGTTTTCTGAGTTTGGACAAAGCAGATGTCTCAGTTAGATGCAAAGATACATTGAAAAAAGAAACATAAAAAAGTTCAAGTGGTCGACAATGCGATGCTCCCTACTCCGTTCACTTGTTAGACAAAATAAAGAAGCCATGCTAGAAATTGGTGTTGTGTTTCTTCGAAAGATGTTCTTCCAGCATCAATCAGTGACGGTAAGAAAGCATCCCCAGTGATCAGGAACAGGAAAAAAGGTATGACAACTTTATCGAAGTACAATATATATATACACACTAGAAGGGACACAACCACGTGTATAGACATACATGCATAGACGATCATGGCTCACACAAGCATAGGCACTAAATAAGAGACTCACATACAAATAATAATATGAATAATAAATAAAGATATAAACAGAAAATCTCCTCCCCCACAACTTTACAGAAGTACCCAGAATGAATGTGCTTAGCCTGACAAATAAAAGGACACTGAAATGATCCAGTCTCTGCCGGACTGATTGTCAAGTTTAGAACCCTGACTGGATTATAACACCAATCGTAACTGAACACCAAATGAATGGTGCAAGCCAGTACAATTGTGTTGGGTACAATCACAAAGATTTGAATGATTATATTTATAGCCAGAGGGTTAGACACTAGAATTATTATATTATATGATTATATTTATAGCCAGAGGGTTAGACACTAGAATTATTATATAATATGATTATATTTATAGCCAGAGGGTTAGACACTAGAATTATTATATTATATGATTATATTTATAGCCAGAGGGTTAGACACTAGAATTATTATATTATATGATTATATTTATAGCCAGAGGGTTAGACACTAGAATTATTATATTATATGATTATATTTATAGCCAGAGGGTTAGACACTAGAATTATTATATTATATGATTATATTTATAGCCAGAGGGTTAGACACTAGAATTATTATATTATATGATTATATTTATAGCCAGAGGGTTAGACACTAGAATTATTATATAATATGATTATATTTATAGCCAGAGGGTTAGACACTAGAATTATTATATTATATGATTATATTTATAGCCAGAGGGTTAGACACTAGAATTATTATATTATATGATTATATTTATAGCCAGAGGGTTAGACACTAGAATTATTATATAATATGATTATATTTATAGCCAGAGGGTTAGACACTAGAATTATTATATAATATGATTATATTTATAGCCAGAGGGTTAGACACTAGAATTATTATATTATATGATTATATTTATAGCCAGAGGGTTAGACACTAGAATTATTATATTATATGATTATATTTATAGCCAGAGGGTTAGACACTAGAATTATTATATAATATGATTATATTTATAGCCAGAGGGTTAGACACTAGAATTATTATATTATATGATTATATTTATAGCCAGAGGGTTAGACACTAGAATTATTATATTATATGATTATATTTATAGCCAGAGGGTTAGACACTAGAATTATTATATTATATGATTATATTTATAGCCAGAGGGTTAGACACTAGAATTATTATATTATATGATTATATTTATAGCCAGAGGGTTAGACACTAGAATTATTATATTATATGATTATATTTATAGCCAGAGGGTTAGACACTAGAATTATTCTATAATATGATTATATTTATAGCCAGAGGGTTAGACACTAGAATTATTATATTATATGATTATATTTATAGCCAGAGGGTTAGACACTAGAATTATTATATAATATGATTATATTTATAGCCAGAGGGTTAGACACTAGAATTATTATATTATATGATTATATTTATAGCCAGAGGGTTAGACACTAGAATTATTATATTATATGATTATATTTATAGCCAGAGGGTTAGACACTAGAATTATTATATTATATGATTATATTTATAGCCAGAGGGTTAGACACTAGAATTATTATATTATATGATTATATTTATAGCCAGAGGGTTAGACATAGAATTATTATATAATATGATTATATTTATAGCCAGAGGGTTAGACACTAGAATTATTATATTATATGATTATATTTATAGCCAGAGGGTTAGACACTAGAATTATTATATTATATGATTATATTTATAGCCAGAGGGTTAGACACTAGAATTATTATATTATATGATTATATTTATAGCCAGAGGGTTAGACACTAGAATTATTATATTATATGATTATATTTATAGCCAGAGGGTTAGACACTAGAATTATTATATTATATGATTATATTTATATTAGATATTAGAATTATTATATTATATGATTATATTTATAGCCAGAGGGTTAGACACTAGAATTATTATATTATATGATTATATTTATAGCCAGAGGGTTAGACACTAGAATTATTATATTATATGATTATATTTATAGCCAGAGGGTTAGACACTAGAATTATTATATTATATGATTATATTTATAGCCAGAGGGTTAGACACTAGAATTATTATATTATATGATTATATTTATAGCCAGAGGGTTAGACATAGAATTATTATATAATATGATTATATTTATAGCCAGAGGGTTAGACACTAGAATTATTATATTATATGATTATATTTATAGCCAGAGGGTTAGACACTAGAATTATTATATTATATGATTATATTTATAGCCAGAGGGTTAGACACTAGAATTATTATATTATATGATTATATTTATAGCCAGAGGGTTAGACACTAGAATTATTATATTATATGATTATATTTATAGCCAGAGGGTTAGACACTAGAATTATTATATTATATGATTATATTTATATTAGATATTAGAATTATTATATTATATGATTATATTTATAGCCAGAGGGTTAGACACTAGAATTATTATATTATATGACTAGCATGGGTGCCCGGCGTTGCCCGGGTGTTTGGAGGTGTATGCTGAGCAAAAAAAAGGGGTAATTTTTTAAACTTTGACCCCTATTATGACCCCTGAAAATTTATTTTTTTGGCCTCAAGATAAGTTACTTTTCTACCAAACTGGATATATTTTTCGTATTTTTATTCAATGTAACATGTTTATTCAGCTCGAAAACCATACAGTGTTTACCGATGTATTGGAAAATTCAAGATGGCGTCTTAGTCCCTCTTGAACACGGTAAGTTTGGGAAAAGGTGTTATAAATAAAAAACTGAATAAAATACTGTTAAAAACTCGCTCAATATGTTACCGTGACATAGGTTGACATATATTCGGCGGGTTTTTAATAGTATTTTTTCTAGTTTTTTATTTATAACACCTTTTCCCAAACTTACCGTGTTAAAGAGGGAGTGAGGCGCCATCTTGAATTTTCCAATACATCGGTAAACACCGTATGGTTTTCGAGCTGAATAAACATGTTACATTGAATAAAAACACGAAAAATATATCCAGTTTGGTAGAAAAGTAACTTATCTTGCCTTTGATAACATGTATTTGTTATATATTTGGTTTTTGACAACTTTTTCGAATTTATGTGTACAGTAATACAAACCCGTTTTTCGAGCTGAATAAATATGCTACATTGAATAAAAACACGAAAAATATATCCAGTTTGGTGGAAAAGTAACTTATCTTGCCTTTGATAACATTTATTTGGGTAATCTCCAAAAATACCGTTAGGGCTTACAACATGGCCGCCAGAAGAGTCAACAAAAAACTGCGAATAAAATATATAAAACTCGTAATTTCTGTTTTTAAAGTGGGTTGTCAATTTTCTTTATGAAATATACTTCCAAAATAAACTATTACAGTCGTTTAAAACATAATAGAAGTATTATTTTTTATTTTTTAAAAACAATGTTTACAAAATGTCTACGAACGTGCGTAGACATTTTGTAAACATTGTTTGGTTGCCATAACAACGTGACGGTAGTGAACGTGTGTGTGTGCGTGTGTGCGCGTGTGCTTGCTAGTACTACTATTAAGTTTGTCGGGGCGTTTGATTTCGTGTAGTTTAGTTTCGTATTTTTTTAATTTGTGAATAACAAGTTATTAAAAAATTAAACCCTTCCAAGATGGACAATAAATAAAGCCATAATATTTTATGGTAAAGGTAAGAGCGTAGAAACCATTGTTTTTTAGGAGATGTGATTATTGGATTAACCAATCAGAAATCGTCTGTGGCACACACATCTCTGTTTTTATAGATATACTAGCAATCAGTGCCCGGCGTTGCCCAGGTGTTTTGGGGTTAATGCTGAGAAAAAAAAACGGTCAATTTTTTAAAACTTTGACCCCTATTATGACCTCTTAACATTTATTGTTTAGGGATCAAGTAAAGTTAATAAGTTAGATCCATGTCCAAGGAATCTATATCTAAAATATCACGTGTTTACTGTTTAGACCCAAAATTGTAGGAGGAGTTTGGTAGAGTTCTCAAAGGTCAAATCGTTGAATATTGACCACTTAAGCGCCAAATTTCTGTCGAAAACCTATCACATCGATTTTCCCAAATCTCAGTACCCTGTATATCAAATTTCGAATCTCTAGGCTTAAAATTGACAGAGTTTTAGCGTAGGGAAATGCACACAGACACACACAGACACTTATATATATATATATATATATATATATATATATATATATATATATATATATATATATATATAAACATGTGTGTGGCATCCGTCAGTCGAAACGACTATGGATCAGCAGCGGCAGCGCCGTATTAAGATGTTGTTATAAACATAAACATCATATATATAAGGATAATAGTACGTCATATATATAACAAAAGACCATTATTTACTCAAGTGAAAGGAAACCCCGGGGGAACTTTACCCAAAAATAAATCTATATTTTTTTTGTGTGTAATGATAGTCTTATAAGCGAGTAATTAATAATTCAGCCATCTTGATTCTTAACCAAACAGAAAGTTCAAGTAGGGGGAGTTCCCTTTTTTTTATAGCGAGGCCAAATTTCGCGAATTTGGCCTTTTTTAAAAGCAGTTTGGCCTTCAAAATTTCTGTTTGGCCTTTTTCTTCACCGATGAAATCTGGAGACGCAACGGGAATTTTCGGCAAAGAAATGTTGTTACTATGCACATCTATGTAATGAAATACAATTTGTGGCAAAATTTCAGGAAAAACTAATGGATGGTTGTCTCGCAATAGTCCGGACAATTCGCTAAATTATCTCGTCAAAACCTTAAATCTCGAATTTTTGTGCATTTTTTTTTTGGGGGGGGGGCTAATTTGGCATAATAGTGTCCATTTAATAGTATTATCTTGAAAAACTAAAAAAAATAAGGAAAATTACCAAAAAAAAACAAACAAGAACAATAAAAGTGTGCCGTATTTTTTAAAGTTTTATTGCGTTGTTTTTAGTTGCTTTTTTTATTTCATCGGTGAAGAAAATGGCCAAACAGAAATTTTGAAGGCCAAACTGCTTTTAAAAAAAGGCCAAATTTCGCGAATTTGGCCTTTTTTTAAGCAGTTTGGCCTTCAAAATTTCTGTTTGGCCTTTTTCTTCACCGATGAAATCTGGAGACGCAACGGGAATTTTCGGCAAAGAAATGTTGTTACTATGCACATCTATGTAATGAAATACAATTTGTGGCAAAATTTCAGGAAAAACTAATGGATGGTTATCTCGCAATAGTCCGGACAATTCGCTAAATTATCTCGTCAAAACCTTAAATCTGGAATTTTTGTGCATTTTTTTTGGGGGGGGGGGCTAATTTGGCATAATAGTGTCCATTTAATAGTATTATCTTGAAAAAATAAAAAAATAAGGAAAATTACCAAAAAAAAACAAACAAGAACAATAAAAGTGTGCCGTATTTTTAAAAGTTTTATTGCGTTGTTTTTATTTGCTTTTTTTATTTCATCGGTGAAGAAAATGGCCAAACAGAAATTTTTAAGGCCAAACTGCTTTAAAAAAAGGCCAAATTCGCGAAATTTGGCCTCGCTATAAAAAAAAGGGGGAAATCCCCCTACTTGAACTTTCTGTTTAATTTCGCTTGTAGCGTTGATTTTTTTCTTTTTTCGCTATAAAAAAATAACTACTTGATGTAATTACGTGATTTTTTCTGTAGGAAAACTTTATCCCATGACGAGTACGTACAATATATTTTTTTTTTAAAATATTTCCATTTTTTAATGTCAATGGAAAACTGCACACGTACCCAAACCACGAGTGAACGCGCGTTTTTTTTTTTTTTTAGTTTAGTTTCATAATGGCGGCCGTGATGTCGGAGGTTCGATTGTTAGATTGTAAGTTAGTTTCGTATTTTTGTAATTTTTAAATCGCAAGTTAGGAAAAAATTAAACCCTTCCAAGATGGACAATAAATAAAGCCATAATATTTTATGGTAAAGTTAAGAGCCTACGAACCCTAGTTTTTTAGGAGATGTGATTATTGGATTAACCAATCAGAAATCGTCTGTGGCACACACATCTCTGTTTTTATAGATATAATATCAGAAATCGTCTGTGGCACACACATCTCTGTTTTTATAGATATATAGATAGATAGATAGATATAGATAGATATAGATAGATAGATAGATAGATTATATTTATATTAGATATTAGAATTATTATATTATATGATTATATTTATAGCCAGAGGGTTAGACACTAGAATTATTATATTATATGATTATATTTATATTAGATATTAGAATTATTATATTATATGATTATATTTATATTAGATATTAGAATTATTATATTATATGATTATATTTATAGCCAGAGGGTTAGACACTAGAATTATTATATTATATGATTATATTTATATTAGATATTAGAATTATTATATTATATGATTATATTTATAGCCAGAGGGTTAGACACTAGAATTATTCTATAAAATATACTGAATCTCTTTAAATATTTTAGTCATAGTTTTTCAGTTTGACTTTGAGAAGAGAACCACTGCTGGTCCTGACTGGATTAAAACTACTATTCTTTACCTGGAATTCTTAAAAATTCAAAACTTCTAAGTTTTACATGGGATGAGTATATTTAATATTCACGATTGGATAATTTTCTTTTCTCTATAATAGAATTTATTTTTTATTTTTTTTTTTTTTGCCATCCCGTTTGTATCATGTACCAGATGGTAGTGTCGTCAGCATAAATGTCTACAAATGATCTTAGGATGTGATTCGGGGGATCATTTATGTAGATCAGGAAGAGAGTTGGGTCCAGGATGGACCCCTAAGGGACTCCAGCATTAATTCTGCGAGCTCCTGATTTCTGCTCATCAACCACTGCTCTTATGAATCTATCAGAGAGAAATTATTTAATAATTGAAATAATAATAATTTATTTTGCAATTCTCTGTATGTTTAGCAATAGATCCAATCAATAGACAGGAATCAGATCACATGTATTCCAAAGTCATGCAGTTTCCATTTTCAAATAAAAATACTGTAATTCCACCTACTTACTTTCTAGCACAGTTCTGAATAGGTGTCATACCGGGCAAAAATATTAAGAAAGTTCCAAAAGTAATGCCTCCTATTTTTTTAAGTCTACCCGAATGGATTACAGTGGATTATAAATGAGATTGTTATAATGGCTGAACTTATGTATTCACAACCTAAAAGTTTCATTTCTCTGTTGCAAATATTAACAGTGTGAGACTCTAAGTAAGTAACCCATATCATGAGCGTGTGTCAGAAGCAGAGATGTGAGATTAAATTCCTCCATGCAAAAGAAAAATATTGAACCGGTCTACATTCACCGGCGCCTGTTGAACGTTTACGAAGCTGATGCAGTTGATATCAGCACAGTCAGAAGACGAGTTTCATGGATTTAAGAGTGGCGAGGAAGATGTTAGTTACAAAGCATGTTCTGGACTTTTATAACCGAGGCATCAAAAGAGGCTGGCAAAAGATCATAGAAAAATAAGTTCTGGAGCACAAAAGGTCGCCCGTTTTAATGGTACCAGTTATGTCTTTGTAGCTCTTCAACGTTTTAGTTTTTGAGTAAATACTCCCGACAAACCAGACAAGCAGCTAAATCCCACCCCTTCACAGTAGAGATCCCTAAGTGTAAGAAAGCCTTCTACTCCAATAGTTTCTTCCCCAGGACTGCTAGACTTTGGCCGGGATTCTGCTTTCCCAACTGTACTGACATGCAGAAGTTCAAGTGTAATGTGAACAGACATCTTGCTACTCATCTCCCTTCATAATATCTATTCAACTTATGCCTCCGATAGTAGCCCCTTACTTCAAAGTGGCACTGTGCCTTGTTTGGGGTGAACATTAAAAAGAAAAAAAAAAGTTGAAAAATAGGAGGCCTTACTTTTGGGATGACACTTTGAAATGTATTTATTTAAACTTGTACTGTTTTAGTTGACATGATGGTATAATTTGATTTTGGAAGAATTCATTTAAAATGGGTAAAGTTGGAATGTTTTACTTTATCGACATCAAATTAATCAGCAATAATAATAATCTTTGTTAATCAGATGATTTCATTTTTTTTTAAATGTGTGTGAAAGGTGAAAACGTACATACCAAGATGAAATACCTTACAGCATTATGCTTTAGAAAAGTATTTATTAAAAAATTTATTGTTGTTACGTAATAAAATTTGTTTTAGAAAAAAATATTTATTAAAAAAACATTTAATAAATGATTATTGGTGTGCGGATTGTGTGTGTATGGCACAAGGCTTGAAAGTGTAGTGAACTACTACTATGATGCTGTTACGGTATGCTTCCCTTATTTCTCTCTTTCTCCCTACTCTTCTACTTTTCCCTTCCTTTCTTCTCTCAACGTCACCAGAGGTTTCAGCCAATCGGAATAGAAGACTGTCCTGGATGGAGATACAAAGAAGAAATCTGTCTCAGACATGCGGGAATGATAGAAGCATCAACATGTGACGGACCAGTTTCCCTGGGTAAAGACTTTTATCAAAGAAATGTACCATCCTCTTTTTCAAACGTCGTTAAAAGCTATGGTAACTGCCATAAAAGTACTGCTTTTTATGATAGGTGTGCCACAGGAGGACTGGGAGTCAATATAGCTATTTTCTGGTGGAAACAGTCCATAATCCATATAAGTGTATGTGTGTTCACATTATAAGAACAGTGGTTTGGAATACAAATGTTTAACAGGAGGTTTAAGCTCTCGCTGGATGTGGTGAATTTCCATGGTGCGTATTGTAGTTCATCTGCGGCCCGTGTAAAACCATGATGGGTGTGTTGTGGACCGGTGGATATATTATACATCCACCAGTCGTACAAAATATGAAAAATTAATTATATTGAGAAAGGAAAAATGAATTGCTTTGAGGAAGGAACGAACAATGTGTTTACTTGATTTAAACGAACTAGAATTTATTTCGTGAAGAAACAAATGAAAGAAAAGGGTACTACACGTGTTCATGTCCGCGTTCGTCTCTCACTGTTTACTGGTGAGAAGGAAAGTCTATTGTTGTAGAGAGAGAAAGAGAGAAAGTCCATCCAGTTTGGTGTGCGTCTCTCGCTGTTAGCTGGTGAGGAGGAAAGTCTATTTTAGTATAGAGAGAGAATGAGAAAAAGTCAATCCAGGCCATGGAGATAGAAAACGTATAAAGTGTACATACTGTCTGTTAGCTCGTGCCCCATACATAGTAGCAGGGGACGTGACGTGTGTGGGCACCCCAAAAGGGGGGCGAATGGTCCGACGACTGCTCAGCTCGGGAGCTAAGTCGAAAAAGGAGGAAGCAGCTTATTGCTCTTGCTTTTATATTTGTTTCCGGTGGTCTTTTGCGCATGTGTGAATTTCCTTTGAAAGGGAAGTGACGTTGTCCATGTGTGCATACATGTGCGTACGTTAGCGTGTGTGTGTATACACGTGAATGTGTGTGTATGTACGTGAACGTGAATATATCTACGTGTGTGTGTACATGTGCACGTATGTTTGTGTGCACGTATGTATATGACAAGAAAAGTGGCTTGAAATGTGAACGCATGTTTTTGTGTGAGACTAGGAAAGGCTCCCACAATACTCTCCTTCCTAGGAAAGAAAAAAAAATATGCAGTACATACTTTTATTTTTTTTTAAGTAATGCTTTCGGCAATTGACTTTTCGTCATGTTTTTTTGCTGTTGGTGTAGTTGTTTAAAAAAACATCAAAAACAGAGTGTGTTTGTAAAAAAAAGTATTTACTTACGCGTGGAAAAGCGTTTGGTCTTTTTTTTAGGCTGACATTTGTTTGTTTGGTTTTTGTTGTGTGCTGACATGTGCAACGAGTTGCTTGGATAGTGAAGTGAATTGTTCATTTGGAAGGAAACTTTTTTGTTTTGTGTTGACGTCGTCTGTCAAGTTGACAGTGTCTTTGCATGTGAGTCTGCGGTAGTGGGTGTACATTGTCTTTACAGACGTTTGTTGTGCATTCGTTCATCTTGAACGAGTTTCCAGTTGCCGGTGTCAACGAAACTTCAAGTTGTGAGTTTATCTGTGTGCGTGGTGCATCTCAACTCATTGTTAATTAAGTTTCTTCCTATGTGTTGATAGGGATGTCCTGTAATTGTTTCTTTGTTGTTGCATCTGCTGTGCGAGAGAGAATTGCATAGGCCTATGTGATTTAGCTCCTCACGTTTGTTGCAGGGTAATGTCAGGAAACCGTGAAAAATGTTTGTCGAGCTCAAATTTTTAAAAAAATTCGGTATGAAGTCGACAGCTCCGTGTTTATTTTTCTGCTGAGTCTGACGAGGGGTTTCGTCATTGTAGTTAACTTGTTTTTCTTTGTTAAAATGTTCGTTTTTTTTTTCTTTATCAAATATATACGCGTCTCCCTCAAAACAATTTCTTTCAAAAAAGTAGGGTCACCATGCGTGTTCGTTTCACGTCAGTCACCAATTTGTAGTTGTCTAGTGTATAGAAGGAAATGCGTGTTCATCATCACGTTGCGGTCACCAAATTGTAGTGGCGGTGCAAATTAGGAATAATGAATTGAATTGAGAAAGACACGAACTACATGTTAAATTGAATTAAACAAACAGGAATTTATTTCGTGAAGAAACAACTGAAAGAAAAAGGTACTACACGTGTCTAGTTTGGCGTGCATCTCTCACTGTTTACTGGTGAGGAGGAAAGTCTATTATAGTATAGAGGAAGAGTGAGAATGTCAATCGAGTTCATGGAGAGAGAAAGCGTATAAAGTGTACATATTGTTTGTTAGCTTTTTGCCCCACATGGTAGCAAGTAGCGTGAAGCACGGGCGTGCACCTTCTGAAAGGGAGGCGGCTGGTTCTCCGAACCTTTCAGCTCGAGAGCTGGTCCGAAAAGGGAAGATGCTGCTTATCGCTCTTGCTTTTATATTTGCTTCTGGTGATCTCACACAAATGGAGCTTCCTTGAACATGTGCTGTTGTTGAAAATTTGGAGAGAAACTGCTCTGATTTTGGTGGGTAAATACCTTTACAGTGTTCGCCCGCTACTTTGGGACTGATCACTGTATTCAAGTATGAGGTAGCGTAAACATACTTCCTTTCCTTTTATGTATGTGTGTGGTCACATCACAACGTCATGTTCCTATGTGTTTTTAATAACGCATAGGCGTTTCAAAGTGGTAATCTCTGTGAAATGTTCCAGCCTGTAATTTATTCCAGCTGGACGTTTCAAACAAAAAATGTTCTCAATGAGGCCTTCCTTTCTAGGGCAATTGCCCTTGACATATCAAAGGCCTTTGATAGGGTATGGCATAAAGGTCTACTTTGCAAGATCTCCAGCTATGGTATAGCTGGTAATGCCTTCTCAATTATTAAATCATTTCTCTCTGGTAGGTTTATAAGAGTAGTGGTTGATGGGTAGAAATCACAAGCTCACAGTATTAATGCTAGGTGTCACTCAGGGGGCCATCCTGGGCCCAACTCTCTTCCTAATCTTTATCTGTGATCTTCCAAATCACATTCTTAGATCATACGTAGACATTTATGCAGATGACACTATCATCTTTGGTAAGATCTCAAAAGTCGGAAATGACCAAGATCTCGCTTATTCTCTCACCTTTCATCCTGAGCATATACACTCATTAAACCTCATCCTCGAGTGGCTTTTGAGACTTGATTAGTGTTGTCTCCTTTGTAAAAAAAATAATAAAAATAATGAATAATAATGGTAAAAATTTTTTAAAATTAAATAGAAGAGATAATTTTATTGTTTTTTTTTTATATTTATAGCTATTTTCATGGCAAGTGCTCATCTGAACTTTAATCTACGCCCCCTCCCCTCGCCAAACTTTCACGAAAAATACTCGTCTAGCCAAAACCACTATCAAGAATTTCCCACACTCTATATCTGTGCTTAAACCTAAATGTAGATTCCATGAACAAAGTTTCTTTCTTAGAACTGCACGCTTGTGGAATTCTCTTCCGTTTGCCTGTTTCCCACTTGACTACAATCTGACTGTCTTCAAGTCTAACATAAACAAGTTCTTGATACTATGCTACAATCACAATGACTAATGTATACTCATTAACTCTTATCCTCTGGTGGCCTCGGGGTCTTGATGAGTGGTGACGCCTGTGTAATATATATATATATATAAGTGAACATGTCTGTGTGTGTGTGTCTATGTACATTTCTCTATGCAATAACTCTGTCAATTTTAAGTCTACAGACTCGAAATTTGATATACAGGGTATTGAGATTTGAGAAAATCTTTGTGATCGGTTTTCGACCAGAACTTTGGCTGTTAAGGGGTCAAAGTTTAACGATTACCAAACTCCTCCAACAATTTTGGGCCTAAACACTTGAAATTTTAGGTATAGGTTCCTTGGACATGGATAACTTAATAACTTGATTTGAGCCCAAAGCAATAAATGTTCAGGGGTCCTAATAGGGGTCAAAATTTAAAAAATTGATCAGTTTTTTTTTGTTTTGCTTAACCTTTTTTGGACCGACCATAGCATTTGCTTTACGATTTCGTTCATTTTTAAAATATGAGTTCACCATAGCTTAATGACTTTATATATAAAATTTGAACTTTATACGATATCAATTTTTTATTTTATTGTGTGTTCCATTTAAGGAACATTGGGAGGTTACAGGTGAACGACATTGAAATTCTGACAATTTATTCCTTTGTAAAATAAGTGATCTCTTATAAAGCTATAAAATAAAATTCCATGTATAATATACTAGATCTAAAATATAAGAAAAGAAGTGTTTATTTTATATGTTTTCATTGTTTCTTATGATATTTTTCAAAACACAATTTTCCCCTCTCCGCATGTAACCGAATATTACACTTTCTGCACATATTTTTAGTATTTTTGCTGCACAATTTGCATCTCCCTTGTGTTGTGGACCCTAATGTATGATCCATTCCATCAAATCTTACATTGGCGGGCAATGTTCCAGCCGACATAGATATTCTTCCACGTTGTGGTCCTGCCTTTAGTAAACACAGTGTGATTTATGAGGATCCATCTATGAAAAAAAGGATGAATATTGTCAGAAATATAAAATTTATATCCATAATTTTTAAAATATTTAGTGCATACGTTATAAAACGTACAGTATTAGGTAATACAATACAAGATATATGTTGCTACCTTTGGAGTAGTAACATCCCAATGTTTTATAAATGGAACATTTTTTTTATTAATCTCATATCAAATTTTTTGTTAGGTGTATTATATTTTTAACAGCAAACATACAAACCTTGATTGCTGCTGAAGGATATCCTCTTGATCAAAAACTTCTCTCAGGTTGCTTTATGGTTATTTCAGGCCTTCCAATTCTCATCCAGAAAAACAGTGATTATAGCTCTATTTTAAATTCCATTTATTTTAACTATAAGAATAATTTATAAAAGTTTTCATAAATCTGGAGTAAAATGAAGCTACTTTAATAGAAATAACTTATAAAAATTGAATTTAAAGCAAAATTACAATTTCTATAGTATGTTAAAAACTATGTTCCATTTAAGGAACATTGGTACAAAAAAGGTTAACATACACCTCCAAACACCCGGGCAACGCCGGGCTGAAATGCTAGTATATATATATATTTACACTTATTGGAATGTTTTTAGTAAAAGTAGAATTATGTCCCTTAGATGAACAGATCTTTCTTCATGATTACCAAAGCGAAAATGATTAACAAATACTTTTTAAAAAGTTGCTTGACAAAGGCCTGTTAGGGTGAAAGCTTGGTTGATTATATCTTTGAAAATAAAAAGTACATATTTTTTGGTTTACTTAAAAAAAATATTTTAAGAATTATTTTTGTTAATGTTATTTTTTTTTAATTATTATTTAGGCCTTCTTTTAAATTAGTAACCTTAAGTAAAGATGTCTTTAAACTATTAGGTGTTAATGACAATTGAATTTAGTATCCTTTGTAAGATATTACGATTTTAAAATGAATTCTTTTTCTTGGTTTACTTTCTACACGTTTTCTTTCTACATTCAAAGAAACTAAATTAATTTGTTTTAAAAAAAAGTAGGTAAATAGCTATAATAGTTTTATTCCTCTGTTAGTGAGCACTTAATATATCAAGACGCTTTCACAGAAGGAAAATCAGGAATGAAATCTTGCAGTCCCTCTTTTTATGGAAATCGCTCGAGACAAGGCACAAAGCCACTTAATGTAAGGAGCTAACAAGAATGATGATTGTTGCAAAAACAGAGGATGCTTATTGACCTTAGCCTTGAAAAGATCATGGCTGTAGATAGAAGGAAAACAGTGAACCGGAAGAGAGTGCTACAATCTTGCAGTCCTTGGAAAGAAACTACCGGAATAGGAAGCTGTATTACAATAAGTTATTAAAGCAGCAAATTGATGGAGAACTCTACATCAATGAATAAAACGAGCTGGAACAAAGGAAGTAGGGAATAGATCAGACAATTCTGAGGAACACATGTCATAATAGTATTTATAGGAAAGACTGAGACTAGCATCATCAGGTCTGTGAGAGAGAGGTTGCAGTGAAGAAGAATGTATGAGCCAATCAAACTGCAGATGCGTTTCTCCAATTTATCAAAAACCTTCAAATTGGGCAAAGATTTACCAGCCCAAATATGACCACAGTACTCCATATGCGGTCTGATAGTAGATTTGTAGAGATAGAGAATAGCCTCGGGTGTGAGAAAGTGTTTAGAGCGATAGAGAGCACTTTTATGAGAAGCAGAAAGATTACCAATTGCGTGAGGCGCCCCTACTAGGGAATGGCGACAGTGCTGCCGAGGCTATTTTTAGAGTTACTCAGATTCTGTAGCCGAATCGCTAAAATGCAAATGGCTCAAACTAGTTATTCACACTATGAACATATCAACTTGCGACTAATTGCTGAACTTTCTTTACCAAAATGGTGTTTGCAAAATGAACATTTACCAAAAAAAACAAAAAAATTTTTATATCCCTATCTCTTCCATAAAAATGTTTTGTTATAAATTTCCTTTTTCTCCAATTTTTTATTGACAAACCTCTGCTTATATTTTAGGTAGCACTTTCTACCTGGTGACCTTTCTATTCTATCAATATTTATTTTTATATTTTATTTCTTTTTATATATATATATATATATATATATATATATATATATATATATATATATATATATATATAGAGAGAGAGAGAGAGAGAGAGAGAGAGAGAGAGATGACGGACTCTCTCATGTTCGACGCATGAGGGCCATAAATCCACCGTTATACTCTGCTATCAATGTTTTTGCCTCAAGTTACTGGTTGAGCTGCGCAGTTTCTGTTCATGCTCTATGTATATTGGCTTATTTTGATAAGTGTGTGTTTATATAAGGATTCCTGCAGTACATACACACACACACACACACACACACACACACACACACATATATTTTTTTTTTTTTTTTTACAAAGGCGTCACCACATTATCAAGGCCCAGAGGCCACTCAAGGATAAGGGTTAAAGAGTGTACAGTAGAAATTGGTCAATATAGTAATCATTAGTAATGAAAATTTGGTTGCCTTCCTTAGCTAGCACATAACTTTTATATTCCAATTCATATTGATTGTTGATGTAGTTCTTGGCTAAACCCAAAGACGCTATCATCATTCAAAATGGCCTCTACCAAAGGCAGGAACCACGCCACAGATCCCACGTCTAATTTAATGACCTGAATTGCACTTTAAAAGGCAGAAGCCAAGTATTTGAACTGTCATCATCATCATGTTTCAACTGTAGTCGAGAGGATGGAGTTCACACGCTCACGCAAGATATGCCGGTCCTGTATGACTGCTTCCAGGTCCTGCCTCTTAACATTGGAATCCTTTGTAATCACATCTGGGTATGTAAACATGTTACTTTTGGATTAGGTAGTACGGTTGCACAGAAGTAGCGAAGGAATAACTTCATTTACTGCCCTAAAACAATGCCCTGCAAATTGAACATTTGTCCCTTGCTCTCTTCCAGTCCGATTATGTTTTTACTTCTTGTCCATCATCAACATGATCAAACACAAATTATTTTACTCTGTCCCTATTTACGGCAAATAACGTTGCTCAAAATTTCTTTTAAATATGAGAGATTTTTTTTTGGTCCCCCGACAAAAGAAGGGTGAACCTGTAAATTCACCCTTGTTCGTTCGTTTGTTTGTCAGTCCGCACTTTTCTCAACGTCTTGGAATTTTTAGAAATTTTGCACAAACATTAAACATGATAAGATGAAAAAAAGTAACAGTATGGATTTTCCGGGAAAACTCCTGTTGCTCCCCCCCTTCCAGGGGTACCTTTTGGGTTAAAAAGGCTAAAATTGACACTTTTGTGCTTATTAAAAAACATTTATGCCTTGGATTTTGTTAAAACTTTCTGAAAAGTTGTAACTAACTGATTTCTATATAATTTTGTTTGTCTGTACTTTGCGATAACTTTTGCGTGTGCCCCAGGGGCTCTTTTAGGGCTAATAAAAACACTCCATTTTTGGGACTATTTTACCATATTTGTCCAAATGTGTGTTTATTTAGCAGTTTTGTATGGTGATGAACTCAAATTTACATATGTTAAGGCCTAAAACTGCACCGTTTTGTTCATTTTCACCAGGATTTGATGTCCCCTGAGGACTTTTGGGGCTAAATGGAGAGGGGGGGGGCAAATGCGTAACCTTTTTTTATGTCTCGTTCACTGTGCACTCACGGGGGACCATGCATGCTTCACTTGTTTTTTACACAAATATGTCACAAATGAATAGGTAAAGACAAATAAATTGCTTTTGACTAATTTACCTTACGGTATTTGCTTTAAAATAATCTATGTTGATAATAGTAATCATTACCAGTGACGGTATTTCATTCTTAAGTATGTGGCGAAACTGTCCGGTGTATATACATTAATAATAATAATAATAAAAAAAAAAAAGAATCTCAACATTTAGCTTCGCCCTGTATTCTGTTTGACGTTTATTAATTCGGTTGCAGTTGTGTCCCTTTGACCAACTGGCGTGATTCACGAACGCTGTCGTTTTTATTTTTGACATTTTTTTTTTTTTTTTTACATATCGACTTTTATACATTCTTTTTCATTTTTATAACTTAATTCAGACCAGAGTTCTACCTAATTAAAAAAATTTTTTTTTACTTTTTAAACTAAACAAAAAAAATCAAATTTTATGAGGAAGCGAGACGTTATGTTTTGATACGCCATGTTTAATAAAAAAGACAACTCGATTCGCACAATCGATATCAAACTCAATATTGTAAATGTCTACAATTAACTAATAAAATTCGCTAAAAAATCGTTAAAAACGATTCTCTCTCTCTCTCTCTCTCTCTCTCTCTCTCTCTCTCTCTCTCTCTCTCTCTCTCTCTCCGCACACGTACATCGTAAAGATTTTTTTCTGCACTTTTTTAATTACATTGAATTCTGGATGTGCACCTTTAATTTTTTTTTTTTATTATTATTTAAAACTGACGAAGTGATGTGAATTAAACATGCTTGGATATACTTTAGATTATTTTTGGTTCAATTTTTTTCTATTGACTCACCACTCATCAAGACCAAAAGCAGTTCGAGTATAAAGGTTGACGAGGAGGACAAATTGTCAGTTGAATGATACAGGAATGGGAGTATTAAAAATGACGAATGAAATGAATAAAACTGAGTTACTTATGAGGACAGTTTATGACAAGCATTAAGTATTTATTGACATTGTCCTTGAAGACGATCATGTTGTAGTCTGCAGAGAAACAGGCCCATTGTAATGTGTCCAACAGATGGAAATTTATTGGAAAGAGCAACACGAGCATCGAAAACACAATGCAAATTATTAAACAAACATTTTATTACTAACACTGTCTACAGCTCCACTATAATATGGATTTCCACTTTTTGTTCCATTTTATTTCAAAGTTCTCAGAAATCAAGGGCCCCCTTCCTTCTACTTAATCTCTATATGAGATACATCCATATTCGAATATTCCATTAAAGTTCTTTATCTCTTAAATACCGAGTTAGCGAAGAAGTTGAGAACATAATTTTCCTCTACTCAATTGACCATTTTAATATGTTATAGTATTGTTATTCCTGTAGTTTCTTGGTCTTACTTGATTCCAGGACAAGAATTCATCTAGTCTGGTGGAATATCCAGCTTCGTGATGTTACTTGAAGTAAAATCACTTGGAGAAGGTGTATCTTTCCTTGTAAAAACCAGTGTTTGCTAGCCATACAGAAGAATTCTTATTTGGGCCTCAAATACTATGTGATTTTAAATATTTAGTCAGGGTTTACTTGTAAGGAAAAGTATCCACATGCCAGGTTGTCCTGACAGATAACTGTACAGACACACCTTAGACACTTGAGAACAGTATCCAGTAGACATTCAAATTCTCTCCAGTAGGCATTCAAGTTTTACCCAGTAGGCATTCAAGTTTTCTCCAGTAGGCATTCAAGTTTTCTCCAATAGGCATTCAAGTTTTCTCCAATAGGCATTCAAATTATCTCCAGTAGGCATTCAAATTATCTCCAGTAGGCATTCAAATTATCTCCAGTATGCATTCAAGTTTTCTCCAGTAGGCATTCAAGTTTTCTCCAGTAGACATTCAAGTTTTCTCCAGTAGGCATTCAAATTCTCTCTAATAGGCATTCAAATTATCTCCAATAGGCATTCAAATTATCTCCAATAGGCATTCAAATTATCTCCAGTAGGAATTCAAGTTTTCTCCAGTAGGCATTCAAGTTTTCTCCAATAGGCATTCAAGTTTTCTCCAGTAGGCATTCAAGTTTTCTCCAATAGGCATTCAAATTCTCTCTAATAGGCATTCAAGTTCTCTCCAATAGGCATTTAAATTCTTTCTGTAGACATTCAAGTTATATTCAAGAGAAAATAGTTGATTGTCAAGAGAGAGAGAGAGAGAGAGAGCGAGAGAGAGAGAGAGAGCGAGCGAGAGAGAGAGAGAGCGAGAGAGAGAGAGAGAGAGCGAGAGAGAGAGAGAGAGCGAGCGAGAGAGAGAGAGAGCGAGAGAGAGAGAGAGAGAGCGAGAGAGAGAGAGAGAGGACGTCTTTTCTTGTTGCTTCCAGGGATCTCTCTGCTGACCAACTATGATTCTCAAGGGGCAGATGAAATCGTTGAATTGCTTCTGCACTAACCTTATTCTTCAAATCTGAACCCCAGCAACTACTGTTTGCTTGCAGACCTCAAATGAATGCTCCAGCGAAAGAGATTTGACTCCAATGTGAAAGTGATATCGGAAACTGAAATATATTTTGAGGCCTAAACCAAATTAAGAAGACATCAAATTGTTAGAGGAAAATTTGAATCAGTGTTTCACCCTGGAAAAGTTGAATAAATTGTTGAATAAATTCAAATTTTTTCTAAAAGTTGTTGCTTCATTACTTAGGTTCGAGACTTACTGGGTGACTAGCAGGGGTATGCAGTGTTGCGCAGGCCATATTAGACAATGGGAAGAAACATAGTTGCTTTTGAACACATCTAAAAAAAAATGTGTATGTTTTTGGCGACTTAAATTCACTTATCAATAAATATTCATAAAATTATTAAAAAAGTTTAACATCAATTATTTCTTTGTTGCATATTAACTTATTGTACCGTGCTAATTTTTAAATAGTATTTTTAAATTAAAGTCAAGTTTTACACATAGTAAAAAAAAAAAATGTTATGCTCAGCACTTTGTAAAGTGCATAAGAACAAACAAAAAAAGTATGTACAGTTTCAGCATTTCAAATTCACTTTTCAAGAACGATAATATCAGAAAATAAAAATTCTTATAACCCTGTTTAAATGCAAATGCTTACCAAAATAAACGTTTTTAAAAATATGTTAAAAATAAAAAAAACGAAACGTCCACCATAAGGTGGGTGTGAACCCGAACACAAATAGCTAATAGTTCTGAGACAACCCTCTAACCCATTTGGCTACAGTGATAGTCATATCATGATCTTGCAAATTTATGTAGTTAACGTATCTGAGAGGTGAAGCTGTTCACACGTGCGTAGATGTTGAAATTGTTTAAAAAGAGATGATTTTACATGATCTGAAGTTCTCTGTACAACAAGCACCTTGGTATGCAGTATCCTTCCATGCAGATGACATGACCTTGTTGTGGTTTGCCAGCTAATCACTCCCATGTTTGTAAATAACCCTTATCCCTGAGTGGCTTCCGGGCCTTGATAAGTGGTGATCTCTGTGTAAAAAAAAAACAAAAAAAAAACACGCTATCAGCTGAAACATGACACTCTCGGAAATACGCCATGACCATATGTGCTAAAAATAGTGATGAGTTTTTTTCAAGAAAAAAAGAAAAAACACAAAACTCAATTTTTCGCAATGAAACAAAATAACTACCTTTTTATTTTTAGACAGATTTAAATAAATGCTGGCAATAAACGCCACATATGTTGAGACACTTGTAGTCTGTCTAAACTGTACGAACGAACTGACTAAATCAAGATGGCCGACTCCTATTTATATCACCACAAGCAAGGGAGGTAACCATGTAACTGAAGCAAGGGAGGTAACCAATGTCTACATTAACATTGCTGCTGTCCTCAAGTGAATAATTTATTTCTGATTTAACAAGTCCCTTAGAAGCTCAGACGAAGCTCCTGCCTTGGTCAAACAATCAGACACCTGATCACAACCCCTGATCCATTCTATCTGTATCTCTCCTCTACTCTTCATTTCCTTCAGCCTTGCTACATCTATTCTCAATCGTCGATCGCTTACCAGATTGTTGGAATTCAATGTCTCCACAAGTGATGCATTATCTGTCTTGCAGAGAACGTCTGGCAATTTAGATAACTGAAATACCTCTTGTATCATAACCGCAGTCAAAACACCAGCATCAGCTCCCTCATTCAGAGCAAGAGTCTCTGAGGCCAATGGGCTTTTTGTCACTCTGTCCAATTTCTTTGACGCCCAACACATGGGGGCCATTTTGTCAGTACTTCCTCCAATAAAGACAACAAAACCACCCTGTGAAGATCCATCTTCCAGACTGGCATAAGAGGCATCAGTATAACACAAAATGTGTAAATCTGAGGGCTTTCCCAATTTTGGAAATGTTATAGAACCCTTCTTGGATTTCAATTTTGATAAGGCTTTATTCACCTCAAATAAGGCTTTTACTTTGGGATGCTTTCCAGTGTTGCTCATTTTACACACATCAAAAGCTATATCAGGGCGTGTTTGAGTTGAAACCCACATCATCTGACCTGCAAGTCTCTTCAACTCATGCTTTTCTTCTTCATTCAGTTCATCATTTTTCCTCAGTATCCTCCCTTTGCTTATTTCTATTGGAGATATGGAAGATACATATAGATCTTGTTCTACAGTGATCCCATTTTCCTGTTGATTAACATTCAGTCCAACATATTTGAATGTTCCACTTTCATGAGATCCCACCTTAAATTTTTCTTTCAATGTTGCAATCACATCCCTTTCAAACTCTGTGTTTCCACAGAAAACAAAATCATCCACGTGCATAGCAAGAATTCCAGTCAAATTTCCTTTAATATCATGCCACAAAAACAATGCATTATCATAAGCACTTGCTACTCCTTTTAATTCAATCAAAGCCTGAGTAACTCTCTTGTACCATGCCCGTGGAGCATCATTCAATCCATAGATGCATCTTTTTAATTTCCACACTTGAGATTTACGACAAACATCAGATGGTGGCCTCAGGTACACATCTCTCTCTAAAATACCACCTTGCAAAAAGGCTGAGGTAAAATCTATGGTCTGCAGCATCCAATTCTTTATTGATGCGGTTAGCATGACCATTCGCATAGCTTCACGGCTACATGTTGGGGAGTCCGTTTTCAGATTACTATTTTCTTCATAGCCTCGTGCTACAAGGCGAGCTTTCATTGTTTTCTGATTATCCTTGAATTTTTCAGTAATCACCCATCTTGTGGATATTGTTTTTTGACCTGTGTATGGCACACATTCAAATACTTCATAGGTGTTCATGTTTTTTATTTCTTTATGCTTGGCATCCATTACAGCTTTCGACTGCTCTTGTTCAGCGGTGAGCAGGACTACATTTTCCTGTTCAGTATATTGGGGCACTTCTCTCCAATGATCAATATGATTCCAGTTGATACAAACTTGATCCTCGTTTTCATCCTCAGGTTCTATATTGATCCAATGACTATATTTGCCAGTTGATTTAGGCTGTACTGACATAACCTTTCCTTTCTTCCACTCCCCACTTCCATTTATTTTATAAGTAATGGTCTTATTTCGGCCAGGTTTTTCAGTCTTATCTCTTAAACTGGTAGAACTATCAACAACTTCTTCTCTGTCTATATTTTCACTTTCTACCACTTGATTCTGCAACTCCTCCTCCTCAACTGAAAGGTATTCATTCTTCCCTTCTGTAGTGTTTCCCAGCATTTCAGCTTTTTTTGTTCTTTTTTCGTTGTTTTTATTCACTTTCATCAATTGGCACGGATGCATCCTATAAAATGCTCCGCCATGTCTGATTAAGACAAACTGGCCTTCTCTGCCTAACACTTTTGCTGGACCACGCCATCCTTTAAAACCCTGCCTCCGATAATAGATTTGGTCTCCGGTAGCATAATCTTCATCAGCATAAGTTCTGACATTAGACCTGAGAGCTCTCCTAATTCTCTCACTGGACTCAGCTTCCAAAAAGTTTCTCCTTGCACTATGGAGAGCATTTAAATTTTTTCTCACCATGTCACTTGTAGTAGAGGACTCTATAGCAGGTAACTGGTCTGTCAGAATTGAGGGTGTATTTACATTGAAACCGAATACAAGTTCATTTGGACTGTGTCCAGAGTAATTGAGGAGGGCATTTTTTGCACAAATAGCCCATGCCAAGGCAATTTCAGGTTCACACTTCTCATCGTCAATTGTTTTTTTCATTGCCTCAGCAACTATCAAATTATGACGTTCTACAGTACCGTTGCTGAATGGACTTTCTGCGGCAGTAGTACAGGTCTCTATGTTGAGTTTTTCATTCATCTGTCTATAGTGTTCGTTGTTGAATTCACCCCCATTATCACTCAGAAAACGAACAGGAGATCCGAAACAGGTAATCCACATCATAAAGATGTTTTTGATGATCTCCTCCTTCTTCTTTGTTTTGATCAATGTTGCCGCTGAATACCTGGTAGCGGCATCAATGAGATGTAGTATCCACACCTCATTGTGGATGAACTCTTTCAAATCCATGCAAACTGTGTGATTAAATCTATTGCCAAGAGGCAATCCCACAACCGGTCGCAGTGGAGTTTTTTTAAATCTAAGGCAAATTTGACAGTTTTCACAAACCTCCTCAATCGCCTTTATAAATTCCTTGTCATTGAATTTGCCACTTTTTTTAACCAAGGAAACAAGTTTTTCCTTCGAGGCATGAGCAAACTGTCGATGAAGTTTTTCTGCTTTTTTTTTTTTTTCTGTGAAAGAACACTGACCAAAATTCTGAACATGTAATACAATGTTCTTAGTACCACTATGATCCAACAACTTATTTGTTAAGGGGAGACAATAGTGCCCTGAAGTTGTGGTCTTTAGTTCAATACATTTATCAAAAATCCAGCACATATCTTTCCGAAATCTAGCACTATTCCTGCTGTCTTCATTGATTTGTGACTTAATAGAAGAGGCAAGTCGTTTTTCACAATATCTGCTTCGATATAAACTCTTATACCTCCGAGTGTAACCGGAAATTTAGCAACTTTAATTGCTGTGACAGCCACTCCATCACCAAAACAAAAACTCCGGTCTGAGTTCGTATACTTCACTAGTTGCAGGTCACTTTCATTTAAAGTATCTAAATAAACATCAAGCCACACTTCGCCAGCCAGTGTGCGAGTACAAGCAGAATCCAAGACTGCCATTCCAAATGTTTCCTTTACAAGATTTGAGATTTTTTCATTTGTACTGTTCAAATAAATATTTTCTTGAATGAACAACGTAATGTGTATTTGTTCTGTCGCTTCCGTAAACCTGGGCGTATTTCTAGGACACTCTCTAATTAGATGGTTCGGAGACTGACATTTGTAACACAACAACACGTTTCCACTTCGGTCACATGGATTAGATTGTCCTCGACGAAAACGCCTTTTGTTGTTACCCGGTTTAGAATAATTATAGTTGACGATTTCGGGCTCTGATTTCACTGCCGGTACATTTTCATCACGATAAATGTCACCAAATACTTTCTTTATCGATTCCTTCATGTTTTGATACGTCAAAACAGAACACGTTGTCCGCGCTAATTTTTCGTTCTCTTCCGATATGTTAACCGCGTTCAAAACAAGAAAAGCTTGCACTCCTTCCGGTAGAATATTGTAGAATTTTTTTAATCTTTGGTACAAAAACTCATAACGAACAAGAAAGTCATTTATACTGGTACCTGACGATCTTTTATAAGTGTAAAATTCCTTAAAAGTCATGTAAGCGCGCGTGTGTTCATTTAAATATATGTCATCCAGTTTCTTTATTAAGATCTTCAAGCCATCTCGTCTGCCGATGTCACTTGTTGGCAATTCACGGACACATTCCCTAATATTCGGTGGTAGCGTCAAAAACACTGCTGGCCCTTTTTTTTCCTCAGAAAGATCCGTGAACAACGACCACATTTCAACGTCTTGTTTCCAGTTCTCGTAAACATCCTCCCCCTCCAACAATGGAGGTTGTTTGTTCGAAGTTGCCATATCCGATATCCGATCTGTCTAGTGCTACAGACAAGCTGTACAAAAAAAAAAAATTTTTTTTTTTTTTTTTTTTTTTCGTTTTGTCGCACACAGAGGGATATCTCTGCTACCATTTGTTGAGACACTTGTAGTCTGTCTAAACTGTACGAACGAACTGACTAAATCAAGATGGCCGACTCCTATTTATATCACCACAAGCAAGGGAGGTAACCATGTAACTGAAGCAAGGGAGGTAACCAATGTCTACATTAACAACATATTTTTGTCAGTAAGAAATGCAACCTAAAATCAATGATAGTCATTTGTTGTTTAGCGACACCATCACTGGCCGTGGAGTCTGTAGCACGAACAGCTCTACATAAAGTCAATGGCTTTTACAGTAAATCCTTCAGTTCAGATCTGGAGTTAGGAGTACTCTGAAACTGATTAGACTCTTGTCAGGTCAGCATTACCAATCGCTCTGAGGATCAGAGGTGACAGAATGCAATGCACACTCCGATTCCCTATTGCTGCTTGCCTTCTGGGATTCCCTCTTACAGCCTGACACACCAGTTCCTAAACATGCTTCATCTCTGGCTTACTTCCAGTGACTCCAGCTTACTCCAGTGGCTCCTCAGCTTTTTGGGAAGCTGGATTTTCCCTGTATTAAAAATCGACCTTGTGTCTAACTCTGCCCTCATGGGGAGGCAAGTAAATAGGAACTATTTATAAAAGACTAAAATTGCTGACTTACGAAGCTTGTCTGCAATCAACAATTCCTTCACTATCCAACAATCATGAGGTTGTTTGTACGGCAACTGAGAAGGCTATCATGTTTGCCAGTCGATTTGCCTCAAATTCCACATTAGACCAAGCAAACCACTCCTTCCCTGACTTTACTTTGTGGACAGACGTCACACTAGATGATCTGAAAATTACCCCTTCTCAGGTGCATGATATCATAAAAAACCTAAACATCTCAAATGCATGTGGACCCGATCTCATCCCGGCTGTGCTATTAAAGAAATGCTCTGCTGAGGTTGCTCCAGTCCTCTCCGAACTTTACAACAAATGCCTTAATGAATCTTGCTTTACTAACTGCTGGAAAACTGCTTCTGTGGTACTAGTTTACAAGAATTCTGGCAAAAGAACTGACCCATTAAATTATCACCCTATTAGCCTCCTCCCACTTTTCGCCTAAATATTTGAGGCCATAATTAATTAAGCTCTAGTCCATCAATTTACAGCTGCTAATCTTCTGACTAATCAACAGTATGGATTTAGGCAAGCCTGTTCTACAGCAGATATCCTAACTGTAATCTCTTAGCATATATACCATACATTTGACAAAGCTGGGGAGGGTAGAGAAGTAACCCTAGCTATATCTAGGGCTTTTGACAGGGTATGGCATGATAATCTACTCAGGAAAATCAGATCATACTGTATCACTAGACAAATACTTAACATATTTGTTGATGACACCATGTTCTATAATAGGCACAAGGGGGAAAACAAATAAATACATATCTAAGGAAAAGGCAAAACACTTGAGGAAGACCTCCAATATGTACTGGAATGGGGACAAAAATGGATGGTCACATTCAATGTTGTTTCCTTTAATGATTACAAGAAACCTTCTCAACCACCAATAGCTATGGCTAAAGATACATGACCCGAAAGTACTTCATTCAAACTCCTTGGCTTAACGTTCACAGGGAACATGAGTTGGAACAGATACATTGAGAACATTGCCAGGGCTGCTGCAAAGAAGGTGGGCTCTCTCTCTACCGTGCTAGAAAGTTACTTATACCGGAAAGTATCCTGTACCTCTACAAGGACACCATTCGCCCATGTATGGAGTATTGTTGTTACATTTGGGCTGGTGCATCTGCTACTAGTCTCTCCCTCCTGGACAGGGTTCAAAAGACAGCCACCAACCTGATAGGTCCTGAACTGTCATCCAAGCTTCAACCTCTGTCTCAACAACGAAATGTTGCATCCCTCTGCCAGTTCTACAAGTATTTTAATGGTGGATGTTCTGACGAACTACAAGCCCTTGTACCCCCTCGATGTAAATACCCCCGGACAAACCCAACGTGCAACAAAATCCCACCCCTACACAGTAGAGATCCCTAGATGTAAGAAAGCTTTCTACTCTAATAATTTCTTCCTCAGAACTTCTAGACTTTGGAACTCCCTGCCGGGTTTTTGTTTTCCTAACTGTACTGACATGCAGAAGTGCAAGTGTAATGTGAACAGACATCTTGCTGCTCAACTCCCTACATAGTATCCTGCAACTTATGTCCCCGATAGTAGCTCTCTACACCAAAGTGGCACTGTGCCTTGTTTGGGATGAAAGTGGAAGAAGAAAAAAAAAGAATCTGAGTTTAATTGCGTAATAAAATTATTTCTTTTTAATAGAAAGAAAAAGTTATTTTCGTACTTGACACTATTGCAGAAGAGCTCCTCACTAAAAGTCAACAGCAAACGGTGTTCCATCAAATTCAATTCCTGATATCAAACTTCATCTGTAATATAACTTTCGGCGATAGTTTCAGTTTATGAAATTTATTAATTTATTTATTAAATTGGTAGGTGAAAGTACAGAATAGATAACAATGTTCCCCTCCCCATGTTAAGGATTAAAAAAATATATATATTGTATCAATACAGTCCGTAAACTGCAGAAGATTATTTAGAAAGCCATTCTTAACTTGGAGAAGTGGCTTTATTATCTATTCAGTATTTTCACTTAACAATTTAATTAATTAATTAATAAATAAAAATAAAAAAAAATAACGAACCGGAAAGTAAGCGAAAACATGAAGTCTTTTATATCAGGAACAGAATCGGATCGAACACCGTTTGCTGCTGACTTTGAGTCGAGTCCTCTTTTGGTTTACCACAGCTTTTTTTTAAATTTAAAAATCAAAAGTAAATAAAAAATAACAATTAAATGTGTAATTGTCAATGATACATTAACACGAGAAATATAGAGAAACAGAAATGGTCACAGTTTCATAGAGATGATAGAGTTAAACAGTAACTCTATCATCTCTATCAAACGTAACATGTGAGCAATTTTCTAGCGCATTTGAGGCAGTGAATCCTAGCAGCCGCAGAGGCAAGATATCAACCGCCATTATAACAGTCACGTGACCCGGGTTTAAATCTTTTTGGACGACTGCTTTTGTTGTTGTTTTTATGAATGGTTGAGTCGGCCGGTTTGTTGCTTTATTTTATTTTCAGTCCCCCCTCCACCCCTCATTCATTCTTCATCTTATCTGATGGACAAATTACTGGAGCAAGATTATAGCCGTTTTTATTTTTTATGCATTGAAAGACTTCAAAAATAATACCCTTCTTTTTTTTTTGCCTACTTTTTCGTTTTCATTTGTGTGTGTGGTTTGTTTGGAGTGTTCCGACTCGTTGTGTCTTCGTCAGGTAAAACTGGATGAATCCTTTGTCATCGTTTATGTCTTATTTCACGGCCGGACACAACAACGGCGATCACAGACAACAGATTCTTATTAACGATGAAGGAGAAGAGGAGGAGGAAGAAGAAGAAGAAGGAGAAGAGACAGAAGAAGAGAAAAAGAAAAAAGATGATAACGATGAGGAGGGTATAACGAGGGGCCGAGGTTCAAGGGCGCCCGAGGGAAGTGACATTATCGTTATTGTTGATGATGATGATGTTGAAAATGGAGTCGAGCGGCTTTCCTCATCATCATCATCATCCTTACGCGTACCCGTTGTTAAGGAATCCCGCGTTCCGAAAGAAGAGACCGATGAGGATGAAGAGGGTCATCATGCCGGTGGTTCGGACAATAATGGGGACCAGTCGTCGTTGTCGTCGTGTGGATCCGCATCAAAAAGAAGAGCATCCTCCCCAACGCCCTCGACCTCACGATGGCGACCCCAAAGACAACCGCAGCCTCCGCCAGCCCATCTGAAGAAATACCTCTATCCGAAATCCGAAATCGTGGAAGAAATGCACCCGGAAGACGTAAGGTGGATGTATAGGGATGCCTCGAAGAAGAAATGGATACCTTTCATCGGATACGATTCGTTGCGGGTGGAATTTAAATACCGTGAATTGTCCGTGACTGCGTCCCACCCGGAAAAGCAAGTGGAAATGATTGTCGTCCGTGGAGGTCTTTACGAGGTGGATGTCATATCACGACAATGTTATTCTCTCTTTTGGTCAGGTAAAAATCTTTTTTTTTTTCATTCTTACTTCATTCCGGGAGGGGTGGGGGGTTAGACTATTTCCTTCAGCGCCTTCAAATATGTATTATTTTCATTTTATGGTACTAGTGCAGTAGTGGGGCAGGGGCACTGGGGCAATGCACTTATTGATCTATTGATAATATTATTTCAGCAGTCAGCACAGATCAATAAGTGCGAGTGCGCTAGTACCATAAGAATGGCTTTTTACGTTATTATTATAATAACGTTGTTATTTAAAAAGCCATTCTTAACATGGGGAAGGGAGGGTGTTTTTTACCTATTTTTTTTTTTACCTAAGAAAAAGATGAGAATAATAGTCCGCAATAAATACAATTGAATAAAAAAACATATCATAAAATTTTAATTAAACTTGGAAATACGATTTAAAAAATAGCGCAAATCAGTAAGTGCACTAGCACCCATTTTATTTGTCAAACCTGGTAAATATTTATTTTAGTCACGTAAATTATTTAGAGTGCCGAAATGGGCGTCTGCACTATTCTCGAACAACCAAGGATGCTTATTCACATTGGCACTTATGACGGCAATTAAAGTAAAGAAAATATAGAAAAGTCTGTACTCATTATTCCAAAAATACGTAATTTGATAAAGTAGTTTTTTTTTTTTAATTTTATTAAAGAAAATTAAAATTTACGACCTAGTGAGTCGTAGTTGGCCATGATTAAATCCTATGAAATAAATAAGTGGGAGACAACTTAAATCGAACTTAAATCGAAGTCAGCCTTAAAATATTGAAATACAGTTTAGTTGTAAAATACGATGCTTATTTAGATTGGCACTTCTAATGAAAAAAGAAAAAAACTTTTATCGTGTACCTACTTGTCACAAAATGAAAATTTTATCATAAAAGAATCACAAAAATTGATCAAGTAGTTTTTTTATTATTAGGAAAAACAAATTTGCCGTTGTTTACCGATAAGTGACAGACGAGGCCATAGTTCTCTGAGGGGAGGTAATCAGTGATTATTTTCAGTTTCCGCGTGGATTAGGGTTGTCTGCCTTTGTCCACCGTTGATTTCATTATTTGCTTTCATCTTCATTGAAACAAAGTAATACTTGATCAAATTACGTGGCTTTTGGAATTTTTCATCTTCGTTCGTTCAGTGACTGGCAATACAGACATTTTTTGTATTTTCTTTCATTTTAAATGTCGCCACAAATACCAGCCTGAATAAACACCGTAAAATCGCTAACAATTGTAAATTTTGATTGTCTTAGATTAAAAAAAAAAAATGCTTGATCGATTTTTATTTATTGCGGACTATTACCCTCATCTTTTTCTTCGTTGTTTCACGACGTTTCGGTCAACTATTCCTCTGGTCTTCGTCAGATGGTAACCGCGACGGGGAACTCCGAATCTCTTGACTGCATCCACTATCCCGTCGCGATTACCACCTGATGAAGGACAGGGGAATAGTTGACCGAAACGTCCTGAAGCAACTAAGAAAAAAATGAGGATAATAATCCGCAATAAATAAAAATTAATAAATAATACTCATCTTAATAATGAATTCCAATGATCGATTTACGTAATTTTTGGAATATGACATCTTTATGTCACGCAAACTCGGCGGACCTGAACGAGAATCACCCCCTATAATTGGTACTACTACAGTTTATCGCCGAAAATGGAGATACTATTTTTTGGGGCACCTGTCATCAAAATCAGAGGGAGAAATCAGTAGTTTAAACTATGACCGAAATGAAATAAACAACAAAAAAATTAAACTAGATAATGATGATTACTTCCGGAAAGAACTAATTACTACGACACTACGTGTCCCAGCGTAGTATAAACACCTCCAAACTTCCCATGGTAAGAACGGCTTTCGGAATAATCACACACACCCAACCTAGAAAGCCGTTCTTAACATGGGGAGGTTTGGGGTGTTTGCTGAGGCACGTAGTAATTAGTTCTTTCCGGAAGTATCATTATCTAGTTTAATTTTTTAGCGCTTCTTCTACAGTGTAGAAGCGCTAAAAATAAATCATTTTTATGTTTTCATGTGAAATTCAGTTTTACGATTTCCGAAATTTCGTCCCAATAGTGTAGAAGTTCTACACTATTTAGTTCTACAACTAGAAGTTCTATACTGTTAGGGCGAAATTTCGGAAATCGTAAAACTGAATTTCACATGAAAGCATGAAAATTATTTATTAAAGGAAATAAAAAATAGAATTTGATGAAAACGATCGTAAGACACAGGAGAGTTCAAAAGGGAGGTAATTTTCCGTTTCGATTTAAATAAGATGGCCGCAATTTTTCACCTGCTAACACGATTAAATTTTTTTTAATAAATTCAGTAATATTCAAGTAATTTTGACTGCATAGTTTGGAAGCTACCATTGGAATTTATTAGAATTGACAAAAAAAAAAAAAAATCAGTAGCAACCATTGTTTTCTTTCTGAAACCCCCATTTATCGACTACAAACTTTCGTCCTAATATTGTAGAAGCGTCAATTTTTTTTATTATTTATTTCATGCTTCGGTCATAGTTTAAAATACTGATTTCTCCCTTTGACAGGTGCCCGAAAAAATGGTATTTCCATTTTCGGCGATAAACTGTAGTAGTACCGTATGTTTTAATATGTAGTATAGTTTTCGAGGTTAGGGGTGTTTATTCCGAAAGTGACACTTAACATGAGGAGGTTGGGGGTGTTTTTACTATGCTGGGTTAGGTCGTAAAAAATATCAACTGCTGAATACCAGTTAAAATGGGGGCGCGGGGTCTCGTTCAGGTCCGCCATAAACTTATCTATATTTTCTTTACTTTTAATTGCCACCACGAGTGCCAATTTGAATAAGCACCTAACCTAGTGTTAGCGCAAAAAAAAAAAAAAAAAAAAAAGAAAGAGAAAAATATCAATGATTAAAAAATTTTGATTTTCCACAAAAAAATAATTTACAGAAAAGTACAGATAGAGGAATCGAAGAGGGAGATAACTAAAAGACATTGCATTTTTTCTAAAACTGCAACATTGACGTGGAAGCCATTTTTCTACAAGTAAACGATAATTTAGCGTGTCTCTCACTCGCTCACTATTCTCAAAGAACTTAGTATTACTTAGTAGACCCCCTCCAAAATTCCAGAATAAAATCATTAATTCATAGCTAGCTGACTCGTTTATAGAACATTAGGTGTTTGTGTACATTAATGCTGGAGTCCCCCAGAGGTCCATCCTGGGCCCAACTCTCTTCCTGATCTACATCAATGATCTTCCAAAACACATACTTAAATCATTCGTTGACATCTATGCTGATGACACGACCATCTATGGCAACACATCAAAGTCCGTAAATGACAAAGTTCTCTCTAATTCTCTCTCCTCTGATCTTGAGCGCATGGTATAATGGGGGAAGAGGTGGCTGGTAACTTTTAATGCATCCAAAACCAAGCTTCTATCTTTACATCAGCAACGCTCTGATCCCCATCTGGCATCAATTGAAATGGATGGCTCTCATCTTGGGGAGTCTCCATGTTTTGACAAGCTTCTGGGTTTGACCTTTACTCCTGATCTGAAATGGAACACGTACATCAAATCTGTTGCCAGGGACGCTGGGAAAATGGTGGGATCCTTCTACTGCTCCAGAAGATATCTCACTACTGATGCAATTCTCTATCTGTATAAAAGCCAAGTACGTCCAAGGATGGAGTACTGCTGCCACATCTGGGCAGGAGCTGCTAGAAACAGCCTATCCTGCCTTGACAAGGTACAAAATAGACTTCATGGTTTGGTGGGGGATGCCCTTTTCTCTACCCTGCAACCTCTCTCCCACAGAAGAGACGTTGCGAGCCTGTCTTTGTTTTATCATTATTTCCATGGCAAGTGCTCGTCTGAGCTCCAATCTCTGCCCCCCCCCCCCGCCAGTCTTTCACGAGAAACACCCGTCTGGCTGAAACTACTGTCAATGATTTTCCCCACTCTTTATCTGTGCCTAAATCCAAACGTAGATTCCATGAGCAGAGCTTCTTTCTCAGAAGTGCACGATTGTGGAACTCTCTTCCGTTCGCCTGTTTCCCACCTGACTACAACTTGGATGTCTTCAAATCCAACATAAACAAATTCCTGACAAACTGGCCCCTTAAGTAAGACACTCTATCAAATCTCCAATACTAATGATTACTACAATACTATCTCATTGATTATTGTACACGCAATAACCCTTATCCCTGAGTGGCCTCTGGGTCTTGATAAGTGGTGACTCCCATGTAAAAAAAAACAAAACAAAAAAATCATTGGTGATCTTTTAAACCAACATATTTCGGGTGAAAACATTATTACATACTTGCATGTAATGTCAAAATTAGTATAAATTCTCTAAATTACGATAATTAACCCAATAGAAAAATAATTATTACAGGTAAATTTGTCGAATTATCGAAGTTTATCATATGTTTTAATGTGGAAAGGTTATCCGACCAATTCAGTATGGCAAACTGACTTATCTCCATTTTTATACAGTCAGTTGTAGATGAATTTTTATTAAAAATACATCTAGCACATTTTCGTAATTTTTTTGGAATTTAGTTAAAAATGAAGACAACGAAAAGAAGTCTCATTGTAACTTTTGAAAGCAACTCTATTTGTTATCTTCATTAGTAGCATGTACATGAATAATTTATTATTTTTAAAATGAGTTAGTAGGAGAGTTCAGTGTTCGTGCAAACTTGTATTTATAGTAGTCGCGAAAAGAGTTTCTGATGTGGGGACGTAGATTAGATATCCAACAGGCCTATTGAAAGAAAGAGAAAAGTGTTCAATGTGTTTACGTGTTGTAGGAGCGTGTGTGATAATAGAGACGGGGCAAAGGGTTAGTGTCTCGTGGTAGGAAAGAGTACATGTGAGAAGCACACATGGGAGCAAGTTTTGACGATAACCATATTGGCTTATGGCATTCACATAATGTCTGCTGCCAGCGAAAGCCAGGGAGAAAGAGAAGGAAGAGTTGTCAATTTCGTCTTTTATGTACTCAGTCACATGATTGAGAGCTGGCTTGTGATTGGACAAGCCAGGTAAAAAATGGATTTCAAATCTCCAGCCGTGAGAATTAACTGCTGCTACTGTTCTTGTTGCAAGTTCGCCTGCTACAAAAATTTATACTAATTTCCACAATGATAATGGTTTCACCTGATATGTATTGGTTTAGAAGATCAATCTACACAAGCACCCCAAATTATTATTTACTTGTAAAAATGGCGTCTTTGTTAAAATGTAAGGTTCTTCTTCATTATTGGAGTGAAATTCAAAAATTGAAAGATTGAATTGTCATGTCACAGCAATGAACATATCCAAAACTTACGAAAAACGATAAGATAGAAAATTAATTATTAATGAAAACAGTTTTCGAAGAATATGATTAAGTTTTGCAAAAAGATTAAAAAAAAAAAAAAATTAATGTATGATGTATTTGAATCAGGAAGCCAATATCTTCAGACAGCCTGATCTGGTAGCACCAGGGCCAAGGAAGAATGATAAATCAAGTTCATAATTTTGTACTTAAAAGGACAAGGTTGTGAATTTGCATCATTATTCTTCCTTCACTAGCTCCTCTCTCGATTTGTTTATAAAGATGGCGACCTATATATTTTCCGACCAAGTCTTCATTTCACCATTTCACATACACAATGATAATCGCTACATAACTTAGTTTTTTTAAGCTATTTTTGTTTATTTTTTTTTTATTCTTTTTCTTAAATCATGATTTAAATAATAAAAAAATTGTCAGGGTAAAGTTGAACCCCATTTCACACTGAATAATTTAGGTAACTGGAATAGGAATTACCTGTTTTGTGAGTATATCCCACTACTTTTGGCAACTACCATTTATTCTCTATGATGTCATGAAGGATTAATAATAGTTGACAAAAAGCTGTTATGAAATCATAATGGATGAAAGTTGCTAAAAGCTTTCTTGGTAATCATAAAGTGTACAAAACAGAAGCAGCAGCTACAGTGAATGTTGTTTTTATGTTATCGACTTGTGATTGGACCAAATCTCTAATAAGCAGTTTCAGGCAATCAAAGAAGGAAAGATACTCACTTCTAAATCTTGTGCGTATTATAAAAATCCGAACATAGTGTTTTTCTTTCTCTTTCCTATTTTCTTCAAGAGCTAACACGATCACATCTGCGCAACATAATCATGCCTAGCCACTTTCGGGCAAAAGGCTCTTGACAAAATGCAATGAGAGACATATATATTCCTAGCAAAGCATGCACAACACCACTTACTACACGTATACACACAGTTCGTACATACACTTTTTCACTAATAAAACAGAGACACTAATATACACACATAACTTCATTTAATCTCTCAAGTGCTCAAAGTGTCCACCTTCATTTGTTTTATGTTTCTGAATTTTTGAGATGATGATTGATAATTTGTATTACTTGGATTATTTGGACTACTGTTCTCATTTTGAGTGACATTTTTCAACATTTCAACCAATGTAATCTTCGCGAGGGCCTGTGGCATAACGGATAAAGCACTAGGTAAAATTAATTTGTAAGTAGATTCCATGAAGAAAGCTTATTTCTTAGAACTACACGCCTGTGGAACTCTCTTCCATTTGCCTGCTTTCCAGCTGACTACAATATGGTCGTCTTCAAGTCCAACGTAAACAAGTTCTTGATGAGCCATCCAATTTACCAAATTTCCACTACTAACGATTACTACGATATTGTCCCATTGACTACTCTACACTCATTAACCCTTAACCCTTGAGTGGCCTTCGGGCCGTGATAAGTGGTGACTTATTCGTTTTTAAAAAAAAAAAAGTGACACTATTCTGGAGGTTGAAGATTCAATCCTCAGTGTGCAGGTGATACAAAGAATACAATTGCAAGTTATGATTTCTACCCTGTCATGGCTGACGTAACAAGAGCCTGATATCCTCCGTAGATTAAATAAAAAGTTCTGTTCGAAATTCCACGCAGATTCCTGAGTTCAATAAAGATACACACAAAGAAGGCTGGGGGTTACATCGGCTGAAACATGTGCATAACACTTCAGATGAGAGTAGTAGTCTGAATAGTCCAAATAATATAAATTCGTTTGTTTTGAATAATTTATTATATTTAAGATGCGACTGTGAAGGTGAAACAGATGATGAAGTACCTGTGACCCCTAACCCTTACCCTACTTTCGACCGATCCTGTATACTGCGTACAGCAAAACCAAAAGAGTAATAAACATATGTAGAAGTCTATGGAAAAGTTGTCCTGATTTGCTCCCAAATGGGTTTTATAAGATATTATAAGACAGTATACCGCTTCCTGGACTGTTTTTGTGTTATTGTCATAACTACAGCACAACCGAAACATTTAATAAATGTACCTATAGGTCTCTGAAGAAGTTGTCCTATATTTGTTTTCAATTAGGGAATATAAGAAAGTATACTGTTAACTATCCTTTTCAATTTTCTTTTGCCTGCATCCATACTGTTAGGGTTTACCATTATTGAATATCAGGTGTTCTGCACCTAAAACGTGGTCTGCATAATCTTGCAAGCTGAGGACCAGTATGAATCTACGAATGCACTGAATATAACAGACAATACTAGACTGGTTGTTGTGGTCTATATCAATCAGATATTAGCTGGAAATGACAGCTCGAATTCAGAATATACATTTCTGATTTTAGACTTTTGTGGCCTCCATGAAGTTGCAATTCTGTTAAAAGTTTAAACCATTATTTTAAACTAACTACCTGGATGAAAAGGTGTGGATGCTGTATAATTGTGTAAAATATTTTACTAAAGGAGATTTGATATCTGTCTGTCTAAAACCAAACTATACCATTACTATCTTTCAATGCTCAATTCACAGGGGTGGAATAGTGTAATATTTGTTCTGTTATGAAACTATCCTCCCAGGCATTACCTCTTCCTTTTGAAGAGAAGTGTAGTATATGTTAATTTGTCATCATACTAATCAAAATATGTGCTGGGAGGGAGCCTATTATTATTAATTTACATAATTAAATTAATTTGTGTTTTTTCTTAATGGATATTCTATCTATGACTAAAACTAGCAACACCACACCTGTGAAAGAAAGGGTGTAGAGAAAAATAGAGAACATTCACTGCGGTAGTCAGGGTAACTGTACTTGAATTTCAACAAGCCATGGCTTATTGATTTTCTTTTGTTTATCTACATTTTCGACATTTTTGCCCAAGTGATAATTTCTTGCAACTGTTAAATGCTTTGTGAGGTCTGATCTATGGTGATTGGTCTTACGTGTTTTTAGGCACAGAGGCAATATGGCGATGGGAAAAAAGGATTACAAACAGTAATTTAACTAAATAGAAAAATAACTAGTTTATTCTAGGATGGAGCACATGCTAGTATGATTGCAAAAGTTAAGAGTGGATGGAGTAAGTTTGGGGAACTTAACGCCCATTACTAACCAGCAGAGCGTTACCACAATCAAACAAAGAATAGTGTAGCAAGCATGTGTATGAGTGTGATAACATATGGAAGTGAAATTTGACCAGTGAGGGTTGTGGACATGCGTTGCATGGAGAGAAATGATATGAGAATGATACAATGGATGTGTAATGTGAGTATTAAAGACTAATTTTCATGAGCACAGTAGAAAATCAAATGAGTGATGTGTGCAGAAAACTAAAGATGGTATGGTTATGTTGAAAGAATGGACCAGAGTTCTTGAGTTAGTGGAAATATAAAACAGTTGAGGCAATAGGTTCAGAGGAAGCCAAATATATTTGGGAAGAAATGATAAAAATGGACTTGAAAGAAAGCGGGATAAAGACAAAAACAGTCCTCTCGTGACAATGACCGATTCTACGCATGCGTCAGATGACGTCGTGACCTGATTTACTTTAAATAGTTGAAAAACTGAACAAATTTCATGTACGTCGCGTTAGCTCAGTTGGTTAAGGCTTTGGTTCATTATCTAAACATTTTGGGTTCGAATTGTGGTGTGAGATGTTTTTTTTTTGTTTTTATTCGATTTTTTAAATTCAAATATTGAACCAATGTTATTTAAGCCATTTTTCATGTAACGTTCGTTTTTCTGCTTTTTTTTTTTCTTTTTTTGTTTTTTCCGCTTATTCTTAGCGACACCCAAAAACACCCGGGTACCCACCGATTATTCAAATTTTAATATCGAAACAGGCTTATTTAAGCCATTTTTCATGTGTTCGTTTTCTTGTTTTCATCGTTCGTTTGCCTTACGTTAGTTTTTTTTGTGTTTTTTTTTAGTTGTTTGATCGCCGTGTAGCGGGGAAAACAGAAAAATAAACATAGCTTTATTTAAAATATATATTTTATTTTTAAAAGTTTATAGTTTTACAATTGTTTTTTTTGGGGGGGGGGGGTTATTAGAAATGTTGCATTTTTAAAAAAATTTTCTGTGTATGTCGACTGGTGTTTAGAATTTATTTAAATTAAGGAAAAACAAAAAAAAAAAAGAAATAGTAAATTTATATATTTTTTATTGTTTAGAAAACTAGAAAATACAATCCTGAGGTATTAGAATACTAACAGCAAATAGCTGAAAAATTACTTATATCTTTAAAAATGAAAATAAAAACGTATAAAGTTGCTAAGTAAAAAAGACAGAAAGGATTTACATTTAATCTTATAAAATTTTAAATCCTAATCCCTTTGAATGGGGGATAGCTGTTGTAGGGTTAGGATCACTCGAGCAACTAAGCTTCTCTCTTTACATTAACGTTCTGATTCCCATCTGGCATCAGTTGAAATGAATGGCTCTCGTCTTGAGGAGACCTCAAGTTTTGACCTTTACTCCTGATCTTAAATGGAACAGGTACATCAAATCTATTGCCAAGGCAGCTGGAAAAATGGTGGGATCCTTCTATCGATCCAGTAGATATCTCACTGCTGATGCAATTCTCTATCTATATAAGAGCCAGGTACATCCAAGGATGGAATACTGTTGCCACATCTGGGAAGGAGCTGCTAGAAAGGACTTGTCCTGCCTTGATAGAGTTCAAAATAGACTTCGTAGCCTCATAGGAGATATCCCTTTCTCTTCCCTGCAACCTCTATCTCACAGAAGAGATGTTGCGAGTTTGTCTCTGCTGTATCGTTATTTTCATGGAAAGTGTTTGACTGAGCTTCAGTCAAACTTTCACAAGAAACACTCGTCTAGCTGAAAACACTATCAATAATTCCCCCCACTCGTTATCTGTGCCTAAACCTAAACGTAGATTCCATGAACAAAGCTTCTTTCTTAGAACTATACGCCTGTGGAATTGTCTTCCGTTTTCCTGCTTTCCGGCTGACTATAATATGGTTGTCTTCAAGTCTAACGTAAACAAGTTCTTGATGAGCCTTTCCACTTGTTAACAAATTTACTGAATTTCCATTACTAACGATTACTATATTGTCCAATTTCTACTGTTCACCTTTTAAACCTCATCCTCGAGTGGTCTCTTGGCCTTGATAAGTGGTGATGTCTATGTAAAAAAAAAAAAAAAAAATTATCTGTTTGGCGCTGTCCTACCTCTACTGTCAAATTACCCTCTTCTTTAGTCAAATCACCTCACACAAACTTAACAATCATCCTTTTCTTTTTACAAGGAAATCATCACTTATCAAAGTTTGAAGGCCACTCAAGGATAATGGTTAATGAGTGTAAGGTGGTCACTGAGACAATAGCATAGTGTTCGTTAGTGATGGAAATTGGGTAGAATATGATTATTTAAGAGGGAAGCGCAACAAGAACTTGTTTACATTGGACTTGAAGATGACCATGTTGTAATTAGCTGGAAAGTAGGCCAGCAGTGCAGAGTTTCACAGGTGGGTAGTTCTAGGAAAGAAAATTTGTTTATGGAGTTTGCATTTAGATTTAGGCACAGATAAGGTATAAATATGAATTGGCCAAATAATAGATGAGTCTTTTTCATCTCTCCTTAATACTAACCCAGTCTAATAATAATAATAATAATAAATCGATGGTGACAATGGGATGATAGGTATAGAATATTGAATGTACATTTGAATAGGTGATGCTAAGAGAGGCATTTATAAATGTGCTTGATACAAAAAGTAAAAGAAAAATCAGTGAGAGTCGAGAAGACGCCAACAGCAGAAGGAATGAATGGTGCAAAAAGGAACAAGTGAAAAAGACTACAATACGACATTGATAGTATATGTACGTATGTATATTGCTATTCCAACTGCTGGCTTAGATTAGACTAGGTCAGTGTTCAGGAGAGCTGGAAACACCAACATGATTATAAGTTATGTGAACCTTTTGCGATTAAATAAAAATGCTATTTTAAGAGGTTAATATAGCTTGCTTGAATCATTGTCTAGTGTATATATAGCATTACAAGTTGATTTTTTTTCTTTTTAGATAATTGTTATTTAATCAACTTGCATGAAAAGAGCTATGTAGAAGATGCTTAAAACCGTTTGGATAATGCAAATACCATCAGTAGTTCAAAAGTTATGAGAATTTTAAGTGCTAAAATTTAGGCTTTTCCGTGGACATTTTTCTTTAGAAAAAGTGGGCTAAATTACGGACCTCAACATTTCAAGAAATTCGGTAATTTCGCCATCATTTATTTATTTTTCAAGCTATTCTCATGAAACTTGGCACTCTTTTGTAAAATTGTGTGCTCTTTCTTATTAAGCAGTAAAATCTGACGTATCTCTTTACCATAAGCCATGAATTATAAATTCAGATGTACAAATTTCAATTTTTTTTAAAACTGGCGCATGGTATCATACAGTGGGTGTCTATTCATGAACAAAACTTAGTATTATAGTGGTATTTAAATATAGCTTTATTGAGAGCAGTCATTTTCCTGCCTCCTCACCAAAGGAGAGCTTAATCTGTGGTGTAGCCATTGAATGCCTAAAGAGCATTCATGGCCGGTATTTACTACTCCCCTCAAAGAAAAAAAAAAATTAAGTAGATATGAATTAATCTCAGAAATAAATCGAAGAAAATTTTTCATAGATTTTGGATTTCTGTAAAAGATGGAAATTCCCATAGTCGACCAGAACTTATGCATTTTGGGACCAGTTCAATTTTCAATTTTGTAAATCCTCTCTATCTGGCCCAAAATATACCCCTATTTTCTGAGACGCAACAGGAATCCTTGATGTAGCTTTCACAGTACCAGGATACCAGGAATCCTGATAAGCAACAGCTATATATTCACCAGTTGATGGTAGTTGTCATTTCTATTCTGTTGTTTTACTGAAAATTCAATTATGTAAACAAAGAAATAAAACGGTAATTTTTTACTTTGTTTCCACCTTAACATTTAAAATAATTACTTTTATGTTTTAGGGTATGCTGAAAACGAATATCACATTTAAATTTTCTGCAAATAAGTAGTTTTCTGGATATCAAGCAATGTCATTTATGTTATTGCTGGTGGCCATCTTGGTACGCGTGAGCGCGCAAACGTAATCCCGAGAAATTATGTGTAAACGCACGTACCAAGATGGCCATCAGTAATAACATAAGAAATGACATTGCTTAATATCCGTAAAGCTACTTATTTGCAGAAAATTTAAATGTAATATTCGTTTTCAGCATACTCGAAAACCTAAAAGGTAGTCATTTTAAAGAAAAATGTTATGGTGGAAACAAGGTAAAAATTTACAAAATGCATCACAATGAAATTCTTGATCGAACCGCCTAATTATTATTATTTAGATATCCTCAGTTAAAAAAAACGTTTGTTTTTTTTTACAGATTTGAAAAAATGGTTTTGACAATGAGTTAAAAATAAATTCAAGTTTCACAATATCTTATTTAATTGTTAGGTGAAAGTACAGAATAGTTAACAAAACACCCTTCCTTCCCCATGTTAAGAATGGGTTTCTAAATAATGTTATTATTTCAGCATGGTAGCATATGTGCACAAGTACCTTTTACCACTAAAAAAACACAATTCTACCTTAAGTACAAGTAAGAAATATAAATAAAAAAAACAAACACATGTACTTAGTACAATTTGTTGTTTTTTAACGCTTTTAGTGCATGTGTACTAAAAGCATTAAAAACAACAAAATAGTATTGTTTGGAAATCAAATTTGAAAAACTTGAAAATAATTTTTTAAATTGACAAACTCAGAATAAAAAATGAAATTTTTTTCGTCTTTCGTTTTGAAAGCTGACTGTACGCAGCTCAGCGCTGGTCAGCACATAGTGAGCCATTTTCATTTCAAGCGGATTTGAATTTCTATAAAAGATAACATTTTAAAGAAATTTCCGTACAATTAATAACTATGAAATATTTACATATTATACATGAAAATAATTCTGAAACTATTATCTTTATGAAAATGGATGATATATGCTGATTTATTTTAGCAATTTTGAAATATTCTTTGTCAACTTTGCTCGGTCGTAACTTTGCTTCCTGTGGTCATCGAAATATAAATCAAAGTCCAGTAGAGATAGACTTCTATGCATATATAGCCTGTAAAATTTCAGCCATATCCAATCGAATTTAACCCTGCATAACATATGTATCCAAACGTAATGTATGAAATGTAAACATTGAAAAACCAGTTTCCCTTTTTTTACGTTGTTTTTCATTTTTAACTTGGAGCATAAAAACATTGAATGCATAAAAAAAAAATAGATTAACATCCTTGGAATACTTATTCTGTTATCTTTCCAGCAATGTAATTCTTTTAAAAATTGACCCACAAATAAAAAGATATGACTTGTTGAAACACATTAGGTATGTAATATTGCCGATGTCCATAAAAATAGAGCATACATTTGTAATGCTAGTATACTCGTATATCAAGTTAATTAATAGAAGACAATGAAAAGGTGTAATGGATCGACATAAACCGAAGCAGATTAAGACTAATGTGGGATAAGTTATGCAGATTCACCTTTTATGAATACAATATACATCATCAAGGGTGTGAGTTCCATGTAAAAACTTTGATTTAATTTGAATAAAATAAACTATGCATCAAGTGCGCTTGAAAGCCAAATCACAACGTAATATTAGGAAAATAAACAAATATTTTACTTGTTTGAAATTTATCACATAAATATATTTCAGAGCTAAACTCCATCCTCAGTATCTTGTTTTATTTCTTTTTTTTTTTTTTTTTTTTTTTCTTACCATGTTGTAAAGTTGGAGAAAGAAAAGTCTGTTTGTAAAGAGCTGCGCATTGTATCTCAGCGGTTGTATTTTGAAATGTTGGAACAGTGCAAAGGCAACACGAGAATAACGCCAAGGGTGTGAGTTCCATATAGAAACGTTGATTTAATTTGAATAAAATAAAATACGCATCAAGTGCACATTCTATTTTATTCAAATTAAATCAACCTTTCTATATAGAACTCCTACACATATTCAAGGAAGGAAATTTTCAGACACATATTTAAGGTAGAAAATTTTCACAAAATATACAATACGGAATTTCCATCAGAATATACTGGAGCAAGTAAAAACACAATGCAATGTTTTAAAAGTACATTTAAAAAATTATATATATTGTATTAATAAAAGGTGAATCTACATAGATTATTCCACCATTATGTCTTAATTTTCTTCAGTTTGTGTCGATTCGTTACACCTTTCATTGTATTGCCTTCTATGAATTACCCTTTTATAGTGCTATTTCAAATTTAAGAGTGACATACAGACAGAATCTCATGTGGAAATGTTTGGACACATTAAAATATGTGCATTTAATCTTCACGTTTAGCGATTAAAATACTATTTCAAAGTTACACTTGACTGACTTAATGTACCTATTTACTATGCCTCCCCACGGGACAGAGTTAGACACCAGGGTCGTTTTTTAACGTGGAGAAAAGGCTGACTTAATGTAAATGCTAATTCAAACTTGTGCTTAACAGACCAATGGAAATGCAGGAAACCGGGCAGATAAAAGCACCAGCAAAGAATGAGTTGTCTTCCTTTGCGATCACTTCTACTGTAATAACATGATCAAAAAATCACTAAATTTTAATGCATTTTGTATAAAAACTAATAAAAATAATATTTGATTTGTGAAAATTTGAAATTTTTATCAATTTGAGAGACATTTTTGGCCTCATAAGTGAAAAAGAAGCAACCTTAGTAGAAATTAGTGTCCCCAATGATGCTGGGTTAAGCAGAACTGAGATGAGAATGATAATCAATGTTTTATGTACGACATTATAAAGAAATTGGAATATTAAGAAGATCTTCGTTCTTTTTTTTTTTTTTTTTTTTTTTTTTTTTTTATAGGAGCAACTTGACCCATGACAAAGAATTTCAAAAACTACTCGACAAATATGACTGATGTTTCAAGAACTTTTCAGAACAAGTTGTTTTTCTGAAACCTTGTGCTCATCTACTAGTTTCGTAAACCATCGTTCCACAAATAATATTGCATCGTCAATGCTTTTCATTTTGATGTTTTATTATTTTCTCTTAAATAAGAAAAGCAGAAAATTCACCCTGAGTTTACTCTCAGAAGCTTCATAACTCTTGCTTCCCTTATTTTGTCCTTTAGTCCTCACATTCCATGAGTAATGCTTCTAACAAAGGGATAAGAACTGCAGTTTTATGCGTCAAAATCTACTCATCTAACACTTACTGTTGACTAGTTTTTGACCTTGAAGTCATCTTTTTTAGCTCCTTACATCAAGTGGATTCATGTTTTGTCCAGAGTGATTTCGATTAAAAAAAAAAATAAAATAAAAACTGAATTTGAATGACGGTTTAAATTCAATTAATTTTGAATCTCTTCCACTTGTTTCCTCATCCCATCTCTTTGCGTTTCTGCTTCCCCATAACTGGAACCACTTTCATTTAGAAATTGTAATATTATTGTGGGGGATTGTAACAATACTTTTAGGTATGTAAGGAAAAATACAATTTTTTTTTTGTCAATTTTGGGAGTATTTCCCAATCTCCCCTTAATGAAAAGGAAACATGTTTTCCTACGCTTATTGGTACTTATTAAATGTAAATAACTATTTTTTATAGCATTTGGTGAATTTTTAGCAAAAAAATAATGAAGGAAATTTGATGTATATTCCTCTCAAATTTTATTTTAGACCATTTGAACCTGGAGGGGGGTATCAAAATGAGGCTCAGTAAATTTTCTACAGTCATAGTTATGCTAAGTTAATGCAAAATTTGAAGAAATAATGATCTAGTTTTGAGATAATCAGAGCAGAATAACTGAAAGTGAGAGAAACATAAGGCTGTTTCCATTAACAACATGATGAACCAACATAATTTTCGTGAGGAAATAAAACGCTTTATTCTCGAATAATTCTGTCTGCTTTAGGAAACTCAATTACTTGTTTAGACTTGCTATCAGGATGTATATTTTTTTTTTCTAGACAGCAAAGATTTATCAAATATAAGAATAAAAGACACACCAAATATATATATATATATATATATATATATATATATATATATATATATATATATAAAGCAAAGTTTTCTGTATGCTGCAGTATCAGTTTAACAATTAATCTAAGAGCTAGACTAATCGACCGTATTGATGCCAGAAGTTCTTTGCCCATTTAAAAAACCCATTGTTGAAAATTCAAGGGGCATAAAAATAACATTAAAAAAAACAAATATTCTCACACTTTAGCATTCCCTGTTCCAGTTTAATATTTTTTGTTATTGCGATACCACATGTACCCTGCTCGACAACTTTGTTGACCCCAAGGTTGTGTGCCATGGATTTTTCTTTCATTCTGATTCTGGCTGTGTTGTTGTCTTTTATGCATTTGCAGCTGTTGAGGGGTGTGCTCAGACTCACAAGCATAGGGTGTTGTTTTTAGAGATGGCAAACTTTTAAATGAAAATAAATCACAGAAAAAATATTTTTATCATATAAATATGTGGTTTATTCCAAAGATTAGTTTTTTGGCATTTACAACCGATAGTTGCCAAATCTGCAATCAAAGAAAATAGGGTTGTCAATTTAAAGTTTGCTGCTTCTAAAAGAAAATATCTTGTATATATATAAAAAAAAATAAATAAATAAAACAACTCCAAAGAAAAACACAAGATAGCACTGACTCTAAAACTTTTTGTATATTGTTCATTGTACTCTGGGTGCATATGTTATCTATGTCCCCAGGCAATGCCGGGTAGCCATGCTAATAAATACAAAAAAAAACAGTTTTTGCTTTTAAACATTACTTTTTCACACTTCTGAGCATGACATTTAACTACATCCGGTGGTGAGGTATCAATTTTGAAGCTTTGGGAACTATGGCGTTACTCTTTTGTTGTTAGTAATTCATACTGAACAGAAGTGAGAGTACCTAACAGGGTCTAATCTATGGATTTAATGCAATATATCATTAACGTATTTATGAAACATGTGTTTATACAAATTAATTAAAACTAATTTAGTGTTTGTACAAAATGTTTGGATTTTAAATAAATACATTTTATGTAAAAACACTATTACATACTTACATGTCATGTCAAGATTAGTAAATAATTTCCAAAATTACACAAATTAATAGAGTAGAAGATCTGCTAGAACTATTTTTTACAAAAAAAAACAAATAGATATTAACTGTCTGCCATTTTCTATTTAGAAATAGCAGATTTTAATTGAAAGCAAGGGACATAAGTCAGTTTAGACCTTCCCTAGATTTTAAAAACCCTTTGACAATAACAAATACAATGAATCTTTATGATTTGATGACTTTTATTTTTACTTGTAATTTACTTATTTTTCTACTCAGTCGTTTTTCATAAATTTTGGAATCTTTACTAATTTCGACTTGACATAAGTGTTGGATATCTGGGTTGTGTGTACTAAGAAATCATTTTGACAAAAGCGTACACTTGGTAACAAATGTAAGAAACAGCAAAATAATTATCAAATGTACCAAAAGATCATTTGAATAAAAATTATAAACCTGATATTTTGTTTAATACTTAGGCCGTGTGTATGGAGAAATCATTTTGACATAAACGTACACCAGCTTAAACAATAAAATAATTATCAAAAGGTCATTTGAAAAAAAAATTATAAACCTGCATGAAGAAATAACAAACGTGATCAATTGTTAAAAAGGAGATAAAATTCAAAGTATGGTGTTTGAAAGGTCATTTTTGGCAAAACGTTATACAGATGTAATCAAAGTCAGCCCCATCCAGTGAAACGACAATGGCTGAATAAATAAATGGCCGTGGTGTGGTTACAGTGACAATACCATCTCAAAAGGAATGTTTTAGGTGGTCACAAATGCTTATATAACAACTAAAAAGGATATCAGAGTTGGTTGACGAGTTCAGCCTGAAAAGAATCGATCCGTCAAATTTCTGTGTGTACATTTCTCTCCTAACAATCAATCATCCATAACCGTGACTGAGAATAAAGGTATATTATTTTCATATATTAGTGTGTTGCCATTCTTTTAAACATGGCAGAAATACAACATAAGTACGTAATAGTGTTTTTATCTAAAATGCACTTATTTGAAATCATATTATTCTGGACAATTACCAACCATTCATGTACAAAATATACAAGTATGTTTTTGGCTATTTTATGCCAAAACCGTAAATTTAAGGGTTTATATGCTGTAAAACTAATCAAACGACCTTCTTACTCATTTTCCATCAGTTGTTTCTTTGCATTTTAAAAATGAGTATCCCTACCCCCTCCACCTACACACACACTAACCAGTAGAAAAGATGATGCTCAAAAAATTATTTTTTTAAATCTCTTTTAATAATGGCAGGCAAAAAAAATTGATTTGTTCGATTTTAATTTACTCTTAAATTGAATGTTATTGAATCATCGAGCGTTGTATGCGTATGAAAAGAGGTTTTCACTTAATGAGGTTAAGCTTTTAAGCTTTATAAAAATTTCAGTGATTCTTGTAACAAAAAAAAAAAAAGAATCATATCAGTTAAAAAAAAAATAGAAAAGAATCATACCAGTTCAGGACTGCTGCAAGGTGGATGTTGTGCACCTCTAATGCATAAAAAATCTAAAAGAATGCAGTAAATTCATCTGGTTGTACCAGGGATATGCGTCATTTTTTCCCCATGGGTTGTTAGGATGCAGTTTTGTCTTAAAAAAAAAAAAAATAACAACGAAAAAAGAGGAACTTTGCTTTTGAAACCAAATAAATGTTTTCTTTACCAATTAAAATGTATTCCCTAACCACCCCTTTTCTCTGCAGCATTGTTTCATGTATTGAGAAAGAGATGGAGTACAAGTGAAAAGAGGGGAAGAGATAGAGTATGGGAAAGGGAAAGAGAGATAGAGAAGGGGGAAGAGAAGTGAAAGACAGAAGATGGAAAATGGAGAGAGTGAGATAAAGAGGTGCAATGCAAGAGAGTAAGATAGAGAGGAGGAGAAATGGAAGAGAGTGAGTGAGAGAGAGAGAGAGAAGGCAGGAAGAAAGAGAGTGAGATAAAAGGGAGAGAAAAAGAGAAGCGGAAGGGAAGTGAAATATATAGAGAAAGGGAGAAAGAGATGAATGAAAAGAGAGAGAGAGAGAGAGAGACTGACAATTTTTTACATTATTTTTCTAGTCAAATAGTTTTGTTTTACAATCAAGTACTCATTTTAAATTCAACCCTTCTTTTTTTTTGGTAAAAGCTGATGTGTTTTCACCATTGCTTGTATAGTTAGATTGAACTTAATATCCTGCCATATATACCGTATAATTTATTAAATAATATGTTATTAAATAAGAAGAGCAAAGTAAAATTTAAATCTACAAGCAATGATTAAAATTAACGAATGCAGGTAAAAGAAACTTTCCATTCTATATTACATAGGATCCATTAAAACCGGCCAGGTTGTATTAAGTACTATGTAACAACGCACATAGCTGAGTAACATATAATCAAGTTGTTCAATTTGTGACGTAACGGGTGTTTGTTTGCATGTACTTAAGTTTGCCGCGGATGTTCGCTGTTATTGTGTCCAGAAACTGTATTAAATCCGTAGTATTTAACAAATGAAAGTTATTTTTAAATCCGGGTTCTAAAATGAACAAATGAAGAGTTTTGTTTGAATCTATTTTAATTCCTTAAAAATTCTGATTGAAGAAAAATGGCAGACGATGGTTAATTGGTCATTGTCACTGTTTGCAATGGGTGGTGCATATCATTTCTCTCCATGCAACACATGTCCTCTACTCTCACTGGCCAGTTTTCACTTCTATACATCGTCATACTATCTACACATGTTTGATAGACTCTTCCCTTTGATGACAATACTAATACCCTGTTGGTTTGTAAATCGTAGTTTCCTTAGACTTATTCCATCCGCTATTAACTTTTGCAATTACACTAGCACCTGCTTCACCTGGTACTGTAATGATATCACCAAGGTAACAAAACTTCTAACTTCAATTGCTTTACCATTCAGATGCGAGTTCTCATCCATCTCCATTGTCTTACACTTCTTCTGCACAAACCTGTCAGCTTCTCTCAAACTACCAGTAATTCCACTGCGCTAATTTTTTTTTTCTTTACCTCATATTGCAAATGTTACTTTTTACTTTCAAGTTAAAAATTGTAAACATGACTATATTTGAAATTATTTTTTTCTGAGAAACCTTCACTCCAACAATATTTCTCCACGCAGGCAATGCCTGGTAAATATTACTTGTTATTAACAAAGTATATCATTTTTATTTTCACATAATTAAAAAAAGAAAAAATGTTTTCATCTATATAATGATACACTAAGGCAAATTTATGTTTGTACATATGTTATCACCTTACACACCATTTAAACAAAATCTTTTTTTTAGATAGAGTAGCCAAAGAGACAATGCAAAGCAAAATATTTTTAAAAATTTCATCTGATGTCAAATGTCAGATTCAGAGTAAAATACACTGTCTTGGCCTAAGATCAAAGTGTAGTATTTGTTATCAACAATGTTGGCCCCGCCATGGGACAAGAAGTGATGGATGGTGTTTCTTGCAATCTTGGCTGTAGTATGGATGGTAGTATGGACGTCACGCCTGAGAATGAACAAAAGGATTGAATCTTTTGTTAATCAGGATTTTATTGCATTGTTCAAGCACTAGCTGAAGGTCAAAATCAGATGTGATAGAAAAAGATTACGTTCCTCGGAACTTGAAAGATGTATTAACAGCGACAAGCTAGTGTGTGAGAAGAGGAGTCAAGTACGAGTACATGTTCCCTGCTTAAGTATGGTACACATGCTTCTAAGTTTTGTCGGACACCAGTTCTTTGGGTTAGTTTTTAAGTTTAGCTTCTTAGCTAGTCGAGTAAATGAGTTTCCCCTCTCCCTGACAATAGAAAACCTCCAAAATGCCCACTCCCCATTTTTATTTCTTTTCGTCCCTGGCTTTTCTCCTCCATTTGTACTCATCTTGGAAAGACTCCACTCACTCTCTAGCCCCCCTCCCGATTTCCTTTTCTCCCACACTTAGATCCCATTGCCATTTAGAGATTGACTGGCTTGTTTTTGACAAATCAGAAAACAGTGGGCGATCTATTATTTAGAAAGGGCTGGGAAGGCCTTACTAACCAATTTTTGTCGTTTTTGTTTTTTCCTCAGTCTATTGCCAATGAAATGAAATCTCTGTATATACTTATGATTCAATAAACTTGTATTGTAAATAGAAATTTCAACTTAAATAGGACAGTCTCTGGAGTGAATGTGGTATTGTGGTGACTAAAATATTTCAAGTCAATAGTAAAATAGACAATTTTAAGTATTTGTGACAAAGAATGAACAATGATTTCATTATCCCCACTTTTGATTGGCCTTGTATCTCATTTGTTCAATTTGTAATTTTTTTATATTTGTGTGAATAAATATTTCAAAGTGTAGTATCTGTTCTCTCCAAAGATGGTAAAATATTATTGTTGGGTGTGCGTTTGCATAGAATGCCAATAGAATGAAAAAGTCACAAACTCCTACAAGGGTTCTGAAAACAAACCTCATAACCAGGTTTCTTCCAAAACTATATTAACCATAGTATCTAGATAAGTATGTTTCAGTTTGAACCAAAGTTGTACAATAATAGCGTGGGATCTGCGTTCATGATGGACGTCTATAGAATGGAAATATTTTTAAGTAGCGCAGCATTATGCAACAAGTGTAAGACCTAACTGTGGTATTTCCGCAGGTTCTGTTAGTATATTCTTAATTTGTTTCCCAATCAAAGTTCAGAAAACAGAATATGAACAAAGCCATGAATTAAAAAAAAATTCTGTATTTCATTAGTTTTATTTTTTCTGTTTTGTCTGTTTTACTCCTATTTGTCTGAACACAAGAAAGTAATTTGGCTCAAATGCAGCAAAATGTTGAAAAGAAATTGAATACCTGTACAGTTACCATATCAGCGTGGTTGTATCTACCATCAGTTTCTTCCTCTTAGAGTCCAACCTAATAGGTTTCACACTATCAACCAAACTCCAACCCCTGTCCCATCACCACAATGTTGCATCCCTGTAAATCTCTACCTCTTTTGATAACCTCTGTAAAAAACGCTTTATTATCGCAACAGCCGCTTCCCATCAATTTGTTGCTGGCAATAACCATTGATTTTTCACCAGGATTTCGATGGCAATAAGCCTTCTTAAAATCCCAATCCTCTTCCTACTCTTCCAGTGAAGGTCCAGTTAGTGCTCTTCTACCTCAGATTTTCCATTCTTCTTGACACTCCACAGCTATTTTGTGTGGTATCAGATGAGGCTGATGTCTTTTTTTTTTGTGTATGTGTGTGTGGGGCATAGTTTATAAGATTTCTTGCAGTTTCAGTTTCCTTGGATTCATGTGGTATTCCTTCTATCTTTTTGTTTTACTTCTGTTGCGGTTTCCATGTGTCTGGCTAGTGTTCCTAGTTTATGTCAATCGGTTACTGCATTCAAGGATTTTCCTTAAGATTTCAGCTGCTTTTATGATTGCTGCCTTAGTCTTTGCTTTGATTCCAATTTCTCGTAGTTTTTCATCCAGGTTTTTGGAGACTGTTTCTAGTGCTGCTGCTTTCTTTTTCGTCTTCTTCTTTGTCATCTTCATCTTCTTATTATTAATATTAATGTTATTATTCAGTGATTTAAAAAGATAAATAAATATTTTTGCCCAGATTATTCACTTAAGCCTGAGCAGTTTATGTTTATAACACTTATTAACACAGGTGTTATCAGGTGCGATGATTATTGCTGATTAACGAATATAGACACACTGTCATTATCTACATCGTTGTTGAAATGTTTTATATACAGAAGAAAATGATTAAAATAATTTCTATTTAAACAAATGTCTCAATTGGAACATTAACTTAAAACAGTAGATCTCAAATAAACAAAGCAATCGATATCCTATTAGATAGAGCGACATATTTATTTCTCTCTCACCACGAGAAATGTGGCATTAGGGTCAGAATGTGAAATTAAAAGGTTAGCGCTCCAGAGGAGGAGCACTCTGATCTTACAAAAGATGCCTATGCAGCTCTGTTGGCATTCCCTGGCACAGGCGCTTCAGGCGACAGGCGATTAGCTATAAACTAACCCTTTCTCAAAGAAGGCAAAGCCTGGGAAAGTAGACCTAGGAACTGCATAGAACCAGCATTACACTGCAATAAGCAGGGAACCTTCCCTGCAACCTCTTTCCCACAGAAGAGACGGCATGAGTCTGTCTCTGCTTTATCGTTATTTTCATGGCAAGTGCTCATCTGAGCTCCAATCTATGGTCCCCCCTGGCCTGACTTTCACAAAAAAAAACCACTCGTTTAGCTGAACCACTATCAATAATTTTCCACACTCTTTATCTGTGCCTTATCCGAAACATAGATTGCATGAACAAAGCTTCTTTCTTAGAACTGAAGAACTCTGTTCTGTTTTCCTGCTTTCCAGCTGACTACAATATGGTTGTCTTCAAGTCCAACATGAACAAATTCTTGATGAGCCGTCCCCTTAAGTAATCCAATTTACCAAATTTCCACTTCTAACAATGACTGACATATTCCCCTTGACCACTGTACACTCATTAACCCTTATCCTCGAGTGGCCTCTGGGCCTTGATAAGTGAGGACTCCTTTGTAAAGAAAAGAAAAAAAGATCATTACAGGAATGGTCTAATCTCTGTTGATTTTGGGGGTCATTAGATAGAGCTCTATAGCAATAATAAATGACAAGGTTTATTTGGAATATTCCACTTTCTTTTTTTTAGGGGTGCACAGCATGATAACGTCTGAAGCGAATACGGATAATAATATATATAGATGGTTTAGAGATCAGTCAAATGCAGATTTATTTTTTGATAAACATTTATTCATTTATAAATTCTAGTTTTCAAGTTATGAAAAGTCTTCATCACTATACACAATACTCCTTTTTTATGCAGCATTCTGTCACTTAGCCTTAGTTTTCTCTTCTTGTAGAATGTTTTCTCAATCATTAAATCATTTCTCTCCGATAGGCTCATAAGAGTAGTGGTAGATGGACAAAAATCGGAGGCCTGCAATATAAATGCTGGAGTCCCTCAGGGGTCAATCCTGGGCCCAACTCTCTTCCTGATCTACATCAATGACCTCCCTAAACACATACTTAAATCATTCGTTGACATCTATGCTGATGACACGACCATCTACGGCAACACATCAAAGGCTGTAAATGACGAAGTTCTCTCTGATTCTCTCTCCTCTGATCTCCTCACTAACGTAATGTACTTGCAATAACCCTTATCCCTGAGTGGCTTCCGGGCCTTGATAAGTGGTGATCACTGTGTAAAAAATAAAAAAAAATAAAAAATAAATAAAAAGATTGTGGTCTTATTGGGCCTAATCCCAGTGGTTTTGTTGTCCTCATAACTCACATGTGCATACTAGGGCAAAAAACCACTGGAATCAAGCCCATCCAAAAAAAAAAAAATAAAAATAAAAAATATTGTTCATATTTTCCTGATGAAAATTTATATGAGTCAAAAATTAGAATTTAAATTGTCTTAGCGTTTCGAGTGAAGACACAAAATGTTTTCTACTAATTATGTCTATCTAGCTAATAGGTGTACGGCACAATCACATTGATACACCGATTCTTGCCAGATCACTGAAGTTAATGTTGAGCCTGGCCAGTACCAGATGAGTGACCATTTGGGAAGGCTAGATGCTGTATGTACCTTCCAAGAAGGTTGGGCATGGGACCAGCACCCTCACCCCCAAAAATGAGCTCCTCGCTACAAAAGCATCTTCAAAGTTGTAGATGGCCTATGCCCCTCCAGGGACTCAAAACTATTGATGGATGGAACAAACAAGCGTTTTTGCTTTGTGAGCACATAAATTTACAGTCTCTTAAATTTCTTATTTTTCAATGTTTTAAATTTTTATCTCGATTTTTATCTTTGCTGATCAAAGGAATTGATTTATTTTAAATGTGTGTGAAATGTGGTAACGCACATACAAACATGAAATGCTTGTATGTGTTATCATGTAGGTAATAATTAAATCATTATTCTGATTGTTGTAAGCTTTTGTCCAATCACACACACACACACACCTAGGATGCACCCAAGATCCAGGGGGAGTGGATGTTGGAGTGCATTTTTGCCAGCTACTTATTCAAGGGGAGACACTTATAAACATGAAATACGAATGAGAGATTAAAGTTGTTTATTTCAGGTGAAGTCTAAAAATAGGCAAATCGTTTTTGTTGGTAACACATCAGCAGAACTTCTACTCATCTGTTTCCAACAACAAAACATTTACTCATGACTAGCACAGCTACTTGGATTCAATGCAGATTCTTATATGCTTTTATGCTTAACCCACATCGAAAGACAATGGATACTCCTTGTAAGGGTAGCGGCCGTGTAATTGTTAGGCAAGAGTTGCGCAATCCCAAACCACATCACTCCTGAATTGGCACTGCGTGAGTCCAGTAGCAAGGAGACGTCCAAGGCGACTGGAAACAATGCTGACATAAGCAAAGAGTACATATAGAACCTGGTATTCCCAAATGGTGACCCATTTTAGTGCTGGTCAGACTCGGCACCCATAAAATGGAAAATTGCTATTGAAACAGACTTTTTGGATTTAAAAAAAAAATTTTCTTTTTAATTATTTAAAATTTTAAGAATAACAATAAAAATAATTATTCAAATGTTTTAAACTTTTTTAAGTGATTGAATACAAATATAAAAAGAGTTGTCCCCCTTGAAATATCTGTGAGAATCTATTAACATTCTCACAGATGTTTTTTGTTTAATCTTACTTTTGTTTTATAAAACGAATAAAATTTATTTAAAAAAAAAAAAATGAATTTCGACTCTTTACATTCTTTTGTTTCAGTTATTTTATTGACATGAGCAAAATTTCCCTTTGTGGTGCTTTCAGTGTGACAATTCTTTCTTATCTTTTATGCAAGTAATTTTGACCTTGGCTGATGTAGGTTATTCCGTCCACTCAATTTATGGATTTTTCCGGCTTCCTAACTGGTTTTTCCTGTTTATCAGCTTTGGAAGGAAACACTTTCTCTCCATCTCTGGCTGCTCTTCTTTTTCATATCAAGCTGTTTTTTAAGTAAGAAACTATAGTCTACTAATTGAACATCGGCTTTCCTCTATCCATGATAGACTAAAAAATATTTATCCGCACAGATCCATAAAACTATGTAAATTTTATGTTTGTCTCTGTGTCACAAAGAAATTATATCATTAAACACATTTGGAAAAGACTCCAGCAAATCAATTTTTTGTTCTTTTTTTTTTTTTTAATTATTTTGTTCAGGCTGGGAGGTTGTCCTCAGCGGTTGTACATCTAAACAATATGATATAAATGCAGGAGTGCCTCAGGGGTCTATTCTTGGACCTCTATTGTCCCTAATATTTATTAATGACCTCCCCGACAAAACTGCCTCTGAGATGGGTATATATGCTGATGACACCACACTCTATAACAGGCATGACAGGAAAACAAATGAACACATAACTAAAGAAATGGCAAAAACACTAGAGAATGACCTTCAATCTGTAGTGGAATGGGGACAAAAATGGATGGTCACATTCAATGTTGCCAAGACTAAACTGGTTTCCTTCAATAATTACAAGAAACCTTCTCTGCCACCAATAGCAATAGCCAGTGACTCCCTATCTGAGAGTACATCTTTCAAACTGCCAGGCCTAACGTTCACAGGAAACATGAGTTGGAACAATTACATTGAAGACATTGCCAGGGCCGCTACGAAGAAGGTAGGCTCTCTCTACCGTGCTAGAAAACTACTGACACCTGAAAGTATCCTGTATCTCTATAAGGCACCCATTCACCCATGTATGGAGTATTGCTGTCACATTTGGGCTGGTGCATCTGCTACTAGTCTCTCGCTCCTAGATAAGGTTCAAAAGAGAGTCGCCAATCTGATAGGCCCTGAACTGGCATCTAAGCTTCAGCCTCTGTCCCATCGACGAAATGTTGCTTCCCTCTACCTGTTCTACAAATATTTTAATGGTGAATGCTCTGACGAACTGCAGACACTTATGCCTCCACGACGTAGACACCCTCGACAAACCCGACAGGCAGCTAAATCCCACCCCCACGCAGTAGAGATCCCTAGATGTAAAAGATCTTTCTACTCCAGTAGTTTCTTCCCCAGAATCGCTAGACTCTGGAATTCCATTCCAGGTCCCTGCTTCCCCAACTGTACTGACATGCAGAAGTTCAAGTGTAATGTGAACCGACATCTTGCAGACCAAATCCCAACATAGTACCCCAGTAGTTGCTGCCCCTGATAGTAGCCCCCTACACCAAAGTGGCACTGTGCCTTGTTTGGGGTGAAAATGTAATAAAAAAAAAAAAATTTTTTTTAAATGCCAGACATTCATCTGCTATCTCATACATTCCAACCAAAAGATCTTTTTAAGATTCTAACCATCTCTTTAAGTGCAATTCTTTATCTCTGTTGCACTTAATCACCAGATATATTTGTCAGGTCAATCTTGAAATTCTTGTTCATGATTCCGGTTGTTCCTATGATTACTGGAATGATGGAAATCTTATTAAGATTCCTGTTTCTTGTTGTGTTGTACATAAGACCTTCGTATTTTGTTATCTTTTTTTCTCTAAGCTATGTTTAACTCTGCATCATTGGGGACACTTCTACTACGCTTGCTTATTTCTCCTTGTCCCATTTTACTATGTCAGGTTTAATAGCACCATTTTCTAGATACGTAGCTGTAGGAATCCCATTATCATAGTAGATGGTGTATGACTTATCTCCAACTGTTTTTTTCTGGTAGATGCTCTCAGGAATTACTGCTACATTCAATAGTCAACTTTCTACAGATGAACCAGTGCAGATATTTACACACTCCATCGTCTTGGGTTATATAATAGTCTACCCCTAGCAGAACTTTACAGCTGGATATCAGGTGGCTTGCACTCTCTTCTTTTGTGTGGTAGAATCTGCATGCATTGTCATTGCTGAGACCACTTATCTTCTTAAAAGCTTTAGTTATCAAATCTTTATCTTGGGCAGCAATTATAACTCTCTCCTGATCATGGTTGAGTGATCCTCTTTTTAGCGAGTCTATAAAGCCTTTGTTATCTATATAGTTTTGGGTGAATTCATCCGGAAAATCCTTTATACTGTTACACTGGATAACATCACAAATTGATGATGTCATCTTCATCCATCAAAATTGGTTGAAGACACCAGGGAACGTTTATGACGTCATAAATGCTGAAATAACAAAAGGATGATGTAATTCATTAAAACTAAACATAGTCAAGACGTAGCCCTCCAGGTTACAGATTGTCTTAATGCTCAGGGAGTGTGTGTGTATAATATATATATATATATATATATATATATATATATATATATATATATGAATTTATATTTTATTTGTATTTAAATTCCATTCAGAAAAATATAATTTTTTCAAAACAATACATTATTCTTTAAACAAAGAATACAGAAGTAAAAACCATGGGTTAAGGAAATTGCTTTGAGTATTATATTCTTTGTTCAAATAATTTTTTGTTTTGAAAAATTATATTTTTCTTAATGAAATTTAATTATAAAAAACTATAAATTTATATATATATATATATATATATAATTATTTTTTTACTATAATAATTAAATACCTACAGACACTAGTGTTTCATCCTTTCGGGATTCTTCAGTGCAGGGTGTCACGATTACTACCAGTCGAACAATTCGAACCCCGCGACACGAGACATCTCTGGCTCGATTAGCGGAGGCCGTATCCATTCGGCTACTATTAACCGTGTGAAATAGCATTGAATTTTAAACATTTTAATTTAAATGTTCATTACGTCAGACAGACAGTGATCAAATCGTTATACGATGATCTACGCATAAGAGCTAAATTGACCAACTTTTTAATTCAACGGAAAGTGCTCAACGATAAGAAACGAATTTCTTAAAGGGGCTGTCATAATTATTTTTTTACTATAATAATTAAATACCTACAGACACTAGTGTTTCATCCTTTCGGGATTCTTCAGTGCAGGGTGTCACGATTACTACCAGTCGAACGATTCGAACCCCGCGACACGAGACATCTCTGGCTCGATTAGCGGAGGCCACCCATTCGGCTACTATTAACCGTGTGAAATAGCGTTGAATTTTAAACATTTTAATTTAAATGTTCATTACGTCAGACAGACAGTGATCAAATCGTTATACGATGATCTATGCATAAGAGCTAAATTGACCGACTTTTTAATTCAACGGAAAGTGCTCAACGATAAGAAACGAATTTCTTAAAGGGGCTGTCATAATTATTTTTTTACTATAATAATTAATTAAATATATATATATATATATATTTAAATGTTTATTTTTGAAATATGGTTAATTTCAATGTATACTATTTTCATTTAATGGGTTGAGACTGTTATGATAAAAACTGAATCACCGTTAATTTCGAGTAAAGCTCAACGTATCTATTTTATAGGTGCAGAGCATGTATAGTACAAAACTTTGTTGAAATTCAAAGACTTACATTTTTTCTTTTTTATAACTCATGTTTATTTCATTTTGGATCTCTTCATTACAGCCGTTTTGTTAATGGGATGGCAATTTTATGATGTTATTTTTCATAAAAATCTCCTTTCTCACCAACTCGTCAGATGTAATTTCCATTCGATGTTACCAACAAAAAGATAATTTTGCACATGATAAACCTGGTGCGTTCGTTTGGGGAAAAGGAATTCCATCCCCATGTTGTTACAGGTCGGCCGTGCAGTCAGGCATTGTTGTGGAGGAGAATTGAACCTTTTCTGTTGACTAATGCTGGATATTGCAAATGAAGTTTCTGATGCATTTCATTCATTTGTTGACAGTACTTTTCCGCCGTAATGGTTTTGCCTACATAAAAAAAACTGTAATAGATGAGACTGGTTGCATGACTTTCTTTTGATGCAATTTTGAAATCGGGAAGTGTTGTGGAGCTTCGTCGGCGTCTAACCACTGAACTGAGCATCTTTGGTTGTTATAAAGAACTCTCTTTTCATCGTAAGTCACTACCCAGTCAAGAAACGGGTTGTTCTTGTTGTGTAAAAGAAGGGAAGATGACACTTCATAACATCGTTCCTTTTGGTTGTTGTTCAATTCGTGAGGTACCCACTTAATAAGTTTTTTGTCTTTCCGATCTCTTTCAAGTGGTTGGAAATCATCATATACGTTACGCCTAATTCAGAAGCAAATTCTCGAACAGTTGTGAGTGGATTGGCTTTGAATAAAGCTCTTAATTGATCGTTGGCAACATCCGATGGTAGACCACTATGCTCATCATTTTCAAGACTCTCGTCGCCGCCACGAAATTTGTTAAACCACCATTGTGCTGTGTGATCAGTAGTGGTTCCTGAGCCAAATCCTTTGTTGATATCATGAGCTGTTTCAGCAACTTTTCGGCCTAGCTTGAATTGAAATAAGAAAATAATCTGAATTTTCTTTTTTTCCATCTTGTACTCAATGTTCTGAAAAGAAGTCATAATTGTTTTAAAACGATTGTAATTTAACTGATTAGATAAAGCGTAAAATGCTCTCTTTAGAATGATATATATAAAGTAAATAATAATGAAAACTTCTTAGCAAATGCATCATTTGAAATCAAAATTAAAAATTCCCCAAATCTTTCTTCACAACCTAATAGCAATTACAGGCAAAACAAGATCATGTTGGTATACATAGATTTATTTGTCAATGTAATAAGGAGAGACAGTAATTGGGGGAGGTGTAATGTGCTGTTTATACTTAGGTATTTCAAAGTCTAATACTTCTCAACAGAAGAGGGGCTTGGGAGCTAGGTTGCAAACATTTCAATATATATCAATATATGACTTTGTCTATAATTTCTATTATTATATCTAAGTTCCACCATACCTGTTGAGCCTTACACATCTTGATAGGTCTAATCTTAAAGAAGCTTTATATACTTCTTTAATCCCCTTCTAATACACACACACACACACACACACACACACACACACACACACACACACACACACACACACACATATGTATATATTGCGCCAGGGCATAGAAATTTCCAGGTTCTTTTCGGGGTGCTTTTAAATAACTGGGAGAGATGCACCTTCTGTCTACTGTTATTTAGTGATAAATAAATGCCATTAACAAACTGATCTGTTATACTGTGACAGACAGATAGGCCGATGGACTGAAACATTAAAGAGTGATAAACAAATAATTTGATGAAGCCTCTTACAGATATGTATTATCCATCTAAAAAGCATGTTTTTTTATATAAAAAAAAAAAAATTGTTTTGACACTGGTGTAGCTTTTGAACCGGACAAAACTGATGTTTACCAACGTAGACATACATACATAAACAATCAGAAAAGGTTTAATCAAAACGAACTAGCAACAAACTCACAATGAGGGTTGCTTTTCAACAGAAAAAAAATGACAGAAAAATATTCACCATGTTTTTTTTTTTTATATAATGATTTATTTATTTTTGACAAAGAAAAGCAATGGAATTTTTTAAAAGTACAATTTTTTGGTGGGGTGGGGGATAGATTGTGTCTTTTTATGAATAAACTAAGCAATCAAGATAACGACAATTTTTACAGATTTCTTATCTTTTCTTTTTAACTAGTACAGCTTTTTAGCCTACAAAAACTGATTATTTAAAGAAACTGATTATTTCTTTTTACAAGGGAATCACTACTTATCAAGGACTAAACGCTACTCAAGGATAAGGATTTATGAGTGTACAGTGGTCACTAAGGCAACAGCATAATGATTGTGGTGGGGATTGGGTAGAATTTAATTAAGAACTTGTTTACATTGGACTTGTAGATGGCCATATTGTAGTTAGCTTGAAAGTAGGCCACTCAAACAAAGTTCCACAGGTAGCAGTTCTAAGAAAGAAGCAGTGTTCATGGAATTTGCGTTTAGATTTGAGCTCAGATAGAGAGTTAAGGAAATTGTTGATAGTGGTTTGTAGCTAGACAAGTGCTTTTTGTAAAAGTTTGGCAAGGGGGAATCATAGATCCAAGCTCAGATGAGCATTTGTCATGAAAATAACGAAAGAGCAGAGACAGGCTTGTAATGTCTCTTCTGCAGGAAGAGGTTTCAGAGAGGAGAAAAGGGCATCACCTACTTGGTTTCAAAGCCGGTTTTGAATTGTTAAGGCAGGATAGGGTGCCCTAAGCAGTGCCTCCCTAGATATGGCAACAGTGCTCTATTTTAGAACATATTTGGCTCTTACACAAGTAGAAGATTGTATCACAAGCGAGATACCTTCTGGAGTGGTAGAATGATGCAATCATTTTTCCAGCAACCTCGGTAACAGAGTTGATGTAAGTCTTCCATTTTTGGTCAGGAGTGAAGGTCAGACCCTGAAGCTTATCAAAGTGAGAAGCTTCTTCGAGAGGAGAGCCATTCATATCAATTGGGGCCAAGTAGTGATCAGAACGTTTATGGTTAAAAGCTTGAAGCTTGGTTTTTGGATGCATTAACATTAACCAGTCACCTTTTACTCCAGTGCACCAGACATTCAATGTCAGAGAAGAAAGACTCAAAGAGCTCATGGTCATTGTTGGCCTTTGAAGGGTTGCCATAGATGGTAATATCGTCTGTGTATATGATGACAAATGAACTTCGAATGTGATCAGGACGATCATTGATGAAGATAAGAGTTAGGCTAAGGATGGATCCTTGAGGCATGCCAACATTGATACTATGAGCTTCAAACTTCTGCCCATTGACGGCAACTTTATAAACCTATCTGAAAGAAAAGATTCTATAGTTGAGAAGACATTTCCAAATATTCCATAGCTAGAAATCTTTATGCCAAACCCTATCAAATGCCTTTGATATGTTAAGAGCTATTGCTCTAGAGAAGAAATCCCCATCAATAGATTCACTGATCCTATATGAAATTACAATAAGTACATCAGCTGTGGATCTTGCAAATCAGAAACCATATTATCACTAAGTAGGTTGTTTTTGCCAAAGTGGTTGGCAATTTCTCTGTTTAACACGAATTCAAGAAGCTTACTCATGATACACCGAGGACTAATTGGTCTGTACTGAGATGCAAAAAACCGATCTCTAGTATTTTTAAATACTGGTCAGATAAGTGAGGTTTTTCAGTGTGTTGGGAAGGATTTATCCTTTAGGCACTGATCGAACAGCTTTATAAGTATGGGTGCTAGTTCTGATTGCAGCTTTCTGAGTACTATGACTAAAATATTGTCAAGACTAGTCGCTTTGCTGGTATCAAAGTTCTTGATGAATTTGACAACATCACAAACAGGTATGGATTAGGTTTCAAAGAGTTTGGTTTTTATTCGGTTCAAAAACTCTACAACCCTTTTTTTTTATTTTTAACTTAAAAATTTTTCTTTGAGAATTTTTTTTTCAATAATTTTGTAGCTTTCCTTTTGGAGTCCGTGGAGAAGAGGAGGTTGGTATTCTTGTTAGGGACTATCACCAGGAAACCTTCTCTCGCTGCTGAGGGGGGGGGGTAATATCTTTAAAAAAATCCATAGTTGTTTTCTGCTTCTCAGTCTTCTGATTGATTAGCACTTCGACATCTTTCGACTGTTTACTTAAACGGACAAAAGATGCTGAACATAAAGTCAGTTTTGTCTGCTTCAATAGCTGTACCAATATCAATTATCCATCCCCACCTCCTTCATGTCTATCACACAACCACAGCTGTTGTATTGTGATAACTTAATAAACTGTATGAAGGATTTATAAAGATAGTTAATTGTGGAATATAAAATCATGAATATTCCAGTCCTCTTTTATTTTAAAATATTGACTTTTCTCTATTTCATAACAAAAAAAAGGAAAAAAAAAAAAAAAACTTCACTTCAAAGCAAAACAAATTGAAAGGCCCTTGATATTTAAACATTAAATCCATCCTGGGATTAAGATCATGTGATCAGCTTAAATCAAGGTTAATTGTCTCATTAAACAAAGATTAACAACTCGCTGTTTCTGTCTCCCACCTTCCCGGCCCTCTCATTTAGAGATTTGTTATAAAAGTACTTTGAGGGCAAACCAACCTTTTTTTTTTTTTTTTTTTTTCTCAGTTTTCGGCTCTTCAATCAATTATCTTGATTCAGTTTTTTTTCTTTCGGTTTCTTGAAACTTGTTTGCAGTTTCAAGAGTTTAAAAAATGTCTTGACTCAATCAAAATTGCAATGTTTATTTTATCCATTAATACAAGGTGGAACGATAAAAGTGTCGCCCTAAAGGAAACAACACTAAAGCTTTATTTTAAAACTTTTATTGAAAAATATCAATTCGGTTAACTTGACTAAGTAGTAGAGCTGACATTTATTCAATGTAGCCGCCTTCAGCCTCAATCACTGCTTCGATACTGGTCCAGAACTGGGAGCATGCCTTTTCTACAAGCATAGGCAGGAGTTTGACAAATACTCTGCAGATGGTGGCGATTAGGCTAGCTTTGGTGTTGTGAGAGGTCATGTTGGTGATGTTCTCGATGTATGACCAAACAAAGTAGTCCAGCAGGTTCAGGTCAGGGGAAGGGGCCAGTGAGAGAAGGGTACAAAGTCGTAGCACTAGGTGTATCAGAATTTTTGTAGGAATTTTTGACACCCCTAACACGAAACTGCGAATAAAATATAAAAATCTCGTAATTTCTCTGTTAAAAGTAGGTTATTTATTTTCTTTATGGATTATACTTCTAAAATAAACTATTAAAGTTGTTTTAAAAGTAATAGAAATATTTTTTTTTTAAACAGTAATGAATTTTCCGAACTCAATATTTTTCAATTTTTAAACTTTAAAAATCTATCAAAATTTTTCTATTGATTCTATTTTTACGATATTTTCAGGGTCAATGTGAAATTTTATGTTCTTTCCAATAAACCGAATATAATATTTTAGACAAACGTTTTTTTTTTAAATTCACGCCCCCCCATTTTCAAGTTTATATTAAAAAGTAAATAATTAATTTACTCACCGAAAAGTAAATAATTAATTTACTCACAAATTGAAGAGAAAAGGTCAATAAATAATATATTCAAATTTAAAGCAAAAAACAAGTAGTGTTTTTTAGAATTTTACCTGTAAAGTTTGAAGTTTAATACCTTTTTTTTAAACCACGTTATTTGTTTTTTCTTTTTTTTTTATTTTAATGGAACCTTGGTCCTCACTCCTTTAATTGAAAAAAAAAATTAGGGCTTGAATTACATTTTTCGAGAAGTTATAAGCTTGGAAAGACAAGGGGTCGAATAATTCACGCCTCCCATTTTGAAATGTCTATTAAAAAGTAAATAATTCATTTATGTACCAAAGTCTTATATATCACAAATTGAAGAGAAAAGGTCAATAAATAATATATTCAAATTTAAAACAAAAAAAAAGAACTGTTTTTTAGAAATTTACCTGTAAAGTCCGAAGTTTAAAACCTTTTTTAAAAAAAAAACACGTTTTTTTTTTTTTTTTTTTTTTTAATGAAACCTTGGTCCTTGCTCCTTTTAATTGAAAAAAAAATTAGGGCTTGAATTACATTTTTCGAGGAGTTATAAGCTTGGAAAGATGGGGTGAAATTATTCACTATTTTCACAAAATTTCTGACACACCAATCGTAGCACTCCTGGAGCCATGCCTGGGTCTCTTTGGATTTGTAGGCCGGCACCGAGTCCTGCTGCTACACCCAGGATCTGCCGGCAGCAACCTGATTGTACCAGGGGATCACCACACTCTTCAGCACATCCAGGTACACTTTGGTGTTGCCTTTTAAGCCGACTTCGAAGATGTGAGGTGGCATGATGTGGCTCTCACTTGAAACCATGCGAAAGACCATAACCGTACCTGGAAACTTTGTTTTTATCATCCCTGAACACATCCCTCAAGTGTTGAACTGTCCGGATTTGCATTTTGAGGGTGTTGGCAATGGTCCTGTTGTCATGACCGGTTTACATCAAATGGAAATGGAATCATGTCGCCTTTACTAGGGTGACAATTTTATTGTTCCACCATGTACGTTGTTACAAAATATACATTTTTAATCGTATTTATAGTAATATGAAATCAGCAGAGTCACTTGGCATTGTGTGATATATATATACATATATAAAGGGTGATGATTGCACCAAATCTTTGACCAAGGACATATAAGAATCTTGGTATTAAAAGATGAAAGAGGGTGAAGAATCTTATTTAGTACCAAGAAATGGGGACCTCCAAGATTTCAAGTACCCAATCTCTATGTCCCTCAACCCCTTTTGACCTTTTGTTTCTCTCTATACTACCTTTTTGCAAGTTCTCCCATCAGGCTATTGCAATAGCCAGATGGATCCTCATGACAGGAAAATTTTGTGTAGCCTAATTGCCATATATATATATATTGTGTACAGAAAGTTGTTAGATGAGACAAGTCATTGGTACCGGCGGTTTCAAACCCAATAATTAGGACCCTTTTAGATACCCATATCAAGCTCCCTTCAGCCAATACTCAGATGAGTATTGGCTGAAGTGAGGTTGATATGGGTACCTAAAACAGTCCTAATTATCGGGTTTGAAACTGACGGTACCAAAGACTTATCTCATTTAACAGCTTTCTGTACACAATATATAAATACTCTCTTATTTTCGGATTTTCCTTATAAGTGAGCACTCTGCTGGATTTCTTTTTCCTTTTTTTCCAAAAAAGACCTAATTTTATATATATATATTTTTTTAAAAATATTTTTAATAAAATAAGTGAAACATGCATGGTCCCCCATGAGTGCACAGTGAACGAGTCAGAAAAAAAAAAGTTTAGCATTTTATTTTTCTACATAGTTGCCACTATTCTCAATGCAATTTTGCCAGCCTCTTTTGATGCTTCAGTCTGGAGCGCACTTTGTCACTCTCATCTCTGTCACCACTCTGAAATCAACTAACCCATCTCCTGTGTTCACATCAACTGCATCGGCTTCGTAAATGCTCAACAGACGCCCGTAAATGTTGAGCGGTTCAGTTTTTTCTACATGGAGGAATTCAATGACGCATCTCTGCTTTTGACGCATATCCATGACAAGGGTTGATTTCTTAGATTCTCACAATATCTGAAACAGAGATATGAAATTTCAGGTCATGAATGCATAAGTTCAGTCATCATAATGCAATTTGCAATCCTCTCTAATCTATTTTGACTATAAAAAATAGGAGGCATTACTTTTGGCATGTCCTTCATCTATAATATAAATTTCACCTGTCTGTTAGTGTTTGTGTATGTATGTATGTATGTATGTCTCGCTAAAACTTTCGACATATACAACCAACACTGACAAAATTGGTATCATTTGAAAGCTCAGTCTCCCGGACAACAAATATCCAAAAATTGACTAAAATCATTCACTTTTTTGACCGTCAACTGGGCCGTTTTTCACAAGGATGTGTCACTTTTTTCGTTGACATTTTGCAAAGTCATTGTACGCCTTGCAATGACTAACCTTATTTCAAACATCATTTGTGGTGGTGGGACAGGGGCTAAGTAGTTGCCATTTTTACCTTTGTACAAATGCAGAGTCTGAACAATCTAAAACTTCTTACAAATATAATCGCAACATTTTCAATCTATATATATATAAGCGAAAATGTATGTATGTATGTACGCGTTTCCTCGATGTCCACAAAAGGCTTCTTTCAGAGAAGCGCTTGCTCGGTTCACAACTTCTTAAAACTTTTTATATCATCTATAAATTGTAATATCTGGAGCTCGCCTGTCTATTTAATTTTATTGACTTTCAAACGTTAATTATTCCACATTTCCCGCATCGGCACGCGTTACATTCAGTTTTCGGTATAAAAAAAAGCGAAACTCGACTCTAATCACAAGCCGAAAGCCAGTTGTCTCAAGAGAGCTAAGTAACGTTTTTTTCAATGTCGACTTTGTCATATCAGACTGTAGCTTTCATTTCGCTCCTGCTAATAAACAGGGAGCGGGTTTTTAAAAACAAACAAACAAACCGATTTATTCACCTCATTCAAAACTGTCCCGCACAAAATGCTTACTGCTGAATACCTATCGCCGTCACGTCAATCAAAAATGCGCACCTGTTTTTTTTAACACTTTACTATTTTCCAACTGCGCGTCATGAAGGCTTCGTTTTTTTTTCACGGGCACCTGTTTTTTTTTTTCACATTTTCGGGTTTTTTTCACATACCCTGAAAAACACCCGGGCAACGCCGGGTACCCCTCGCTAGTAACAATAAAACTCTTTATACATACATGTGCAGGGTATTTATACATATTCTTTTATAATATAGTCTGACATTGCTGTTTCTCTTCGCCACGATTCATGCTGGAAAGACTGATACAGGGAAATGTTCACCGAGTTCTCTTCATGGTTTTATTTACAAAAAAATTTTTTTTTTATATAGGAATGACCACTTATCAAGGCCCAAAAGCCACTTGAGGATAAGGGTTAATGAATGTCAGGTAGTCGCTGGAGACAACAGCGTATTAATAGTTAGTGGTGGAAATGGATTATTTAGGGGATTGCTCAACAAGTAACTTGTTTACATTGAACTTGAAGACAACCATACTGTAGTCAGGTGGAAAGCAGGCCAGCAGAACAGCTCCACAGACAGACAGTTCTAAGAAAGAAGCTCTGTTCATGGAATTTGTGTGTAGATTTAGGCACAGATGGAGAAACTGTTTATGGTTGTAGGTAGAGAAGTGCTTATTGTGAAAGTTTGGCAAGGGGGGAAACTATAGATTGAAACTCAGATGAGCACTTGCCATGAAAATAATGATAGAGACAGGCTTGCAACATCTTTCCTGTGAGAAAAAGGTTGCAGGGAAGAGAAAAGGGCATCATTTCCTAGGTTTAGAAGCTAATTTTGAACTTTGTCAAGGTAGGATAGGGTGCACTGAGTAGCCCCTGCCCATATATGGCAACAGTACTCCATCTTAGAATGTATCTGACTCTTATACAGATTTAGAGAGAGTAATGTTATCTTAGCTAATTGTTTTATTTAACTTTACTTTCTAACTTATTGAAATGAGGGACATTGGCAGACAGACATCAAAGCAACATTTGACTTAGATTATTCTACACTGTTGGCTGTGTCTTGTTCGCATGGCTTTCTGAGAGAGACTGTCATTTGTTATTGTTCAACCCTATTTTGTCTACAGCATTTAACTTGTTGCTCTTACCTTGTCATCCATCTTTCATCAACTCTGGAAACGATTCTGTTTTACAGATCTGGGTTATCATCATGCACTAAATGTGACCCTTGTCAAAGTTTACATAAACTAAGTTAATTGTTACTGACATAGGGTCCCTAATATGTAGCATAATGTCGTTTTGTGATAAATGAAAACTAATGGAATAATTATTAGATCACGCCAGCTAGTCCTTGAGCGAAATCTTATTATCTCTTAAAAAAAGAGTCTGAAAATGACACAGAAGCTGTGCTTATTCATATAAGGTTCATTTCAATAGCTAACACATTGAATCTTCTTAATGTGATTTATAACACATTAGCTATTTTTCTTTTAATTACTGCTCCAATTTTAAAACGGACTGAAACACAATTTGATAATAGGACAAAAATTATATTCTCATATAAATTTTCAATTTTGATTTTTTTTTTAGTGAAAGACAACTTAAAACTGTATATTAAGCCAACCATATTGACAGATAACCCATTTTTTTTTTTTTTTTTTTAGATGGAACTGTTTTATATGCATAGAGAGATAGACTATCATGTTCATTAACTTGAAAACATAAACATCAATAATTAAATCAACAGTTAGTATAAATAGTGACCTACCTTTAAGTAAGCTGAAAAGAAACCTGTTAATGACACAAGAAAAAGAATTATCTATTATATAATGGACTAATGTCTGTATGTCTAGCTAAAACTTGAAGAATACGCAACAAACACCCACAAAGTGGGCATTTTTTTAAATTGGCATAATCCTCTCTCTCTTTCTCTCTTTCTTTCTCCCTCTCTCTCTCTTTCTCTCTCTCTCTCTCTCTCTCTCTATATATATATATATATATATATATATATATATATATATATATATAATGTGTGTGTATATATATATATATATAATTTTTTTCAAAATTCATTATTTGGAGGTCAAATGCTTATTTATATCATTTAATGTTATCAAGATGTGCTCATATCTTTTAATATTATCATGTAAAGGGAAGTAATTCTGATTTTTTCAAAGTTATTTCCCTTAGTTCTACTTGAGTTATACGTGTGTATGTTCTAGAGAGAGGAAACTACTGTGTGGAGAAAAAAAATGGGGGTGGGGAAGAGGAAAGAGAGAAGAATAGAATTTTCTTTTTTATTTTAATTTTAGTTTTTATTCAGTTTTCACCCCAAACAAGGCACAGTGCCACTTTGAAGTAGGGGGCTACTATCGGGAGACATAAGTTGTAGGGATATGAAAGGAGATGAGCAGCAAGATGTCTGTTCATATTACACTGGAACTTTTGCATGTCAGTACAGTTGGGAAAGCAGAATCATAGAAGGAAGTTTCAAAGTCTAGCAGTTCTGGGGAAGAAACTATTGGAGTAGAAGGCTTTCTTACACCTAGGGATCTCTACTTAGAAGGGGTGGGATTTATCTGTTTGTCGAGTTTGTTGGGGGTATTTATGTTGAGAGGGTACAAGTGCTTGTAGTTCGTCAGAGCATCCACAATTAAAGTACTTGTAGAACAGGCAGAGGGATTCAACATTTCATCGATGGGACAGAGGCTGAAGCCTAGTTGACAGTTCAGGACCTATCAGGTTGGCGACCCTCTTTTGAACCCTGTCCAGGAGTTGGAGGCAAGTAGCAGATGCACCAGCCCAAATGTGACAACAGTACTCCATACATGAGCGAATGGTGACCTTATAGAAGTACAGGATGTGAGTAGCTTTCTAGCATGGTAGAGAGAGCCCACCTTCTTCGCAGCAGCTTTGGCAATGCTCTCTATATATCTATTCCAGTTCATGTTCCCTGTGAACATTAGGCCAAGGAGTTTGAAGGAAGTACTTTCAGGTAATGTGTTTTTGGCTATTGCTGTTGGTAGTAGAGAAGGTTTCTTGTAATTATTGATGGAAACAGGCTTAGTTTTGGCATCATTGAATGAGACCATCCATTTTTGTCCCCATTCCACTACAGATTGGAGGTTTTCATCTAGTGTTTTTGCCATTTCCTTAGATGTTTATGCTACACTTTTGCTCTGGACAATGCCAGGTAACCCGGCTAGTACATTTATAAAGAAAAAAAAAGAATACATTTTCTTTTACATCAATATCTTATTAAAATAGTCCCCCCCCCACACACACATAAAATAAATGACTTATCACAAGCTATAATTGAAGACAATTGTACTATATTTACCCATTTTCTACTCACTAAATTGACTGGTTTGTAATACCTACTTCTAATGGAATTTTTGGCTTCTTTGGCTAGTTTAACATGATGCGAAAAAATTCCGTTTTTAATATTATTTTTGCATACCTATATCCACTCTTGCTGTGTGACTAATTAAATAAATGAATTTTTATTCTCTGAAATAAAATTTTATTCTTATTTGAAAAGTATATTATGTGAAGAGTACACATCTTGATCATCACTGAAACCCAAGTGCGTGTTCTTTCAAGTCAAAATAATTGCTGTTAAAAAAGGAAATAGTTTTCTAAAAACATCTTTTGAGCAGGTAAAGTGTAAATCCAGAAGAATCCTTGCTTATTCAATGCATCGTAAGAATAGTCCAAGAAGTGTCAGTTTTTAATGAATCTTTTTTAATGTTATAGATTAATCTATGCAAATTTTCTTTTTGTTCTCTGTATAATCATATTCTTCATTTCTTTTTATTGCATCTATTTAGGTGATACTGCAGATGTTATCCGCGGTGTGTGGTTTTATGAAGATACGTGGCAGCCATTGGATGAAGAGACTGCTGTCCACATTGAATCAGAACATTTAGCCAAATTTTTTGGTCAAAATTTTCAGATCGATTCAACAGACCCTCTGAATGTGAAACTCACCAAACCAGGTCTGTGTTGATGGGAAGAAAAGAGTTTCGTTTGTTTTCCTTTACATTAATTAAAAACAAATAAAAAAAAGTCTATTTCTTTTCTCCCTTTCATTTTTTCTCTTAATTTGACCTTTGTATCTTTTTTCTTTTATTGCTGCTGTTTATTTTATTGTCTCTATTTATTGTCCTCTCTTTCTTTTATTATTCCCTTTTTTTATTAATCTCTTTCTTTATCAACCTCTTTCTTTTATTGTCCCGCCTACTTTTATTCACCCTCCTTCTTTTATTATCCACTCTTTCTTTTATTTCTTTAATCTTTTATTGTCCTCTTTTTTACTGTCCCCTATTTGTTTTACTGTCCCCTGTTTGTATTACCGTCTCCTATTTGTTTTACTGTTTCCTATTTCTTTTATTGTCCTTTCTTTGATTAACCCCCTTGTTTTTTTATTTACCTTTATTTCATTGTCTCATCTTTATTTCATTGTCTCATCTTTATTTCATTGTCTTATCTTTATTTCATTGTCTTATCCTTATTTCATTTTCTCATCTTTATTTCATTGTCTCATCTTTATTTCATTGTCTCATCCTTATTTCATTGTCTTATCTTTATTTCATTGTCTCATCTTTATTTCATTGTCTCATCTTTATTTCATTGTCTTATCATTATTTCATTGTCTTATCATTATTTCATTGTCTTATCATTATTTCATTGTCTTATCATTATTTCATTGTCTCATCATTATTTCATTGTACCTCATTTCTTTTATTTTCTTTTTCTTTTATTATTTCATTGTCATCTCTTTCTTTTATTTTCCACTCTTTATTTTACTGTCTCATCTTTCTTATATAGTCCTCTTTTTCCTCAATTGTCCTCTCTTTTTGTTCCCTTTTTAGGGGAGAAGCTTGTATCCTGTTTATGTAGTTGGATTTTTACATCTGTATCCATTCTGTTAACGTCCCATCCTATTTATCCTGCCCAAGGACGGACTGATGATCTCACCTGGTATTGGGCCACCAGGGGACGGAGGTGTTATACTTTTATCTGTACCTCTCTTCAAGACAAGTCACTAGTGTTTATACTTTAAATAAACATCCTACTTTTATCACATTATTTATTTCATCTTAACATATTCTATTGGCCTTGCTTGATAAGATGTCATCAAGTTTCAGTTGAAAAGACAAACGTCTTCTCTACAATTTAAACAAACTTTTATTCAACAATATCGTCAACAGGAAATATAGTTTTGAAAGTTGTTGCTAGAAACAAACTAAGGAATTACGAGTTTTGATGTAGCAATTTTGACAACAATGTGTCGAGTTTAACCCCAGAAACTAGGTAGGTTGAACCGAATTCCTCCAAAAGAAGAAGTTTCATAGGAATATCAAATTCATAAGCGGTTTCAGTCGCTTGTATATCCTCATTTGGGAAGATGACATCATTTGGTTTTTGTTGTAGATCTTGCAAGGAGGTGTGAACGTCCTCCTATATACAACACTTGGTATTCCCAAAGGGTCACCCAGCTGCTACTGACCAGGCTCAGTGTTGCTTAACTTTAGTAATCTAACAAGAATTGGTGCATGAATGTGTCACTACACTAGTCAGAACATGTTTGTGTTATTCTACTGAACCACCTACTAATCACTCTGCAAGAAATGACATGTAAGTGTAAAAGAAAATAACTCAATTACGTAACTGTTACAAAACATATTGTAACATGTCAAAAAAATGTTACAAAACATATTGTAACCTGTCAAAAATATGTTACAAAACATATTGTAACATGTCAAAAAATGTTACAAAACATATTGTAACATGTCAAAAAATGTTACAAAACATATTGTAACATGTCAAAAAAATGTTACAAAACATATTGTAACATGTCAAAAAAAATGTTACAAAACATATTGTAACATGTCAAAAAAACATATTGTAACATGTCAAAAAAAAACCTTTTTTTCAGTTTTTGCTTAAAAAAATATAATTTCTTATTTTACTATAATTACCTTTAAATATTGTTTATCTTTTGAATTTATTAATAAAAATAAACAAAAAAATATTTTGTTCTGTCAATCCCATCCCACAAAAAATTATGCAATTAATAAAAAAAAAACCCAATCATGTTGGAGGCATTGTTTAAATTGAAAAATATGGAAATATTGAATTCATTACAATGCATTTAAAAAAATTTTAATCTAAATTTGTAGAAGTAAAATTTTGTCTTCAGAGATACATTTTTTCTGCACTCTATTTTTTATGATATCATTGCAGGCTATGATAGCTTGTGCAATTTCTGGTGAATAACTCCTTAAATTTATGAACAAAGCATCCATCACACTAGAATAGTAATTAAGAAGATTCTGTTTATTTTAGAAGCATGATGAAATGTGTTGCATTAAACAAAAGTGCATAAAAAACTTGGTTAAAAAAAGAGGGGGGGGGAGATAACAGACATGATTAGTCAATGTAATCTTCTATAAATATCCCAAACACAAGCGAAATAAATATGAATTGCCAGGGCAAACAATTTATAGAGAGATGTATGGATGAATACAATTTATTTTGATATTATTTTGGAACTTTTCTGTAAATGAATTTTATGGCTAGTAGAAAAAGAGATGGCTAGCTCTATGGGTTCAGTGTATACTGCAACCAGAAGATAAAACTACATCAGTGATGTCAAATATATGAAAAAAGGGATGGAACATGTTCACCTAGCTTAAAGCTAACTACCAGAAAGAGGATAAACTTTTGTTTATGCATGGTGTGAGATTTTTGTACTTCGAGATAGAAGAGTTCATTCTCTGTTTATAGTATGTTTCAAGGGAAATAACTCTTGAATATACTGAAATAGAAAAGAAATTAAATTCTTTCCATTTTATTCTCTTTTAATAGTTCATCGAGTCGCCTTCACTGATTTTCATGTCGAATGGAAATTACCCACAGAGGTTTACATGTTAAGCGATTCAACACCATCCAAAATTGTCCGCTCTGTCAGTCAGTCACTAGGATTTCAAAAAAGTAAGTCTTTATTGTTTGTATTTATCTTTTCATTAATGATTTTTTTTTTTTTTTTCCAGATTTTATCTCAGAATGTGTGCTTGCTTGTTTCATCACCCACGGGCTTTCCATAAAATCAAATGTCAATCATAATCATAATGTTTTTGACATTTTATTTTAAAATTGATTCTCTGTGTCCAGCTTGGTTTGGCTTTATCAGATGATTGTTTTTTGGGTTTTTTTTTTTAAGCAGAATTTTCTAAAACATGGAAAAATAATATTAAAATAAAATCACAAAAAAATACAAATGTTTTTCTCCGTTGGATCATTTAACTAAGAACAGCAATAGCACAACGGTGCTAATTCCTTGGTGCAAGCTGCTTTTAAAATGACATGGTCAAAATGATATACTTAAAAAAAAAAATATTAGACATATATTTATTCATATGTTCTATGTATAAACCTTTCATTTTTATATTTTAGTAAAAAAAAAAACAAGAAGATTCCTCTATTAAGGTTTAATTTAAGAATGAGAAAACGTTTTTTTTTTTTTGTTGTTGCAATATTTTTGGCCTACTATAAGTGTATGATTACAAAGATTTGGACGATTATATTAACAGCCAAGGGTGATAAGAACAAACCAATCAGGTACCAGAATCGCTTTATAAAATATACCAAATCTTTTTTAATTCTTTAGTCATAACTTTTCATTGGGTTAAAGAATTATGTTTCTATGATTCTGACTGGATTAATACTACCATTTATATTTTTTACCTAAATAACTCCTTAAGTCTGTGAACAAAGCGTTCAACATACTAGAATAGTAATTAAAAAGATTCTGCTTATTTTAGAAGCATGAGGACATGTGTTGCATGAAGAGAAATTGTATTCAAAAAACTTGATTCAAAAAAGAGGGTGGAGATAGCAGACATGATTAGCCAATGTAATCTATATAATTATAAAACTCAAATGACCTTGTAACGAGTGATGTAACCCACTTTCCGGTTTACGTCATCTGGTTGCACATGCGCGCATAAACATTAACCCATAACAACGTAAACAAATAAACATAAATCGCTTCTTTTGCAAATTTTGACCTGTGCACTGAAATATTAACGTTATTATTTTCAAATTATTATTTAACATGGGAAAAGTGGGGGTGTTTTGCAACTATTCTTTATTACAACTATACTGTCGCTATTTTCTTACAACTAAACAACTTTAACCCGTTGACAAACATAAGAACAATTGTAGTAAACCAAGACTACTAATACTCTCTAACGTCCCTTTTCCTTCCTTCCTTCCTTATTTTTTGTTTACATTTCTAGATACAAAATAGTTGTGTGAATGTGTTGACACATTTACTAATCTGTTTCAATATTAGTTTTATTTTATTTTATTTATTTAGGTTTTATTTTTTTGCTTCAGGTTTTATTAAATTTTTTTTAGATTTTAAGTTTCTATAACTTGGTTGAAGGATTCCAATATGGGTTTTTCCTTCTTATATTTCTCATCAGTAGGTTCAGGTGCATTTTTGCTGCTAAATGACTTTCGCCGGTGTTCGATTCGTAGGAAAATCATGTTTAATTTTAGATTTTTGAGCGATTATTCAGAAAAATAAATAACTTTACACAAATAAGGAGGATTTTTTTTTCATGTTTGAGTGATCCATCCGTGATTTTTCATTTTAATATATTTTCATAGAAATGTTTCTGTTATGTCAAAAAAAAAAAAAAAAACTATTTTCTTTATGTCACAAGTATCACGCTCATACATGAATTCCATAGCTAATATAACATACTGACCCAACGAGTCATGGTTAGTCTAGTTTTATATAAATCTCCCAAACACAATTGAAATAAATATAAATTGCTAGCGCAAACAATTTATAGAGAGATGTATGGATGAATAGGATTTATTTTGATATTATTTTGGAACTATTCTGTGAATGAATTTTATGGCCAGTAAAAAAAGTAATATGTTGAGATGGCTAGCTCTCTGGGGATTCAGAGTATACTGTAACCAGAAGACAAAACTGCATGAGCGATGTCAAATATACGGAAAAATGTAGAGAGGGACGGATTATGTTCACCTAGCTTAAAGCTCGCTACCATGTCAAAAAAAACAGGATAAACTTTTGTTTATTTGCAATTCAAAGCTTCTCTGACTGGATTTATACTGCTAATTTTTGCTTGAGACAACTATAGTTCATATTTGTGATTGGGTAATTTTCTTTGCTCTATAATAGAATTATTTATTTTGTCATTCCTTTTTGGATCATTTTTCTATTACATGAATGAATCTCCACTCAAGAATTTTATTTGCTTAATTTTTATTGAAATAAATAAAATCCCTGTTGGAGACGCCCCTCCATGGGATTAATGGACTAACTCATGACGTCACTTCCGGTAATGAGTATCGGTGCCGGCAGTCAGAGATTGGTACACAGATAAGCAGGTCATGTGCAAAAACGCCCAACAGTCAAGAAATGGTATTGCTCAACCCACCTTGCCTGTAATATATGTGAATACATGTTTGTTTCTAAGAGTCCCGTGTTCCTTTCGTTTTTATTACGGTTGAACACCATAACAACCCCCCCTAAGAAATAAGAACATGACATCATTCAAATCATGTGATACAATCTCTGCACATCATCTTTCTATTACATAGTCATACTAAAACGTTGTATGTTAAACCCAAACGGTTACATATTAAATGGTCATCAGCACCAATCCAGACTTGTCACATTGCTTTCTTTGAACGGGCACCCAGATTAACGTATATTACATTGCTTTGTTCTACGGAACCAGATTAAACGTAGCATATATTGGAGAATGATGTTTATATGACTGATGTATATATTTTACTATTTGGGCTTTTATATACGTATTTATGTTGTGTTGCATCATCATGTGTTTGAGGCCCTGTCGGTGGGGCATTAGAATACGCCGACTGCCCCCCTGCAGAGGGTAAAAGTCCCTCAATGGGGGTCCTGGATATGACCTTAAACTATATCCAGTGGTGAGGCGCCAGCTTGTGGGCTTTGGGGAGTGTGGAGCCACCCTTTAATTACCCTTGCTCCCAGGTCCACTCTGACCCGGAGTGGTAGTACCTGTTAGGGTCCCAACTATGGGTTAAATAGAAACCGATGTGAAAACAACAAATATATTCTATTAAAAACATTTTTCTTAAATCTTTGGATTCGGCATTAAATAACCCGAAAAGGGTTGATATGCCGTAAAACAAAAGCAACCAACCAAAAATCATGTGTTTGAGTGTGTGTACGTGTCACTAAATGTCTATTGTAGTGGTTCTTCACTTTCTGAACCATATGTTATGTCTTACAGTCTATTTACGGCCTGTGATCAATCTTATGCAGATGTGTGTGAACATACCTTTTCAACTGCGTCATTGGTCTTCTGTCTTTTGGTTCCCCTGAGAACGTCATCTGTTCTTGGATGGAAACTGAAACCTGTTGGACGAAGATATTTCAAACTCTAAGACGATGATTGATTTTATATAGTTTTTATTTCACTTCCCAGGTGTTGTTCGCAGAAGAAATGGAAAGTGAATATCTGCTTGTGGGTTTCTCTTAGTCTGTATTTTGAGACACGTCAGCTCCTTCCCTTGAGGGTGGAGGGTAGGGGAGAGACAACCATAAACCTGTCCACTCTGCTTGACGTCCGAATTTCAACTCCAACTCTATGTCTAGCTAACTAGAACACATGACAGACAGACACCTCAACTTCCGATCAGCTGTTCTAGAGCTTCTGGTGCAACTTGTCCAGTTTACAGTTTTTACATGTTTTGACAACTTTATCGAAACATAGTTCCATATCTCTTGTTTACTTCCAATTAGATAGATATACATAGATCAGTAGATATATAGATAGGTACACTGATAATTAGATAATTTACTTTTCTGCTCGCCAACTATATAACCTTGTTAACTGCGTATGGATAATGATATATCTAATCTGATCTGTGATATCATTCACCTGAAGTAGGTTGTCGTCTTATTTTCTTCTATATATGTCTTTTGCAGCTGGCACTAAACTGAGTCGTGGCTATTGTGATGAAGCGAAAATGGATGATAAACCACCGGACATTACACATTTGGTTTTTGTGGTTCACGGCATTGGTCAGAAAATGGATACGGGTAACATTATAAGACGTTCAAATGAGTAAGAATGGCTATTGCTTCTTTAGCTGTTGTTTTTATTGTAAATAATTTATCTTTGCAGCATTCTTTGCTTTTGTGTATTTGCCATTTAGGGTGTGACTTGAGAATTATTCGGGAAGGATGGTTAGACAATAGGTATCTGAATATTAAACACTTTCTTATCATCTGTCACACCTGAATACCAAATGTTCTTTTTTGTTTGTTTGTTTTTTTTTAAACTCTTAAATAATCTACATTTTAGATCAGGGGGTCCAAACTACAACTACAACTTGTGGGCCAGATCTGGCCCACCAAAGTCCTTAATCTGGCTTGTGGAGCTCTCATGGAAAACAAAAAATATTCAGAAAAAAAATTTTTTAAATGAAAATATGAAAATTGTATGGTGGTTTTTCTTTTTGTTCAGAAAATGATTAAAAGAATGAGGTTTTGGAGAACAAATTTCACTAAAAAGAAAAGCTAATAAGCTAAACCATATAAAACACGTTCAGTTCAATTTTTTTTTTGTTGGCCTGCATGGCTCTAAAAATCACCAACATCTTGTATTTTATAATATATTTTTGAAATCAACTTAAAAATAGTATTAATGTAGAAAATATTTAAAAAAATTAATTGTACATATTCAGAAATAATAAAAGAATGAATTTAAAGCCCATTTTGGGGTCTTGTCTGGTGACATTTTTAAGAGAATTTGATCTGTCTATTTCAACATGTATTTATATTCTGTGAGAGTCTATTATCATCATCATGAGTCACAGCTTTCGCTTGGTGACTTATTTTTCGCCATTCCTTCTGACCCAGGAAAAGTTAGTTGATAGATGATTAACTGTGGAGAGATGGCCAATCAAAAACATTTTCTTTCCACCTTCTCCTTGTCTTTTCTTTGCCTCTTTTGCCTTTCAATAAACCCTCAACGCATAACTTTGACAGACCAGTGGTTGATTGTTTGACATGGTCAAAAAGTTTCAGGGTTTTACTTTTGATTTTATCAAATAGAAGGGGTAGGGAAGTAGTTTGACGGAGGGTGAATATTTGTTGGTTTTTTTTTTTTTTTTCAATCAGACAATGTCCCGTAATGAAATGCATTACCTGATTTTGAAACACCTCAGTGTGATTGGCTAGTTGTTTCGTCCATGTGATACAATGAAGGCCATATAAAACTATGGGAGGATATAAATAAACTTTTACTTTAACAGTTTTCAGCAGCCTTTTTGATTTTAGGATGATGCTGTGTTTTTAGAAAGCCGCCCAACCCAGCCCGATTTTGTGTTTCAATGTTGTCTTGTGATCACTGGAGAAAGTTTATGCCCTAAATAAATGAACTGGGTGACGTGTTTGATGGGTTTACTGTGAATAGTCATGTTTAGGTTAAACTGTGATTTAGCTGTAGACGTACATTCTGTTTTCTCTAGGTTTATTTCTAATCCGATCTCCTTTGCATTCTTTGCTAATACATTGACAAAAACTTGAAGTTTATGTGTGAATTCATTAACAAGAACAATGTCATAAGCATAGGAGAGGTTGGGGAGGATTTGTCCACCTATAGAAAAACCGTTTTGGCAAGTCTCTTTTGTCTTAACAGGGCTCTACATTGCGAGTGAAACGGTCGGATTTGCAAGTGATTTTTCAAAGTGGTGACTAGAAATAATGAAACGCTTATCTTTTAGCGATTGCATTTCTTTCATTGACAAACTTCCAAAGCTCACTACTAAGTGAAAAATATCTTTTCAACTTTGTGAAAGCATACCTTCTTGCTTAATGCCTTTATTGATGCTTACAGAGTGGCTAAACACAAAGTCAGTTTTTATAAAAAGCCTGTTATCCGTCGTAAAGTGATTTTAGAAGATTAATGTAGTTTTTGTTGAAGTGGTTTTGTCTAATTTGATACAATTGAAAGCTTTTATAAAATCGATAAAAATGATCTATAATGGTTTATTAAACTCGATTGATTTTTCAACCAAGTGGCTAAGAGCAAAAGTCTGTTCAATTCTGTCCCTGCCAGGTTGATAGGCCACTTGGGAATTATATATACTAGTTAATATATACACCCAGGGGTCATAGTATATGATTACCTCACCTCCCCAAAAAAGGTGAAGGTAATGCTTGCAGGAACGATATCATAATGAATATTTACTTACCCACTACAGAAATGACTTCTGAAGAAAATCTGTCACATTTCAGATGATGTAGTTTAAATAATGACCTGGCTAGATATGGGTTTGTTTGGAAGTCAATTTCTAAAAGCTGCTTAGCACATACCAGCATGTACAATGCACACTTAATCAAATGTAATTATAAGGATGATAATTGGCAACCGTTTTTTTACATTATTGGAGAGCTCAATGCATTAATGGGGAGAAAATTTACTTAAAAACTCAAGAAAGAAATTTCAAATAGAAGTTTAGTTTAACTAGGAATCAAATTGAGATTATAAAATATGATTTCAATCACAAAACAAGTGGATTTAGTTGAAAATGTTTTGATTAGATTTTCTTTATTTCTTTGCAGATTACGTGATACAGTTGATCGTTTAAAAAATAAGTATTTTCCTAAACTCGATAATACAAACCAAAGAGTTGAATTCCTTCCAGTTGAATGGAGATCGAATCTTCAACTTGATGGTGGTGAGTTCTATTTTTTTTCTTTCTTTTCTATGAGTAAACTTAAGATGCATTCAAACTGAATCAGAACTTATTGGCAATAAAATGTGTAATGCTATATAAAAACAATAGTGACATAACTGTTATTGTTAAGATTGTCTGCTTTTTTGGACTTCCAGTTTCTGCTCCACAAACAGGATGACGCTGACACGCGTTTTCCCATTTTCATTAATGATTATCTTCCTCTCAGATAATATAAAACCTTCTCACCGCCCTCTTTTCTCCTGTTAAGAATAGCTTTTCCATGAATTACCATTCTCTTCATCTTAAGTATCCTTCTTTTTATTTCATATTTTGCGATGATTTTTAATGATATTTGTATTCATCTCTGAGTTGTATGATGGTATAAGGACTATATTTTCTATCATGACAACGAAGCATGTAAGAATAATCAAAAAAATATAGGCATTCACTTATATTATAAGTAAAATATAAAAAAATGAGAAAGAAAAAGTATGATTGTGGACTGAATATGTCCTTTGGTCATTGGAATGTAACTTAACAGTATGTGTGTGTGTATGTATATGTATGTATGTATGTATGTATATACATATGTATATATATGTGTGTATGTATATATATATATGTATGTATGTATGTATATATATATATTTGGGGTGGAGAGGGCTCCCGTAAACCGTGGTGAAGGCAACCTGTTTAGGAGAAGCAAATCTCTGATTTAAAAAACCATAAAGCGGTAGACCATTACCCACATTAAGCTGGTCTGCAGTTTAATTTGTTGCTGGCTATCTTGCTCTTGCTTGTTGCTGGATCTCAACATTTTGAACCGAGAGAGAGACTTAGCTGTCGTACAAAGCTAAGACTCTGTAACATCATATTTGTATAGATACTCCCTCAGGCATTTGGGCTCATGGATTTTAAATGTCTGAGGGAGTGGCACTCGTCTGACAAGACGTTGCAATCATCATATATATATATATATATATATATATACCAATCCTGCAATAAATAAGAAAAGTTTACTAGACAAAAGCAAATGTAAACTTCAATCTAACATAAATATTAATATTTATTTCTTATTAATCCCAACAAAATAAAAAGGTTCAATACGACGACAATAGTAAATAGAGCTTGACACAAGAAGCATAAATGAAAACTGTAAATTAAAATTTACATGTAAAATTTATTTTTTGACAGAATACCTCAAATAATGATACTTAATAAATCCTTATTCCACGGAGTTTCAAAGAATGCAGAATTTTTCTTTTCAGAGAAATATATTAGTATATTTATACATATAGCAAAGTTAAAAATTGGCTGGTTTTAGCATTGTTTTTTTTTTTTTTTACACGGTGGTCACCACTTATCAAGGCCCGGAAGCCACTCAGGGATAAGGGTTATTGCAAGAACAGTACGTTAGTGTGGAGATTTAATGAAGTGTTTACTTAATGGGGGGGGCGGTTCATTAGGAATTTGTTTACGTTGGACTTGAAGACATCCAGGTTGTAGTCAGGTGGGAAGCAGGCAGACGGAACAGAGTTCCACAGGCGTGCAGTTCTAAGAAAGAAGCTTTGTTCATGGAATCTACGTTTTGATTTAGGCACATAAAGAGTGGGGAATATTTTTGACAGTGGAGTCAGCTAGACGGGTGTTTTTTGTGAAAGATTGGCGAGGGGGGACCAGAGATTGGAGTTCAGACGAGCACCTTCCATGGAAATAACGATAAAACAAAAATAGGCTCGCAACGTCTCTTCTGTGGGAGAGAGGTTGCCGGGAAGAGAAAAGGGCATCCCCCACTAAGCCACAAAGTCTGTTTTGTATTCTGTCAAGGCAGGATAGGCTGTTTTTAGCAGCTCCTGCCCAGATATGGCAGCAGTATTCCATCCTTGGACGTACTTGGCTTTTATATAGATAGAGAATTGCATCAGTAGTGAGATATCTTCTGGAGCGGTAGAAGGATTCCACCATCTTTCCAGCGACCTTGGCAACAGACTTAATGTACATGTTCCATTTCAGATCAGGAGTAAAGGACAAACCCAGAAGCTTGTCAAAACACGGGGCTTCTCCTAGACGAGAGCCATCCATTTCAATTGATGCCAGATGGGGATCAGAGCGTTGATGATGTAGAGATAGGAGTTTGGTTTTAGATGCATGAAAGGTAACCAGCCACGTCTTCCCCCACTGAACCACGCGCTCGAGATCCGAGGAGAGAGAATCAGAGAGAACTTTGTCATTTACAGCCTTTGATGTGTTGCCGTAGATGGTTGTCATCAGCATAGATGTCAACGAATGATTTAAGTATGTGTTTAGGGAGATCAGTTATACTCTAAAGGTCAGAGGTGATCTAAAAGCAGAAGTCAATGAAACCACTTGACTCTTGTGAAATTTTTTTTTTTTTTTTTTTTTAAATAATTAACAAATTTCAAGATCATTGAAATGTATTCTGTGAAAGTGACTGTTTGATCAAAACCATCTAAAAATCTTAATAAACTAATCATAACGAATCAATTCTTTTGTTCATATTAGTCTAGTATACATCTTCAGCAATCAATTCAACAGTATCTTTGTTGCTGTCCAGCCGAGGTATGGTACTGTTCAGTCCTAGGAGATCCACCTTCCCAGACTCCACCTTCTTTCTGAGAAAGGGTTAGTTTAGTGCTGTCTGAGGCAACCTTACCCAGAAATGCTGATGGGGCTACTAAGGCAATTTTTGTAGGCCAGAGTATGCTGCCTTTTCAGAACCATGCCTGACCTTTGTTTAGCCACCTGCAAAGACTAAATATAAAAAAAAATAAAATAAAAAGTAAGAAATCTATTTCTAATGAATCAGTTATGGATAAGATGATAATGAATGCAGTATAATAATTTATTGATGTCATTTTCAAGTAAGGATGAAGATTGATAGATCACGAAGTACACAATGAATCCTTTTAGTTCATCCAGACATTTTTACATTTCTGGTGTCATGTCTACCTGACTTCTCACTTGTCGCACAACAGAGAGGCCAGCAACTGAGGGAGTGCAATCTGATCTCTCTGTTGATGGTGTCCAAGCGGGTTAGTTCTGGACCCTGCAAAACTTAGGCTGTTGGACTTAACAAAATCTTTTTGTTAACAGACTAATGTTTTTGACTTAAAAAAAGATAAACGTACAAGTCTGCTAATAAACATTTGCTTTTATTCACTTCAAACAAGATAAATTGCCACTGAGACATAAGACGCTGTAATTGTTGAAGGAAAAGAATTTTTTCTTTGTTATTTTTAGTATTGTATTTGTGTCTTAGTGCTTTTACTATTTGAAACAGAATCTCTAAAAATTAAGTTAATTACAGAAGATTGTAATGCAATGATTTTCAAAGTAATATTTTGTGCCAGTTGGAAAAAAAAAATGGAATTGATTTTCATGCTATAGATTTGATTCAAAATGTCTTTATGAAACAAGTTATTATCCATCCAGTCTCGAATGCTTAATCGCATTTGGTTAATAGTTTTAATTCTGAGTTGAATAAATTATTGTGCTATTCATATTATTTGAATTCTTCGGAATATTGTCCTCATCTTAATTTGCACAATGTTTCAGTCGATGTAACCTCCAACCATCTTCAGGTCTATCTTGTCAAATTTAGGAATTTATCTTTCGAATTCAGGAATCTTTCTGTTGAATTCGAGAATCTTTCTGTCAAATCCTCGAATCTGCATAAAATTTTGAAATGGAATCCTTTATTTATTCCTCCAGGGTAACATGCTTTCATTCCGTCAGCCATGACTGGGTAGAAGTCCTAAGTAATTCGCAATTGTATTTTTGGGTTTCCTGCACTGAGGATTGAACTTTCAATCTCCAGGAATGGCACAATGCATAGAGTATTTTGTAAAATTCAATCGTCAGTACGAGCAACCTAAAAATACAATTGCAAATTATTTATGACTTCTATCCAGTCATGGCTGACGGAACGAGAGCATGCTACCGCCATGAATTACATAAAGGGGTCCGTTCAAAATTCTATGCTGATTCACAAGTTTGACAAGATGCATCTGAAGAAGATTGAAGGTTATATCAACCGAAACATTGTGCAAATAACACTCAAGATGAGAACAGTAGTCTGAAGAATCCAAATAATATGAATAATCAATCCTCATCTCAAAAATTCAGAACTGAAATATTGTGTTAGTTTATTAATTTAATTGTTTACCTTATTGCATTTAAGTGTGATTCTAATCTAACTTGCTCTTTTCTTTTTCATTCTCAGATACTGTTGAACATATTACACCACAGAAAGTGAAAGGCCTTCGAACCATCTTAAATAGTAGTGCTATGGATATTTTATACTATACTAGTCCTCTTTATCGCTCAGAGGTAAGTTATCAAAATATACTAGCATGTTCCGAATATTTTAAGATGAGGATTGATAATTTCAGTTATTTGGGTTACAATTCTCATCTCCATGTTAGAACAATCAGGGAAGTTGGATGCAGGGAGAGACTTCCAAAGTCTAGCATTCCAAGAGAAGAAATTTTCAGAATAGAAGGCTTTCCAGCATCAAGGGGGCCCTATAGTGAAAGTGTGAGATTTTGCTGCTTGTTGCGTTAGTCAGGGAGGGATATTTACATCGAGGGGGCATCAGTGTGATGAGTTTATCTGACAACATTTTATATTATAAAACAAGTAAAAGGGTGCAACATTGGGGCGATGGGACAGGGGTTGGAACTTGGTTGACTGTGGGGTACCTGTTAGATTGGAGACTCTTTTTTGGGTTCTGTTTAATAGAGAGAGACTAGTGGTTGACGCATCAATGCAATATTTCATGCATGGGTGAATGGTGTCTTTATAGAGTTATAGGATCAGAGCTTTATGTTGCGAGTAGAACAGTCGCATTTGCGAGTGATTTTTCAAAGTGGTGACTAGAAATAATAAAGTGCTTATCTTTTTGCCGATTGTGTTTTTTCACTGACAATCTTCCAAAGCTTATAACTGAGAAAAAAATGTCTTTTCAACCTTTGCTTGTTTTATTAAAAACAAATTTTAAAAAATTATTCAAACAATAAAAAGTTTAATAGAACAATATACTTTTTTTATTTTTTTTTTATTTAACGAAGGTTGTTTAAAAAAACATCTAAAGAATGTTATTACTTTCAAGTCTTAACATAAAATGTTGTGCATATTTAGAATTACAGTTATTTAAAAAAAATAAACAGAAAAATCTTTATGATGTACATTCTTGTCATGGAACGAAAATGCCCTATTCCAAAAATCATGTGGGTTTAGCTAGTAAACAAAAATCGTTAGTTGCCAAAGGTTAACTAAAGATAAATTTGTACATAGAGCCCTGAGGATACTGTCAAGTGTTAGTATTTTTTTTTTCTTGTGCAGTAAAGGGGATCCCACATTCTTTGCAGCAGCCTTGGCCATGTCTTCTATGTATTTTTTCCAATTCATGTTAGCTGTGCATGTTAGATGGAGGATTTTGAATGATGAACTCTTAGTCTTTCAGGATATGATTAGGTGGATTTGTGGTGTGTGTTTTGAAAGTAGTTAATCCTGACTTGCTACTATTGAAGATGAAGGTGCCTGATATGAACATGGACAAAGCTCTGCTTAAAGAAATAGATGTATACACATTCCAGTTGAAGATAATTGAGGAAAAGGAAAGCAGGCAAAAAAAAAAAAAAAATCGACTTTTAGCAATGGTGCATCAAAACTGATGTAAATAATAGAATTTCTTTTTAAAAAACTCAGTTTGTACTGTCATGTCCAACTTAAAACCTATATCTAAATGTGGAAAAGAAAAAGGATTCAGTCTCATCCCCCTTCTCTCTTCAACAAAGAATACAAGCAGAATTGCCCATCTCAGGATGTGTTGATAATAATGAAATACCTTTGAACCATTAGTAAGTACAAATTATAGGTAAACACATTTTAAGTTGATTTTATGGGTCCTTTAATTAAAAAAAAAAAACGGTAAATATGTGTCAGACATGGCCTAAAAATAAAAATAATACTGATTTATTTCTCTTGTACCAAAGCAGGGAGAGTTATTTGCCTTTGTAGTAAAAAACAAAAACGTTGGTCATGACAGTTTGGGAGGTAAACGAAAGTGCCTTATCCATCACAGATTTTAATCATAATACATTCAGTGGCTCCTACATTACCATTTAATCTATAAGTTTTTTTTATTTATTTATTTTTTTTTTAATCTTTTAATGGTTCTACTTTGTCCTGTGATCATTTTTGTTTTTTTATTAAACCAACAACGACAGCTATTATCAGATGTAACAACATGTATTATGTTGGCTGTCTTAATAGCTAAATGTTTGCTTGTGGAGGGATGGGGGGGGGGGAATCAGCTCTCCCAAAAGGGGCATTCTGAATTAGAACAAAAAAATAAAAAATGAGTTCTCCTTCATTGACCGAGGACAAAGTTGAAGTGTAGTATCATCAGAACAGAAACTATGCCTTGCTCCGAGCCAACAAGGTCCTGGATATGACCTAAAACTATATCTGATAGTGAGGCCCCACCTTGCGGGCTTTGGGGAGTGTGGAGCCACCCTTTAATTACCATTGCTCCCAGGTCCACTCTGACCTGGAGTGGTAGTACCTGTTAGGGTCCCAACTATGGGTTAAATAGAATCTGACTTTAAAAAAAAATATACTCCATTAAAAATCGTTCCTCAAAATAACTAGATTCAGCATTAAATAAACTGAAAAAGGTTGATATGCCGTAAAACAAAGACCAACCAACCTAGCCAACAAGTTCATTGCTCCAGTTTGTGACGAACAATAATACATCTATCGTAGTGGAATGCAGATGTTATTTGCCATAAAAAATAAAATGACAGGAAACAAGATCCACATAGCTTTAGTATTATATAGATATAGATTTAAAATATTTTAACATGGCTGTCTTTTCAATCTGAAACTATCATGTTTTAAAATAATAATCTCTTATATTTAAAATCATTACATGCACAGGGACAGACATAAACCACAGTTTTAGTAGTATATTGATTAGCTATACTTACCATCTTTTGCCGGAAAGTTTTTTTTTTTTTTACTTAAATCTTTTATTTTAAACTATACTGGTGTTTTCATTAAATTATTACTTTTGATGATTGTGCATTATAATTTAATTTTAAAAAATTCATTTTAAGTAAAAATAAAAGCGGTTACATAATAACGCGTTATGTTGAAATTTGTAAAAGTTCCAAAAATTATGAAAAATGATAGAGTAGAAAAATAATTACAAAAAAAAAATTATTAAATAAAGCTGTTTTATTGGTTTCTCTTTTATTGTGGCCAATTGCTGTATGACAAACTGGCTTAAATCCCTGCTTTCAATCAGATGCTGCTATTTCAAATTAGAAAATGGCAAAGTAAGAATATATAAAAGCAACTTTTAGATTTTTTATGAATTTCGACGTAACATGTCAGTACGCAATAGTGTTTTTACATAAAATACATTTTTTTTATCCAATTATAATGCACAAGTATCTTATTTATTTTTTTAAAGTAAAATTCTGAAAGTTAATTTTTTTGGTTTTGTCATTAAATATTTAATTGAACTGAACTTAAACTTATAAATAATTTTAAGATCTTTTAACACAGTTTGCTGGAAACATTGTTTTGTGTAAATGAAGGAAAAATTATAAAAGGCAATACCATGCAGAAGTGTGACAGATATATACAAACTGAATCAAAGTAAAACATAAGAGCGGAATCAGCTTTTCTTAATACAATGTGTATAAATATTTTTGTTTTTATAATCTTGTTATATTTCCACTTGTGCCACTGTTGTTTGGTGGAAGTTCCATATAATATGACTTTTTGGGAACAATTATTGAGTTTGATGCGGTAATTAATTAAATAAATAATTTAAAAACAATTTTTAAAACCCAATAAACTTAGGCCAAAAATATCCACTCTATTAAAATAGTTAAAGTATACAGCAAACAAATATTTGTACAATAACTCGTACAGCAAAGTTGTCTCCCTTTCATCAATTGATTTAACTAGAATATAGGATTAATAAAATTTAAAATAAAAATCTCTACTTATATATAAACTAGCCTGGGTGCCCGGCATTGCCCAGGTGTACAGATGTGTGTGTTGAGCAAAAAAAAAAAAAAAAAACTTGTAGTAGGCAGGCAGGCTCGAACCCGTGCCACGAAGGCGGAAAAGAAAGTGAAAGAAAATCTGACGTCTTAGTTGATGTCTCTATGACGCGACCAGAAGTCAAAAGCATTGAAATTAACCAAAGTCAATTCAACGGTGATGATGACTTGCTAAAATGTCAGTGAAAAAAATCGACCCCTTCTTGTACAAAACGGCCGAGTTTAGAGTGAAGGAATTAATGTTTTTTGGCAAATTTTTCAATATTTATTGTCAGAGACATTGAGCTTCAAAATAATACCGATCTTTTCAGGATCCATCGCTTTGTAGAAAGTTTGTGCAAGACCTACATACATACATGCATGTAAGATTTAGATTATAGAAGGCACATTTGTGTGTGTGTGTGTGTGTGTGTGTGAGTAAGTTTGTTCCCTATGGAGTCCAAAATGTCTGGGCCAATTTTTTGGAAATTTCACACAAATATACTTGGAGGGTTCTTAGATAGGTTTTGCATCTAAATGCCTCCAATAAGTATTGAAAATCGATAATAAAAAAAAATCTAATTAAAGAAGAAACAATCCAATTTTAACCAAATTTAACACCTTTATACAGCCTAACATCCCAAGTATACTTGAGAAGTTTTATCCTCACATAAACAAGTGTCCGGTGTATAAAATCAACAGTAGGTTCTTTGATAAGATGGGGAGGTGTTTGAAATGAATGTTTCTGTTCAGAACACAATCGAACCATGATACTTCGCTTTTGTATTTTAAACTTTAATTCAAGCTATTATATATAAAAATAATTTTATAAAATTAACAGTATATTCTCTATAGTGCAATGTAGACTACAATGTATTGTGGACTAAGTTATGCTACTCCTCCCTTCCCCCTCGATGATAGGTCCCCAACTAGCGCAATCAATCAATTTCATTAACAAATAGGTAATTTCATTGATTTTGATGATAATAAAAGATCCTAATTCAATCCCGGGAAACGTTGGGTGTTCCTGCTATTAAAATTATAAATACACATAATAAAAAATTCAAAATATTAATACTAATTTTACATTGCTAAGCTTAAAAGAATAACCATGTGTTTGAAACAAAATTAAACAAAAGAAAATGTAGTTTCAATTTCTACTGCTGAATTGCTTTCATTTATAATGGCCTCTATATGCATGTTTGAATTAAAGTTGAACACACATCTGATGAAGGAAAATGTTCCCGAAATATATCAATACGCAATTTCCATCAGACCAAACTAGCGCAAGTGAGAATATAATATAAAGTAATAAGAGTGTAACAAAAATAAACATATACTTATTATACTTATCAAAAGGTTGCATCTGCATAATTTTGTTAAGCTAATATTGTTTTAATCTTCACTTTGTATGTAACAAGCTTCCAAAACTTTCAATTTGTTATATACGTGAGTGTTTTCTACGAATTTTCTAACCCAGCAAATAAATGAAATGCATAAGAATTATTGCAAAAATATTGCCGCGATTTAATAGAATCATGCAAAAAAACTTTAAAGTAATGAATCTAACATATGAATTTAACTATTTTTTTTTTTTTTTTTTTTTAATTTTTATCGCCTGATAATATTTTAAAATTGTTTTTTTTTTTGTGTGTGTCTGTTTTGTGTACAGATAACACATGGCCTGCAATCAGAATTGAACCGTATCTATTCCATGTTCTGTGTCCGCAATCCCTATTTTCATTCAAGCTCAGGTAAAGTCTCGATTGCTGCTCATTCATTGGGTAAGAACCATTTCTTTCCTTTTACTATTTCTTTTTAGTCAGTTAACACAGAAATTCTTTAAAAATGTTCACTAAATTTTAATGTTTTACAAATAGAAATTTAAAAATTAATTGAAGATGATAACCATCCTTGTTAAGTGTGAAGTTTAATTTAAAAATAATCAACACAAAAGAAGATAACTCTGTTGGATAACTATACATATATATATATATATATATATATATATATATATATATATATATCTATATATATCTCAGAATCCTGAGGTGAATAGGAACACAGATTAATTAATCATGAGGTATCGAGTCTTACAGAATATTTTTTTTTGTATAAGACAATCCAAGCAAAAAAAGAGAATAGCTCAATATACTTGATAGAGCAAGTGGAATTTATAGTTTCTTTGTTTAAATTTCATTCAGAAAAAAACATCAATTTTCCGCATAGAAATTTATTGTTTGAATAAAGAATACATTTCATATTTTTCATTTTTTATATTTATACTAGCGGGGGTACCGGGCGTTGCTCGGGTGTTTGGAGGTGTGTGTAGGGGGTGGGGGTTAAAGAACTTCTTAAAAAATCGGAAAAACACAAACAAAAAAAACAGCCGACGAACGTAAAACTTTTTTTTTTTTAAATCGGAAAAACAAACCCCCTTCCCCGAAGAAAAGGACGGCGTTACCCGGGTGTTTGGAGGTGTGTATGTAAGGAGGGGGAGGGGGGGGGCAAAGAATAAGCGAATTAATAACCCTGTTTAAACTTTTTTAAAAAATCAGAGAAAACAAAACAAATAAAATCGAGAAAAAAAAGTATAACTGATAACTGGGATTGAACCTGAAATTAACGTTTTTTTGGCCAATTCTTTGATATTTTTCGGGCGAAGGATGGGGCTTTTATATGAGACCAAATTTGTGAATTTTTGTTCTGTCTGTCGAAAGTTTTTAGGGGACACACAAACACACATACATACATACACACATTTTCGCTTTTATATATATAGATAAAATGTATTCTTTATTCAAACAATAAATTTCTACTCTGAAAATTGATGTTTTTTCTGAATGAAATTTAAACAAAGAAACTATATATACATATATATATATATATATATATATATATATATATATATATACACAAGTTTATATGTACATTATCAAACTCCCCACATTTTAACAGATGAGATTTCCCAACTGCCAGAGATGCAATGCAAAATAAAGTTATTTTCTAAATTTAATCTGAGGTTGTTGTTGAGCATCATTCATTAATTTCAAATGAATCAAATGATTTTTGTTGATATTTGTTTCTACGATATCGTTCGAGTTAGTACTCGGTGTCTTTCAACAAAGAATTCTATTAAGAGGCACCATAGGAAGGTTGCCAGCATCCATCAGCATGGCAGCAATATACAACAGATAAAGTATACATCTGTGGAATTTCCATGGGTCCCACTAATATACAAATCATTTTTGTCACCATCAAGTGGCACTGAAAGCAAGTAAGGTTTGTAATTTAAAAAAAAAATTCTGTACTATTTGGATTCTTCAAACTACTGGTCTAATCTTGAGTGCTATATCCACAACGTTTCGGCCGATGTAACCTCTGACCTTCTTCTGGTGTATCTTTTTGGACTCGAGAATATGCACGGAATTTTGAACGGAACCCTTTATAGCATGCTCTCGTTCTGTCGGCCATGGCCAGGTAGAAATCTTAAGCAATTCACAATTGTATTTTGAGTCTTGCTTAAACTGAGGATTGAACCTTTAACCTCCAGAAGAGTATCATTTATATATATGAATTTTACCTAGTACTTTATTCGTTATGCCAAAGGTCCTTGTGGACACATTTAACATTCAAATTCTTCAAGTTTGAGAAGACACCTGAAAAAGTCAGAGGTTACTTCAGTCAAAAGATTGTGATAATAATAACTTAGATGAGAACAGTAGTCTAAATAATCTAAATAATATTCATTATCAATCCTCATCTAAAAACTTCAGAAACATAATAATAATAATATTAATAATAATAGTAGTAGTAATAATAATAATAATAATAATAATAAAAGATAATAATAAAAAAATAATAATAATAAAAAATAATAATAATAATAATTAAAAAAAATAATAATGATAATAAAAATAATAATAATAAAAATAATAATAATAATAATAATAATAAAAAATAATAATAATAAAAAATAATGATAATTTTTAAAAAAATAATAATGATAATAAAAAATAATAATAATAAAAATAATAATAGTAAAAATAAAAATAATAATAATAATAATAAAAAATAATAATAATAATAAAAAATAATAATAATAAAAAATAATAAAAATAATAACAATAATAATAAAGAATAATAACAATAATAATAATAATAACGACAATAATAATATTAATAATAATAACAATAAAAATAATAATAACAATAATAATAATAAAAAAAAAAAGGAAAAGAGAAAAACTTATTTCACTTTTGTATTTGTCTTGCTTTCAATCCCATATAGTCCCGTTTATTTTAAATACATTTGATCTCTTTTTATAAATTATTTATATGAATAAGTTTGTTTTTTGTTTTTGTCCAGGTGCTGTGATTACATATGACATCATCATTAGTTGGAACCCCATCAAGCTTTATGACCAATTTGTGGCTTCTCTCATTGTAAGTGATACATAGATATTTTGGCCAATAACAAAATCTAAATTACATATATTTTATGGTAATAATTGCTCCAGACAATGTCTGAAGCCACTTTATGTAAGAAAATAACAAGAATAAAAAATGATTATCACAAAGAAAAGAGATGATTATTGGCCTTGTTTTTTTTTTTTTTTTTTTTTTCAAGCCGAGGCTATAGATAAGAAGGAAAACGGTCAACAAGAAGAGAATGCCTCCTATAAGTATATAAGTATTGAAAATCGATAATCGAAAAAAATCTAATTAAAGAAGAAACAGTCCAATTTTGTCCAAATTTAACACCTTTATGCAGCCACAAGTCTAGTTTTTTGAAAAATATTACTGGAATAGCAATTTGTGTTACAAAGAGTTTACAGAACAGCAACTTGATAGACACCACTCGATCAACGAGTCAAATGAGCTAAAATAAAGGAAGCAGGGAATAGATGAGATAATTCTGAAGAACACATAGCGTAATAGTATTCATAGGAAAGACTGAGACTAGCAACATCACATTTGCAAAGAAAAAAGTTGCAGAGAAAAAAGAAAGGGTAGAGCCAATCAAATTACGCATACGTTTCTTCACCTTATTCAGAACCCTCAAATAAGACAAAGATTCACCAACTCCAACTCGACAACGGTACTTTATACATGGTCTGATAGATTTGTAATAATAGATTAGATTTGAATTATCTCTACACCAGACTTCTATCATCTCTATCACAATAAATCAAATCAAATTTATTGACAAAAAATAGCAAATTGCAACAAGCCATATAAAATATCAGAAGATGTGATTATCTATATACTGCCTGGATGTTTTGTCAAAATGACTTGAATCCTGGATATGATATTGTTGTTATTACTGGTAAGCTGTTTCAAGAAACAGAAACACAGAGAATGGTGTCTTTCTCCGAATGAAATGAAAGCACCTGTGATATGTGGCCTGGGTTTGTAAACGGAATTAAAAATTATTCTTTTTTTAATTGTTTATAATGTTTTTTTTTTAATTTCAGAATTGTGGGTAATATACACTGAGTTTCAAAATAGGTGTCCAGGTAGCATATAGGATCAAATAAAGTAATGTAGTGACCATTAGCACTTAGAATATTATGATGCTTCTTACATATAGTCTGCAGATTTTTTTTTTTTTAAGAAATTTGAAAAAGAAAAAAAATCATACACATGCATACTTGAAATATTTTCTAGTGTTTTTTTTTTTTATTATTATTCAAGATGGAAACCAATATTTGATTACATGTACTTCCTCTTGATTTATATCTGAACAGTTTTTGCACACTTTGCAAAAAGAACAGATCCTCTAAATTGATCTTAACACAACCTTTTTCCTTGTGTACAGAGATATAATGCATTAATTTTTTTTTTTTTTTTTGTCAATGCCTTATTGTTAATCTTGGTTGATTTGTATAGGGTGATCCCTCTCCCAAAATGATATCTATGGAATTGTTAATAGAATTTATAATCTTTTCTACAATCTGAGCATATTGGCAAGATCAAAGTGTAGTATCTGTTCTGGCAGATGCTGCACTTAAGATAATTTGTACCAGTCAATGGAGGGGAAACCCTCTATACTGGGACAATTATTATTTTTGGTAACCAGAGTGACCCCTTTTAGGGGAGCTGGTTTTTACCTCACATTAAAAACGGCCTTGTGCCTAATTTGCTCAGTGGGGGAGCAAATAAATACCATCTGTTCCGGCAGATGCTGCACTTAAGATGATTTGTACCAGTCAATGGAGGGGAAACCCTCTATACTGGGACAATTATTATTTTTGGTAACCAGAGTGACCCTTTTAGGGGAGCTGGTTTTTACCTCACATTAAAAACGGCCTTGTGCCTAATTTGCTCAGTGGGGGAGCAAATAAACACCATCTGTTCCGGCAGATACTGCAAGCTATGACTAGCTATGACTAGCAAAGACCAGATGTGGGGGCAACCCCACATGCCTGACCTTTAACCAGCTCCCATTTCCCACCTCTCGGGAACTGGTCCCCTTTTTCCCTTCCCCCTCCCTAACTCCTCACATTAAAAATTGGCCTTGTGCCTAATTTGCTCGGTGGGGGAGCAAATAAATACCATCTGTTCCGGCAGATGTTGCACTTAAGATAATTTGTACCAGTCAATGGAGGGGAAACCCTCTATACTGGGACAATTATTATTTTTGGTAACCAGAGTGCCCCCTTTTTGCCTACTTTTAGGGGAGCTGGTTTTTATCTCACATTAAAAACGGCCTTGTGCCTAATTTGCTCAGTGGGGGAGCAAATAAATACCATCTGTTCCGGCAGATACAGCACTTAAGATAATTTGTACCAGTCAATGGAGGGGAAACCCTCTATACTGGGACAATTATTATTTTTGGTAACCAGAGTGACCCCTTTTAGGGGAGCTGGTTTTTACCTCACATTAAAAACGGTCTTGTGCCTAATTTGCTCAGTGGGGGAGCAAATAAATACCATCTGTTCCGGCAGATACTGCAAGCTATGACTAGCAAAGACCAGATGTGGGGGCAACCCCACATGCCTGACCTTTGACCAGCTCCCATTTCCCACCTCTCAGGAGCTGGTCCCCCCTTTCCCTTCCCCCTCCCTTCACTCCTCACATTAAAAATTGGCCTTGTGCCTAATTTGCTCGGTGGGGGAGCAAATAAATACCATCTGTTCCGGCAGATGCTGCACTTAAGATAATTTGTACCAGTCAATGGAGGGGAAACCCTCTATACTGGGACAATTATTATTTTTGGTAACCAGAGTGCCCCCTTTTTGCCTACTTTTAGGGGAGCTGGTTTTAACCTCACATTAAAAACGGCCTTGTGCCTAATTTGCTCAGTGGGGGAGCAAATAAACACCATCTGTTCTTCAGATGCTGCACTTAAGATAATTTGTACCAGTCAATGGAGGGGAAACCCTCTATACTGGGACAATTATTATTTTTGGTAACCAGAGTGCCCCTTTTTTGCCTACTTTTAGGGGAGCTGGTTTTTACCTCACATTAAAAACGGCCTTGTGCCTAATTTGCTCAGTGGGGGAGCAAATAAATACCATCTGTTCTTCAGATGCTGCACTTAAGATAATTTGTACCTGTCAATGGAGGGGAAACCCTCTATACTGGGACAATTATTATTTTTGGTAACCAGAGTGCCCCCTTTTTGCCTACTTTTAGGGGAGCTGGTTTTTACCTCACATTAAAAACGGCCTTGTGCCTAATTTGCTCAGTGGGGGAGCAAATAAACACCATCTGTTCTTCAGATGCTGCACTTAAGATAATTTGTACCAGTCAATGGAGGGGAAACCCTCTATACTGGGACAATTATTATTTTTGGTAACCAGAGTGCCCCCTTTTTGCCTACTTTTAGGGGAGCTGGTTTTTACCTCACATTAAAAACGGCCTTGTGCCTAATTTGCTCAGTGGGGGAGCAAATAAATACCATCTGTTCTTCAGATGCTGCACTTAAGATAATTTGTACCAGTCAATGGAGGGGAAACCCTCTATACTGGGACAATTATTATTTTTGGTAACCAGAGTGCCCCCTTTTTGCCTACTTTTAGGGGAGCTGGTTTTTACCTCACATTAAAAACGGCCTTGTGCCTAATTTGCTCAGTGGGGGAGCAAATAAATACCATCTGTTCCGGCAGATACTGCACTTAAGATAATTTGTACCAGTCAATGGAGGGGAAACCCTCTATACTGGGACAATTATTATTTTTGGTAACCAGAGTGCCCCCTTTTTGCCTACTTTTAGGGGAGCTGGTTTTTACCTCACATTAAAAACGGCCTTGTGCCTAATTTGCTCAGTGGGGGAGCAAATAAACACCATCTGTTCTTCAGATGCTGCACTTAAGATAATTTGTACCAGTCAATGGAGGGGAAACCCTCTATACTGGGACAATTATTATTTTTGGTAACCAGAGTGCCCCCTTTTTGCCTACTTTTAGGGGAGCTGGTTTTTACCTCACATTAAAAACGGCCTTGTGCCTAATTTGCTCAGTGGGGGAGCAAATAAATACCATCTGTTCTTCAGATGCTGCACTTAAGATAATTTGTACCAGTCAATGGAGGGGAAACCCTCTATACTGGGACAATTATTATTTTTGGTAACCAGAGTGCCCCCTTTTTGCCTACTTTTAGGGGAGCTGGTTTTTACCTCACATTAAAAACGGCCTTGTGCCTAATTTGCTCAGTGGGGGAGCAAATAAATACCATCTGTTCCGGCAGATACTGCACTTAAGATAATTTGTACCAGTCAATGGAGGGGAAACCCTCTATACTGGGACAATTATTATTTTTGGTAACCAGAGTGACCCCTTTTAGGGGAGCTGGTTTTTACCTCACATTAAAAACGGTCTTGTGCCTAATTTGCTCAGTGGGGGAGCAAATAAATACCATCTGTTCCGGCAGATACTGCAAGCTATGACTAGCAAAGACCAGATGTGGGGGCAACCCCACATGCCTGACCTTTAACCAGCTCCCATTTCCCACCTCTCGGGAGCTGGTCCCCCCTTTCCCTTCCCCCTCCCTTCACTCCTCACATTAAAAATTGGCCTTGTGCCTAATTTGCTCGGTGGGGGAGCAAATAAATACCATCTGTTCCGGCAGATGCTGCACTTAAGATAATTTGTACCAGTCAATGGAGGGGAAACCCTCTATACTGGGACAATTATTATTTTTGGTAACCAGAGTGCCCCCTTTTTGCCTACTTTTAGGGGAGCTGGTTTTTACCTCACATTAAAAACGGCCTTGTGCCTAATTTGCACAGTGGGGGAGCAAATAAACACCATCTGTTCTTCAGATGCTGCACTTAAGATAATTTGTACCAGTCAATGGAGGGGAAACCCTCTATACTGGGACAATTATTATTTTTGGTAACCAGAGTGCCCCCTTTTTGCCTACTTTTAGGGGAGCTGGTTTTTACCTCACATTAAAAACGGCCTTGTGCCTAATTTGCTCAGTGGGGGAGCAAATAAATACCATCTGTTCTTCAGATGCTGCACTTAAGATAATTTGTACCAGTCAATGGAGGGGAAACCCTCTATACTGGGACAATTATTATTTTTGGTAACCAGAGTGCCCCCTTTTTGCCTACTTTTAGGGGAGCTGGTTTTTACCTCACATTAAAAACGGCCTTGTGCCTAATTTGCTCAGTGGGGGAGCAAATAAATACCATCTGTTCCGGCAGATACTGCACTTAAGATAATTTGTACCAGTCAATGGAGGGGAAACCCTCTATACTGGGACAATTATTATTTTTGGTAACCAGAGTGACCCCTTTTAGGGGAGCTGGTTTTTACCTCACATTAAAAACGGTCTTGTGCCTAATTTGCTCAGTGGGGGAGCAAATAAATACCATCTGTTCCGGCAGATACTGCAAGCTATGACTAGCAAAGACCAGATGTGGGGGCAACCCCACATGCCTGACCTTTAACCAGCTCCCATTTCCCACCTCTCAGGAGCTGGTCCCCCCTTTCCCTTCCCCCTCCCTTCACTCCTCACATTAAAAATTGGCCTTGTGCCTAATTTGCTCGGTGGGGGAGCAAATAAATACCATCTGTTCCGGCAGATGCTGCACTTAAGATAATTTGTACCAGTCAATGGAGGGGAAACCCTCTATACTGGGACAATTATTATTTTTGGTAACCAGAGTGCCCCCTTTTTGCCTACTTTTAGGGGAGCTGGTTTTTATCTCACATTAAAAACGGCCTTGTGCCTAATTTGCTCAGTGGGGGAGCAAATAAACACCATCTGTTCTTCAGATACTGCACTTAAGATAATTTGTACCAGTCAATGGAGGGGAAACCCTCTATACTGGGACAATTATTATTTTTGGTAACCAGAGTGCCCCCTTTTTGCCTACTTTTAGGGGAGCTGGTTTTTACCTCACATTAAAAACGGCCTTGTGCCTAATTTGCTCAGTGGGGGAGCAAATAAATACCATCTGTTCTTCAGATGCTGCACTTAAGATAATTTGTACCAGTCAATGGAGGGGAAACCCTCTATACTGGGACAATTATTATTTTTGGTAACCAGAGTGCCCCCTTTTGGCCTACTTTTAGGGGAGCTGGTTTTTACCTCACATTAAAAACGGCCTTGTGCCTAATTTGCTCAGTGGGGGAGCAAATAAATACTATCTGTTCTTCAGATTCTGCACTTAAGATAATTTGTACCAGTCAATGGAGGGGAAACCCTCTATACTGGGACAATTATTATTTTTGGTAACCAGAGTGACCCCTTTTAGGGGAGCTGGTTTTTACCTCACATTAAAAACGGTCTTGTGCCTAATTTGCTCAGTGGGGGAGCAAATAAATACCATCTGTTCCGGCAGATACTGCAAGCTATGACTAGCAAAGACCAGATGTGGGGGCAACCCCACATGCCTGACCTTTAACCAGCTCCCATTTCCCACCTCTCAGGAGCTGGTCCCCCCTTTCCCTTCCCCCTCCCTTCACTCCTCACATTAAAAATTGGCCTTGTGCCTAATTTGCTCGGTGGGGGAGCAAATAAATACCATCTGTTCCGGCAGATGCTGCACTTAAGATAATTTGTACCAGTCAATGGAGGGGAAACCCTCTATACTGGGACAATTATTATTTTTGGTAACCAGAGTGCCCCCTTTTTGCCTACTTTTAGGGGAGCTGGTTTTAACCTCACATTAAAAACGGCCTTGTGCCTAATTTGCTCAGTGGGGGAGCAAATAAACACCATCTGTTCTTCAGATGCTGCACTTAAGATAATTTGTACCAGTCAATGGAGGGGAAACCCTCTATACTGGGACAATTATTATTTTTGGTAACCAGAGTGCCCCCTTTTTGCCTACTTTTAGGGGAGCTGGTTTTTACCTCACATTAAAAACGGCCTTGTGCCTAATTTGCTCAGTGGGGGAGCAAATAAATAGCATCTGTTCCGGCAGATACTGCACTTAAGATAATTTGTACCAGTCAATGGAGGGGAAACCCTCTATACTGGGACAATTATTATTTTTGGTAACCAGAGTGACCCCTTTTAGGGGAGCTGGTTTTTACCTCACATTAAAAACGGTCTTGTGCCTAATTTGCTCAGTGGGGGAGCAAATAAATACCATCTGTTCCGGCAGATACTGCAAGCTATGACTAGCAAAGACCAGATGTGGGGGCAACACCACATGCCTGACCTTTAACCAGCTCCCATTTCCCACCTCTCGGGAGCTGGTCCCCCCTTTCCCTTCCCCCTCCCTTCACTCCTCACATTAAAAATTGGCCTTGTGCCTAATTTGCTCGGTGGGGGAGCAAATAAATACCATCTGTTCCGGCAGATGCTGCACTTAAGATAATTTGTACCAGTCAATGGAGGGGAAACCCTCTATACTGGGACAATTATTATTTTTGGTAACCAGAGTGCCCCCTTTTTGCCTACTTTTAGGGGAGCTGGTTTTTACCTCACATTAAAAACGGCCTTGTGCCTAATTTGCTCAGTGGGGGAGCAAATAAATACCATCTGTTCTTCAGATGCTGCACTTAAGATAATTTGTACCAGTCAATGGAGGGGAAACCCTCTATACTGGGACAATTATTATTTTTGGTAACCAGAGTGCCCCCTTTTTGCCTACTTTTAGGGGAGCTGGTTTTTACCTCACATTAAAAACGGCCTTGTGCCTAATTTGCTCAGTGGGGGAGCAAATAAATACTATCCGTTCTTCAGATTCTGCACTTAAGATAATTTGTACCAGTCAATGGAGGGGAAACCCTCTATACTGGGACAATTATTATTTTTGGTAACCAGAGTGCCCCCTTTTTGCCTACTTTTAGGGGAGCTGGTTTTTACCTCACATTAAAAACGGCCTTGTGCCTAATTTGCTCAGTGGGGGAGCAAATAAATACCATCTGTTCCGGCAGATACTGCACTTAAGATAATTTGTACCAGTCAATGGAGGGGAAACCCTCTATGCTGGGACAATTATTATTTTTGGTAACCAGAGTGCCCCCTTTTTGCCTACTTTTAGGGGAGCTGGTTTTTACCTCACATTAAAAACGGCCTTGTGCCTAATTTGCTCAGTGGGGGAGCAAATAAATACCATCTGTTCTTCAGATGCTGCACTTAAGATAATTTGTACCAGTCAATGGAGGGGAAACCCTCTATACTGGGACAATTATTATTTTTGGTAACCAGAGTGCCCCCTTTTGGCCTACTTTTAGGGGAGCTGGTTTTTACCTCACATTAAAAACGGCCTTGTGCCTAATTTGCTCAGTGGGGGAGCAAATAAATACTATCCGTTCTTCAGATTCTGCACTTAAGATAATTTGTACCAGTCAATGGAGGGGAAACCCTCTATACTGGGACAATTATTATTTTTGGTAACCAGAGTGACCCCTTTTAGGGGAGCTGGTTTTTACCTCACATTAAAAACGGTCTTGTGCCTAATTTGCTCAGGGGGGAGCAAATAAATACCATCTGTTCCGGCAGATACTGCAAGTTATGACTAGCAAAGACCAGATGTGGGGGCAACCCCACATGCCTGACCTTTAACCAGCTCCCATTTCCCACCTCTCAGGAGCTGGTCCCCCCTTTCCCTTCCCCCTCCCTTCACTCCTCACATTAAAAATTGGCCTTGTGCCTAATTTGCTCGGTGGGGGAGCAAATAAATACCATCTGTTCCGGCAGATGCTGCACTTAAGATAATTTGTACCAGTCAATGGAGGGGAAACCCTCTATACTGGGACAATTATTATTTTTGGTAACCAGAGTGCCCCCTTTTTGCCTACTTTTAGGGGAGCTGGTTTTTACCTCACATTAAAAACGGCCTTGTGCCTAATTTGCTCAGTGGGGGAGCAAATAAATACCATCTGTTCTTCAGATGCTGCACTTAAGATAATTTGTACCAGTCAATGGAGGGGAAACCCTCTATACTGGGACAATTATTATTTTTGGTAACCAGAGTGCCCCTTTTTTGCCTAATTTTAGGGGAGATTGTTTTTACCTCACATTAAAAACGGCCTTGTGCCTAATTTGCTCAGTGGGGGAGCAAATAAATACCATCTGTTCCGGCAGATACTGCACTTAAGATAATTTGTACCAGTAAATGGAGGGGAAACCCTCTATACTGGGACAATTATTATTTTTGGTAACCAGAGTGACCCCTTTTAGGGGAGCTGGTTTTAACCTCACATTAAAAACGGCCTTGTGCCTAATTTGCTCAGTGGGGGAGCAAATAAACACCATCTGTTCTTCAGATGCTGCACTTAAGATAATTTGTACCAGTCAATGGAGGGGAAACCCTCTATACTGGGACAATTATTATTTTTGGTAACCAGAGTGCCCCCTTTTTGCCTACTTTTAGGGGAGCTGGTTTTTACCTCACATTAAAAACGGCCTTGTGCCTAATTTGCTCAGTGGGGGAGCAAATAAATACTATCCGTTCTTCAGATTCTGCACTTAAGATAATTTGTACCAGTCAATGGAGGGGAAACCCTCTATACTGGGACAATTATTATTTTTGGTAACCAGAGTGCCCCCTTTTTGCCTACTTTTAGGGGAGCTGGTTTTTACCTCACATTAAAAACGGCCTTGTGCCTAATTTGCTCAGTGGGGGAGCAAATAAATACCATCTGTTCCGGCAGATACTGCACTTAAGATAATTTGTACCAGTCAATGGAGGGGAAACCCTCTATGCTGGGACAATTATTATTTTTGGTAACCAGAGTGCCCCCTTTTTGCCTACTTTTAGGGGAGCTGGTTTTTACCTCACATTAAAAACGGCCTTGTGCCTAATTTGCTCAGTGGGGGAGCAAATAAATACCATCTGTTCTTCAGATGCTGCACTTAAGATAATTTGTACCAGTCAATGGAGGGGAAACCCTCTATACTGGGACAATTATTATTTTTGGTAACCAGAGTGCCCCCTTTTGGCCTACTTTTAGGGGAGCTGGTTTTTACCTCACATTAAAAACGGCCTTGTGCCTAATTTGCTCAGTGGGGGAGCAAATAAATACTATCCGTTCTTCAGATTCTGCACTTAAGATAATTTGTACCAGTCAATGGAGGGGAAACCCTCTATACTGGGACAATTATTATTTTTGGTAACCAGAGTGACCCCTTTTAGGGGAGCTGGTTTTTACCTCACATTAAAAACGGTCTTGTGCCTAATTTGCTCAGGGGGGAGCAAATAAATACCATCTGTTCCGGCAGATACTGCAAGTTATGACTAGCAAAGACCAGATGTGGGGGCAACCCCACATGCCTGACCTTTAACCAGCTCCCATTTCCCACCTCTCAGGAGCTGGTCCCCCCTTTCCCTTCCCCCTCCCTTCACTCCTCACATTAAAAATTGGCCTTGTGCCTAATTTGCTCGGTGGGGGAGCAAATAAATACCATCTGTTCCGGCAGATGCTGCACTTAAGATAATTTGTACCAGTCAATGGAGGGGAAACCCTCTATACTGGGACAATTATTATTTTTGGTAACCAGAGTGCCCCCTTTTTGCCTACTTTTAGGGGAGCTGGTTTTTACCTCACATTAAAAACGGCCTTGTGCCTAATTTGCTCAGTGGGGGAGCAAATAAATACCATCTGTTCTTCAGATGCTGCACTTAAGATAATTTGTACCAGTCAATGGAGGGGAAACCCTCTATACTGGGACAATTATTATTTTTGGTAACCAGAGTGCCCCTTTTTTGCCTAATTTTAGGGGAGATTGTTTTTACCTCACATTAAAAACGGCCTTGTGCCTAATTTGCTCAGTGGGGGAGCAAATAAATACCATCTGTTCCGGCAGATACTGCACTTAAGATAATTTGTACCAGTAAATGGAGGGGAAACCCTCTATACTGGGACAATTATTATTTTTGGTAACCAGAGTGACCCCTTTTAGGGGAGCTGGTTTTAACCTCACATTAAAAACGGCCTTGTGCCTAATTTGCTCAGTGGGGGAGCAAATAAACACCATCTGTTCTTCAGATGCTGCACTTAAGATAATTTGTACCAGTCAATGGAGGGGAAACCCTCTATACTGGGACAATTATTATTTTTGGTAACCAGAGTGCCCCTTTTTTGCCTACTTTTAGGGGAGCTGGTTTTTACCTCACATTAAAAACGGCCTTGTGCCTAATTTGCTCAGTGGGGGAGCAAATAAATACCATCTGTTCTTCAGATGCTGCACTTAAGATAATTTGTACCTGTCAATGGAGGGGAAACCCTCTATACTGGGACAATTATTATTTTTGGTAACCAGAGTGCCCCCTTTTTGCCTACTTTTAGGGGAGCTGGTTTTTACCTCACATTAAAAACGGCCTTGTGCCTAATTTGCTCAGTGGGGGAGCAAATAAACACCATCTGTTCTTCAGATGCTGCACTTAAGATAATTTGTACCAGTCAATGGAGGGGAAACCCTCTATACTGGGACAATTATTATTTTTGGTAACCAGAGTGCCCCCTTTTTGCCTACTTTAAGGGGAGCTGGTTTTTACCTCACATTAAAAACGGCCTTGTGCCTAATTTGCTCAGTGGGGGAGCAAATAAATACCATCTGTTCTTCAGATGCTGCACTTAAGATAATTTGTACCAGTCAATGGAGGGGAAACCCTCTATACTGGGACAATTATTATTTTTGGTAACCAGAGTGCCCCCTTTTTGCCTACTTTTAGGGGAGCTGGTTTTTACCTCACATTAAAAACGGCCTTGTGCCTAATTTGCTCAGTGGGGGAGCAAATAAATACCATCTGTTCCGGCAGATACTGCACTTAAGATAATTTGTACCAGTCAATGGAGGGGAAACCCTCTATACTGGGACAATTATTATTTTTGGTAACCAGAGTGACCCCTTTTAGGGGAGCTGGTTTTTACCTCACATTAAAAACGGTCTTGTGCCTAATTTGCTCAGTGGGGGAGCAAATAAATACCATCTGTTCCGGCAGATACTGCAAGCTATGACTAGCAAAGACCAGATGTGGGGGCAACCCCACATGCCTGACCTTTAACCAGCTCCCATTTCCCACCTCTCAGGAGCTGGTCCCCCCTTTCCCTTCCCCCTCCCTTCACTCCTCACATTAAAAATTGGCCTTGTGCCTAATTTGCTCGGTGGGGGAGCAAATAAATACCATCTGTTCCGGCAGATGCTGCACTTAAGATAATTTGTACCAGTCAATGGAGGGGAAACCCTCTATACTGGGACAATTATTATTTTTGGTAACCAGAGTGCCCCCTTTTTGCCTACTTTTAGGGGAGCTGGTTTTTATCTCACATTAAAAACGGCCTTGTGCCTAATTTGCTCAGTGGGGGAGCAAATAAACACCATCTGTTCTTCAGATGCTGCACTTAAGATAATTTGTACCAGTCAATGGAGGGGAAACCCTCTATACTGGGACAATTATTATTTTTGGTAACCAGAGTGCCCCCTTTTTGCCTACTTTTAGGGGAGCTGGTTTTTACCTCACATTAAAAACGGCCTTGTGCCTAATTTGCTCAGTGGGGGAGCAAATAAATACCATCTGTTCTTCAGATGCTGCACTTAAGATAATTTGTACCAGTCAATGGAGGGGAAACCCTCTATACTGGGACAATTATTATTTTTGGTAACCAGAGTGCCCCCTTTTTGCCTACTTTTAGGGGAGCTGGTTTTTACCTCACATTAAAAACGGCCTTGTGCCTAATTTGCTCAGTGGGGGAGCAAATAAATACTATCCGTTCTTCAGATTCTGCACTTAAGATAATTTGTACCAGTCAATGGAGGGGAAACCCTCTATACTGGGACAATTATTATTTTTGGTAACCAGAGTGCCCCCTTTTTGCCTACTTTTAGGGGAGCTGGTTTTTACCTCACATTAAAAACGGCCTTGTGCCTAATTTGCTCAGTGGGGGAGCAAATAAATACCATCTGTTCTTCAGATGCTGCACTTAAGATAATTTGTACCAGTCAATGGAGGGGAAACCCTCTATACTGGGACAATTATTATTTTTGGTAACCAGAGTGCCCCCTTTTTGCCTACTTTTAGGGGAGCTGGTTTTTACCTCACATTAAAAACGGCCTTGTGCCTAATTTGCTCAGTGGGGGAGCAAATAAATACCATCTGTTCTTCAGATGCTGCAAGCTATGACTAGCTATGACTAGCAAAGACCAGATGTGGGGGCAACCCCACATGCCTGACCATTAACCAGCTCCCATTTCCCACCTCTCGGGAGCTGGTCACCTTTTCCCTTCCCCCTCCCTTCACTCCTCACATTAAAAATCGGCCTTGTGCCTAATTTGCTCGGTGGGGGAGCAAATAAATACCATCTGTTCTTCAGATGCGGCACTTCCATTTCTCATTCTCTTTCAGTGGAGGAGAAATCCTTCACGACTGAGACAATTTTTATTTTTGTACCTTTTCTCCACGTTAAAAAACGACCCTGGTGTCTAACTCTGTCCCGTGGGGAGGCATAGTAAATAGGTACAATCTGAGCATATTTGGCACAACTTCAATCTATGCCTGGCTTTTCCACCAATCCTATAATATACACTTTTTCTTATCTATTTCTTGAAGAATTATTTTTTGGCTTTCTAATCATTCTGTTGCTATGTTAGTACAGACCATTATCATCTGTTACTCTGGAATTGTCGTCTCCCTTGGATACAAATAAAAAATTATTGAAACTCTGAATCATAGTTGAATTTCAAGAATAAAAAATACTCAATTATCTTTCATAAAATTCAGTATATGCTAATATTTTTCAATAATAATTAACTATTTCCTAAAATTTTCCTATTATTTTATTTATAACTTCATATTTCACACCTATATTTACATACAGAAGCATCACAGGGTAGATATGATATGCTGAATGGAATAATTACTTTTAATTTCGCCATCAGCAGCAGTTTATTTATAAGTTATAAGAATATTCAATAGTCAAAGTTCTGTTTTTTAGTTGTTTTATTTTCAAGCCTAATATATTTGTTTTTGTTTTAAAACATAATTTTTTATCATTATGTCACAGCATAAAATCTGCTAAAGATACCTAAGTGACCAAGTTAGGATTGAAAATAAACTGTTTAAAATACCAAGTGCATGAAACAAAATCAAGCTGTGAAACTAATGATAGATAAAAAAATATCTCACATAAATTTTAACAGTTTCACCTGCGTTTTTTTTTTTTTGTCTTTTTTTTCTTTCCTAAATGTTAGCTTCTTTTTATTTATTTTTCTTCAGATTGAGAAATTAACAAAACTCGTAAGTGAGAAAAAAATAAAAAATCTCTTTCATCTCTCTCTCTCTCACACATTAATCATTACTAACTCTTTCTTTCCAAAATCTCTACATTTGTAAACTAACAATACATCTTTTCTAATTCTTCAGCAAATTTCCAAAACATGTTCCTTTTTTTTTTTTTTTTTTTTCATTTACAATTTTAAAATAAGAAATGAAAATGAATCCTGGAAATGGTGCATCTCAAGACTTCATTTCCACATGAAACTCATGTATTTATCTTCACTTTATGCATGCCGAGCATTTATTTTTTAAATTGTTATTGAATATTATTTATACTTATTATAGATTCATGTCTCTTTCAACATCTCTTATCTTAATCAAGAGCATTATGTCAATATGAAAAGAAAAAAGAAAAAAACTCACATAATATAAATATGCAGGTTAAATTCTAAATATTTCATTAGATAAATGTTTATTATATTACTACTATTTCTAAATCCACCCAGTTCATTCATTTTAATGATTTATATTACAGCTATTTTAACCTGAAGAGATAACTTGAAAAATGTATTTAGGAAAATTATAATTTCACAAAAAAAACAAATTAGGCACAAGGCCATTCAAAAGTGTGAGGAGGAGGAGGGGTGTCTATGGTCATTCTTGTCACTGTACCTAAGATTTGTCTATCATTTTCCCAACTAGAATTTTTCATCACCATAATACCACATTCACTCCAAGGATCATCCTACTTAAGATTCCGAAATCGATTTTTTTTTTTCATTTAAGAGATAATTTGATTTAAAAATATATTACTATATATTACTTATAGTAATACATTTTGGGATTAATATATACATACTAAAAGGAAAAGGTAGTTTGCTTGAAGCATTGCTGATAAATAAATATGTAAGAGTATAAGAAGGCTATAGCAATGCAGGAAACCAGATGTTGAAGTCACACCATTATAACATCCGGTTTCTTGTATTGCTATAGCTCTTATACTCTTACATATTTATACATTACTCTATTAGAAAAAAAATCTAATTGTGTAATAGATTTATTTTTTAAAATTTATTTTATTTTATTTATTTATTTTTTTTACTTATCTTAAACAAGCCAAATTTCCACTGCGATATCAAAGTTACTATGAATTAAAGACATTAAGCAGTGAGATGTCTGTTCACATCACACTTACATTTCTGCATGTTAGTACAGTCAGAGAAGCAGGATAAAGTCTAACAATTCGAGGGAAGAAACTTTCAGAATAGAAGGCTCTCTAGTATGGGAGGGGGGAGCTCCACAGTGAAAGTATTGAGGGTGGGGGTGGGGTCCACAGTGAAAGTATTGGGGGGGGTCCACAGTGAAAGTATTGGGGGGGGTCCACAGTGAAAGTATGGGGGGGGGGGTCCACGGTGAAAGTATTTGAGGGGGGGGGGGGTCCACGGTGAAAGTATTGGGGGGAGGGGGGTCCACGATGAAAGTATTGTGGGGGGGGGGGTCCACGGTGAAAGTATTGGGTTTTTGCTACTTATCGGATTAGTTAGTATCTACATTGAGAGAACACCATTGCTATGTGTTTAGTGGAGCACATTCTACCAAAGCACTTGCAAAACAAGCACAGGGATGCAACAATGCAGTGATGGGACAGGTGTTGGAGCCTGATTGACAGTAAGACACCTATCAGATTGGAAATCCGTTCCTGGGCCCTGTCTAACAGAGAGAGAATTTGTATTGATGCACCAGTCTATATGTGGTAGCAATACTACATACATGGGCGACTGGTGGCCTTGTAGAGACAAGAGGTACTGTTACGTGTGAGTGTCTCTCTTTGCAGCAGCAGCCTTCGCAATGTCTTCAATGTTTTTAACTCATTTTTGTCAATAAATTGATGGTAGATGGTACAGTGATAAATAATTTATGATTAATGCATATGCCATTAACTTATTACTTAGGCTTTCTTATCCATAATCATTCATTCATCTTTGGGCACACTGACCAGCATCTTGCCAGTTAATGAAGGGTTCTCTGTTTTGTATCTTTTAATATAATCCAGTCCTCTTGAAACTAAATTGTGTCTGTTGCTTCACTCTACAGGTAACCTTTATTGCCATTCCTTATCTTCTCGCAACCATATGTGGTATATAACAATACTACCATTCAACAATGTTTTCAGATTATGCAGACTGTATTGGCTTGAACATATGAACCATAGTGGTAGATGAATAAATCAGTCGACCAGCAGTGATCTTTCAAACCAATGCATTTCAGGTGAAACCGTCGCTACGTACTTTACATGTTATGTAGAAATTAGTATAAATTCCAAAAATTACAGAAAATGATCTAATAGAAAAATAATACAAGAAAAATATAGGGTGCTTGTGTAGATTGGTAATCTTTTAAACCAATGCATTTCAGGTGAGAACATTATTACGTACTTACATGTCATGTAGAAATTAGTATAAATTTTAAAAAATGAGTGCAAGTAAAATCGTTTATCGAATTATTGAGTTTTATTGTATGTTTTAAAGTGGGAGAGTTGTACGACAAGTTTAGTATGACAAACTAACTTATCTCCCGTGACTTGAATTAAGGGTCTGCTATTTTTAAACAAAAAAAATCTCCGAACGTAATTGTGGATGATTTTTTTGTTAAAAATACATCTAGCACATCTACTGGATCATTTTTCGTAATTTTTGGAATTCATACTAATTTGGACATGGTGTGTAAATACATAATAATGTTTCCATCTGAAATGCACTGAGGATGATCTGAAAACCTGAAACAAAATCTATTCCTGGAGAAGGGATTCTTAAGAGAATCTTTGAATGAGATTATCAAAATATCAAATGTTTGTGTCAAAGATGTTAAACCAGATTATGCTGGTGCTACCAGATCAGGCTGTCTGAAGATATTGACTTCTTGAGACAAAACACACCTTACATTGATGCTTTTTGTTTTTCTACTTCCTTTTGCAAAACTTAATTATGTTCTGCAAAACCAAAAACAAAAACAACCCATCTTTTCCCTTTTTTCTTCTTCCCATTTCCCCATTCTCTTTCTATCTTTCCCACTTCCTCACTGGTTTCCTAAAATAGAATGTATCAAACATTAATAATGTAACCCTTTTCCTTCTGCCATTCCTGTTCTGCAGGGCAGGGAACAAAAACGATAAAATCTACTAGAAAGCAACCAAACCAAACTCTACAAACTAACAATTGAACATACAAAAAGCTTGAAGAATAAAAACATTTTACAAAATAACTGAATACAACATGAATACTATTTCCAAAATCACTGGATTCGGCATTAAATAACCTGAAAAGGGTTGATATGCCGTAAAACAAAACAACCAAACCAGATTACGATAAAGAGGATTTTCTATACATGATTTAATGACGAAAGTAAAGAAAAATTGGGAGAAAATTATAGAATTACCATTTACACAAATTCTTTTAGTACTAACTTTTATTTCTTTTATTATTATTTAACCCCCCCCCCCATGTTTGAGCATGATTTGTTTTCTTTCTCTTTCTTCAAATTAATTTTGTTGTTTTAAAATAAACTCCAAACCTTTACACTAATTCCATTTTCTTTCTTTAATAATATTTTTTGAACTCCATTCACTTTTTATTGGGAGACAAACTCTGCATGAAAAATGTCTATTTTGATTTTGATTGAATTTGTTTTGTTTTTTTTGTTTTTTTGTTTTTTTTTGTTGCTCTTTTAATGATTTTTCTTGTTTTTCTTTCTGTTTTTGCTTTTGTTTATTTTCATGCAAATTGTGGAAAGAAGAAGAAAGTTTTAGATTAAGAAAAAAAAGATACAGATTATTGCTTTTTGTTTTTATTTGTTTTATTTAAGCCCTACCCATCTCCTCCAAAAAAAGATTAAAACTTAAAAAAATAAATAAATAAATACTGAATTATTTTCTTTCACAATTTTAGTTTTGCATAAATTTATTTAAATTTACTATTTTAGAGAAACAAAAATATCATACTATTTGCATCTGCATCTTTTACAGATTTATTTTTAGTTACACGTTTATTTGTAAAATTTAGGTTAATTTTGCATATTTTTTACTATTGAGTTGATTTTACTTCATAATTTTTGAAAAGTGAATGTCCTTCCTTGAGGAATCGCCTTGTTTTGGTAAGTTCTGAGAACCAACTTTCACTGTAAATCTAAAATTGGAGAATTATATCCAACATGTTGATTAGGTTGCTGAAAAAAATGGTTGGATCATTCTACTGCTCCAGACTGTATTTGACTCAAGGAGTAATTCTCTTCCTATATAAGAATTAGATACGTCCTAAGATGAAATACTGCTGTCACATTTAGGAAGGTGCCACTCAGAGCACCCTTTCTTGCCATGACAGACTTCACAATCAACTACACAATCTAGTGAGTGAAGATCTGTTTCATTCTACTCTTAATAATGTTGTTAATCTTCCTTTATTGTATCGATTTTTTTTTTCATGGAAAGTTCTCAACTGAGCTTTAAGTTTCCTTCCAGTAAAACTTTCACAGCAAAAACTTATCTTATTGCCACAATTATAAAGAAGTTTCCTTTCTTCCTCTGTATGCCTAGCATCAAACGGAATTTCATGAACAGAGTTTCTTTCCAAGAATTTCCAATAAATAAAACACTTTGGCACAAGATTGCTTCTTTGGGGGTTACAACATGGTCATCTTCAAATCACATGCCACTAAACCCTTGTCAAATACAATCTACATAAGTTATCAGTTTTTATTAATTCCAGTCATTATTTACAATCCTTTCATAATCGTCATTCAACTATCAACTTATCAATCTGATTAACCCTTATCCTCAAGTGGCTTTTAACCTTTGTAAGTGGTGATTCGGTTGAAAGAAAGTGATTTCTGATAAATATTCGCTGATTGTTTAGGTTAATGATGAATAGCGAAATATGGCAATTCAAAATAAAATAACAGGAAAACTATTTGATATACTTATGTATCAAGCTAAATTATGTGTGTACATAAAAAATTATGGAAAATTGTCACATAGAATTTTAATAAGATAAAATTATTGCACTATATGTAGTCAGTAAACTCAAGGACAAGACTGTGGGACATTTTCATGTTATAAAAACGGAGATGATCTATAAGACGTTGACTTGAAGCATGGTTAAAATATGAGTTAGAAATGAATTTTATTTGTTAGTAAAATTTTACTTCATAATTTTCTGTAATTTATGATTATGATTATGGTGTACACAAATGGTTTTGCCTGGTACATAAGTATATCAAATAGTTTTCCTGTTATTTATATTTTGAACTGTCATATTTTATTTGTGTATTAATCGAAATAATCAAATTTTTATTTTTTCTAGGATAAAATTGGTTACCAAAGATTGTTAGCTCTTTTTGATTTCCGGTTTCTGCTGTCCATTTGGCTAGATTATTAAGAAAGTTATTCTTAATATGAGGAAAGGATGAGAGTGGGGCTTTCTCTTTATCTCAGAAGAAGATAATCATTGATCAGAAAGGACTATATCTTGTTTGTAATTGTGGTCCCATCTGTTTATCAAAATCCAGAAGTCAAAAAGACTTGATTATAACCATAAAATTCTTATCTCTTTTGATTTATCTTCCTTCTTTCATTTCTAAATTTTAGCTTAAAAAAACAAAAATAAAATGGCAACTTTTTTTTGTGAAGTTATTTTGCCATTTCAAAAAATTTCATTGATTTCATCATATTTATTAAAAGATCTCAATTCTGTCCAATTTTTATGAGAACTTTTCTGTCTTTAATTTTTAATCTGTCCTATTTTCTTTCTCTTTTTGTTTTTTTAGTCATTTAAAAACTGTCCTTTTTTTTCTATTAATTCTAACTCTGAAAGTTTGAACTACAAAAGTTGTGATATAAAGTGATAATTTTTTTTTTTACCATCATTCTTAGTTCTTAATTGATTCAACATTGTCATAATACATTCTCTGTTGTACACTTTTAAGGTTAACAATGAATTATGTCATCTCACAATATTATCTTTGACTAAAAAAAAATTTTTTATTCAATTATATCAACCCTTTTCTTTTTTTTTTTTTGCTTTTTTCCCCACTTATTTCACACATTGGATACAATCCATTATATCTTTGTCTTGTAATGAAATTCTAATTAAACTTTTACTGGTTTCTTGGCATAAATTGTTTTTACTAAAATGAGATTCAGAAATATTCTTAAACAATTTATTTCTATTTTAAATCATGTTTTATTTTTTTAAAAATCAAATAAGTTACATCAAGTTTGATCATACAAGTGAACCAGTGAATAAAATAGTCATTTTAGAATGTCAGCCGTGTAGATATCACAAAGGTTATCAATGATGAACACCATCCCTTCATGGATGTGAACCAAAAAGTGGAATCAAAGAGAAATTTCCTCAGCCATGTCAAGCTTTTAACAATCTTTCTGGAAGAGATCAGATTAAAGCTGTGATTTAGAGGGCTTAAGAATAATTCCTTCAGCCACTCACATGGGCCTACTCTCCTCTTAACACTCTCCTGGATCAGAAGCTCCCTTGGACTATTGGAATGTGCTCAATTGCTGGGGGATTGCTTGTGAACTTAATATTCCCATGAAACTTTCTCCTCTGAAGGAACTGATTGAACCTGCCCAGAGTGAATACTGTTGGCGCAACTGCTTCAGAATAGAAATGGAGTGGTCAAAAGTTGCTATGTACAGATGGGACTACAAACCTGACCCAACCATCTTCAAATGTGAAAAGGAAGGTGCAGCACTGCCTTGTCTACCCAGTGTAGCTTGAAAGACTTTGCAAAATACAATAGTAATGCAAAGAGCTGCTTAAAAAGGTAGAGAAACTGTCATGCTTCAAAGACATGCAAAGATTTTAGAAAAAATATATGGCTGACAATAATATTTTAAGACACCAAGAAAGATAACTATATATTTATATAAGGCCACTAAGAGAGATAAATCCCACCACTGTCTTTATTTTTACAAAAATTCTTAAATTATCGACTAGTATTTTTATAATCTTTGCTTTTGCTTTTTAAATGTGTTAAATTTCATTGAAATTTAGTTTTTGCCTTAAAAACTGTTAAAAAAATTTTTTCATATAATAAAATTTTAAAACAGTAAAAGTATTGTTGGTTAAAAAACTACGATTAAATTAGATTTGTAACTCTTCAAAAACTAAATCAGAATTTTGTTTCAAGACATAAAATACAATTAAAGATCATGAATCTGTTTTATCCAATATTTGACGAATAGCTTTCAAAATAGGTGATAAAATCCTATAGTTTACCTGTTTAAGAGTATAAATTATTTACAGTAAAGTGGTCTTTTCCATTTCTCCCAAACAATTTTTACTTAATCTTGTTTTAATAAATAAAAAATAAATAATTAAATAAATTATGCATGAATTGTACATGCATGCAAACTGATAATTAAAATGTAGCAATTTTGAAAAAAAAAAAAAGATGTCCAACAATAATATTTACTAATACACTAAAGGAGATAACTTTAAATTCATAATTAATTCATTCTTGAAAAAAAAAAAAAATGAATGAAGGGTGTGGATGGAGGTAGTTATCTATAAATTTAGAGTTAACTCCCTTGGTGTCTTGTTTAATATTAATGTCTCCCATATATTTTTTTTCAAAATTCACTGGTTCATATGTATTATTAAACTTGCTAAAACTAACTTATCTTTTTTTATTGGTCAAATTAAGGCTTATATGGGCTGATAGAAACATCAGTCCACTAATAAAATCTAGCTAATGTGCTCCCTGATAATCATCATGTTTCTTTTTGTATATGAGTCTTGGACTCTAACTGTGGACATAGAAAGAAGAATACAGGCCACAGAAATGATGTTAACATAGTTGTTATTCTTCTTCAACAGTTTTGTTATATTTTAACACTTGGGCCCACACTTATCTGAGACAGTCAGAAAGGAAAACAAAAACAAAAGAAAATGACTAGTTTTTTTTGTTTTTTTTAAATGAAATGCATTTATTCATGGCTCTTCCAAAATAATGCATTGCTTTCTGTTTTAAAAGTCTCTTAGTTTATGTCGTCTGTCATGTAGTTAAAAGTCTCTTGCCACCATGGACGAAATGTTCATCTTCCCCGGCATACAATTTCTTCTCCGGTACATTTCATGGTACATTTTTTTTTCTCTGTTTTTCTTTTTCTTCTCTTTCTCCGCTGTCCTCACATTACGCACTGGCTTGGTCATTTGCATATTTGTTATGCAGCTACCACTGCTACCAGCATTAGTGGCTCTGTTACAATGACATGCTTCTGAAAGATCCTCAACATCTCAGACAAAGACGACATTACTGATGATTAAGTGAAGAAGACTCCTACAAAATGTTCAGCCATATGAGGATCTACTGTCCACTGTTAAAAGGAGAAAAATGAAGCGATACAGCCATGTCACATGTTCATCAGGTTTTGCAAAGACAGTCCTACAAGCAACTGTATAGACAGAAAGGATGAGGGAGCAAACAAAAAAGAGATAAGAGTGGACATAACTGCCACTGAGTAGCATGCACAGAAAAGCAGAAAATCAGAAGGCCTGGAAAAAGCTGGTTGCCAGGTCATCTTTGGCACTTCAACAGTTATCTCAACCACAAGATAGATGGAGGGGGGGAGAAGGAGGAGGATGATGAAGAAGAAGAAGAATTTTAAGTAAAAATAAGTTGTTGGGAATGATGTCAAAATTTATTTTGTTGTAAATTATTTATACCAATAATCTTGTAAATTACCAAAAATCCAACAGTCCCTATTGTACAATTGAATCTAATTTCCTTTTGAAAAGTTATTGTACTTTATTTTTTTTTATTTTTTTCACATCTTTAGGAGGAAAGGCGTGAACAGATCAAAGGCAGTTCTCATCTTCTCTCTGATCTTGACAATGCACGTGTTCGGTAAATATGTTGCTTATAACTCGTACACATTTTGTAAATCGTGAAAAGAGGACCGATTCATATAATTAAACATTTTGTTTCATCAATTTATTATTTTATTTTTGTTTTTGTTTTTTTGTTGGTCCCCCGACAAAAGGAGGGAGGACCTGTAAATTCACTCTTGTCCGTTCGTCTGTCTGCATTTTTCTCAATAACTATGCCTTGGAAATGTTTTGAAATTTTGCACAAACGTTAAACATGATATGAGTAAAAAAGTAACAGAACGGCTTTTCTGGGAAAACTCTTAGTCATTTCTTTTCTTGCATGGTGTAGAACTCAAATTTACATATGTTAAGGCCTAAAACTAAACTGTTTGTTCATTTATCACCAGGATTTGACAATGCTGAACTTAGTTTTTTTTTTTTTTTTTTTTTTTTTTTTTTTGCATCGTTCACTATGCACTCACGGGGGACCATGCATGCTTCACTTTTTTTTTTTTTTCTAGCTTCCTCCTTTATTCTGAAAACATGATTGAGCAATGATGAGTTTACAGTGAAGCAAAAGTTGCACAATTTTCAGCTGGACATCTGAACTGGCATATTGCCAAGTTTAGTGGCAAGGAAAAATCCAAGACAACCAGAAACAATGCTGGGATAAACAGAGAAAGGAGTGATGTTATTTTTCCTTCTCCTAGATTAGTACCCTATCAAGACTTGAAAATCTAGTCTACCCTACTATTTTGCCCATAATTTAAAGGGAAAAGAAGAAATGGATTTATACTTTTTGCAAGTTATTAGAGAAAATGACTTTATGACCACCTTTACTTCCAAAATTACGGCACATAGTATTCTCTGAAATAGTCACCTACCTAAATACTAAGTTCAATTTTGGTGTCTGATAAAAACCATTGTTTCAGCCTGTGTATTTTTATTCTAATTATCCCCCGCTCCTTAAAAAAAAATGTTCTCACTGAATTTAAGGTTTTCATCTGTCATTCAGAATAACAATTTGGAGTAGAAACTATTTAACTGAAAATATTCTTTTAAATCTTTATTGTAATTTAAATGTTTTTTTTTTATTTTGTGTAAAATTGTTTATTAATAATGAAATCTAATTTTTCTAAAAAGTCTGAAGTAAAAAAGAAATCAAAATTATTGTAAAATTATAAAGAATAGATCAACTTAGAATTTCATTTGTTTTTCAGTTTTTTTTATTGGAAATAATTCTCTCACTTTCTCTTTTTCTTTTTCTGTCTCATGCTTTCTCTCTCTCTCTCTTATCTTTCTTTAATCCTATTTTTTAATTTTCCTTTCTTTCTCTTTTTCTGTCCATTTCATTCTTTCTCTTTCTTTTTTCTCTCTTTCTTTCTTTGTCTGTCTGTCTCTTTTTCTCTCTCTCTCGCATGAATGTTAAAAGCTCTTATGTTAAGTAACTCCTTTACCAACAAATGTGATCAAAATCAACATGTCGACTCAATTTGTGATGATCATTCAAATTTTACAACATGCAACTAACTCTCCTCTTTCTCTTTTTTCTTTCTTTCTTTAATTCAGGGTATCTGAGATTGAATCTGAATTAACTGCACTTCAAGAACAACAAAAAAAAGGATCCCAGTTTCTTAAATTCAAGGTACCATTTTTCTTCTTTCTTATTTTGTGAGATGATGATTGATGGAAGTGAGACATGGTTGCTGAAAGTGATGCCGAGCATCATTCCGTCTTTATTTTACATTGGGTCACTGTAAGAGTCTTTGCACAACCAGTGATGTTACATTTCTGTTGCATCCTATAAAATGTGCTGTATATCTTTTTGTGAAACTATCATGATTCAAGGCATACCCCTGTATGGAAGTTTGATTTGAGGCATCATTATGACAAGATCCAGAAATGGTCTTGGCATTATTGTGAGGTCACAAAAGTAATATTCATTCTGATCAGTTCTTTATCAATAATTTTCTGCTCATGGGGGTAGTAAGCTCTCATTATTTCATCCATGACCAGGTATAAGTCTTAAGTAATTCACAATTGTATTCTTAGTATCACTCGCACTGAGGATTGAACCTTCAACCCACAGAAGAGTGTCACTTACAAATGAATTTTACTTGGTATTTTTTATTAAATAAAGGGTTCTGTCAAAATGATGTGCAAATTCCTGAAAATGGCAAAAAGATTTTTGAATTCGACAGGATATATCCGAAGATGGTCGAAGGTTACATTGGCTGAAATGTTGTGAAATTAATGCTAAATAATCCTGAATTAAAAGTTCAGCAAGATTTATTTTGAAGGCATATTTTTTAATGTTTGCATTTGAAATGTTGGATTTAAATGAGACGGACTGACCATTTGATGGGCAGAGTTTATTGGATGTATCAAGATAATATTGATTTGCCATAAAGCATAAGAATTGCTAAACAAAAAATGAACTATCTTTTTTTTTTCTTTTCAGGTTGAAAATCTCTTTTGTTTAGGTTCGCCTTTGGCCGTCTTTCTTGCCTTACGTGGTGTCCCATTTCATGGTCGCGATAGTTCTGGCCAGCCAAACCTCATTCCACCGGAACGTTGTAAAAGATTACTTAACATCTATCATCCTGCTGATCCAATTGTAAGCACTTTTATCAATTTCTACTTATTAATTTCCATATATAATAAGAAGATTGCAGAAATTCCCCTCTGGACCAAAATACTGTAGGTTTGCAACAACAGATGCCACATACAAATTTATTATGCATGGACTATTAGCCACTATCGTCTGTAACTTTAGAACAACATTTCAGACACATTTAGTCATTATAATAAAATCCTATATTACATCCTAGGAGCCACACCATCAGAATCGCAGCATTTTTAGAGAAAGTAATTCCGATTTTTCCCTCTAAATCTAATGTCCTCCTACCGCCCGTCCTTTTTGTTGTTTTTTTTTTATTTTACTTTTTGCTATACCTCTTCACACATTAACATCACGCATCTGTCCCCACCATCAAATAAACAAAAAAAAAACCCCTAAAACAAACCATAACATTTACGGTTACTATTGTTTATTTTTCTGTTTTTGGCTTTAATTGCTTAGAATTAACTTAACGCCCCAATATTTTATGCAGTTAATTTGCCTTTGAGACCACTTATTTTTTATGTTTGATTATAGACTAACTGTATTTTTTTTTTTTAAGAGAAATTTTTACATTAGCTCCAGCTTATATACTTTTCTTTAAAATGATAAATTTTATAGGTTTTCCACTATGCTGATTAAGAAAATCTCATTTATATTTGGCAGATACAAGTAGTTTTTCAGATATAAAGCCCTGTATTATACATTTTAAATCACTGGCTGCTAGATAAGTATGCACGAGTGAACAACAAATCTAATTCTATCCGATCGACACTGCCACCCCCAATTTTTTTTGCATAGTATTTGCACGGATCCTGATACCGATTATCAAAGTTAAATTTGGGGCAAATATTTTGACAACCCCTCTTCCCTGCTCACAAGATGGAGTGTCTATTCTGAAACTGATTCTTAGCATGGGGACGTTGCGGGTAACCATTCTGAAAGCTGTTCTTAACATGAGGAGGTTGGCGGTGTCAAATCTGAAAGCCATTCTTAACATGAGGAGGTTGGGGGTGTCTATTCCGAAAGCCATTCTTAACATGAAGCGGTTGGGGTTGGGCAACAACAACAGTAATACTTTAATTTTTTATGAGGGGGTGGGAAGGGCATTTTTCCACTGGCAACGACAGTTAAAAGGTCATGCTAGTCTCTATAATAAAAGTGTATCTAGTTCAGGTGTTGAATGACTGTCAATCTGCTAAGAATTATCGCCCTTGCATCATATTTTCTAAGACATCAGATATATGCTATGGAGTAAATATTTAGAATTATCTGATCTTAGTTCCTTTTGTTAGTTGTAAATTCCTGTACAGAGCTACCTTGTGCCTCTGTCCCTAATGTAACTAAAGTGATCGCCTCATGTATGTTTTAAAGGAAAAACGCGTCTATGTGATTTTATTAAATTTGTCTTCCAGTCTGGAGTATCAAATCTATTTAAAACAGGGTATGTTTTGATTTGATTGATTCTTTATAATTAACTATAGTGAAGCTCATTTCAATAATAATCACATATGCAAATTTAATTTTTATGAGCAAAAAATAGGAAGTTTAATCTCAATAACTAATAATAAAAATAAAAGAAAGCATTTCTTTCACTTTTAAGTGACATAAATTTTTTGTGACTAAACTAAAAGTTTATCTAAAAATATACAGATATTTTATTTACAAATTCAGGACATAGAAAAAGACTACCACCATCGCATATAAGAGGAAGGAAAAGAAGAAGAAAACAAACAAAAGAACAAACTGTCCAATTTCCTGAAGATAAATATTTTATTCAAAAATTTGAAAGAAAAAAATGTTCAATTTTATTTTTAATAAATAGCAATATTTATTAAAAACAATTTCACACTCATTTGGTCTTTCTAACTGTCAAATCTTAATACTTGTGTAGTTTTCTCTTTGTAAAACTTTCCTGAAGGATCAGTTATTTTTTTCTAGCTCCGGGCAAAAAGTAGCATTTATAAAAATTTCTCAAACAATACATCTTATATATGAATTTTCATCAAAATTTTATAAGGAATACAATGAATCTATTTTCAGTTCAAGTGGATTTCAATTTTGTACAGACAATTCAATTTAAGATACATTCCCTAAATTTAAAAACATATCTAAACAGATGGACATTGACAGTATTCTTGTATTTTGTATGAATAATTCCAATGGATTTAAATTCAATTTTGATAATAGATGAATAGTATTAGGAACCAGGAGTTTTTCTATATTAATATGAATCTTTTAAGATGGTTTCATAATTTGTCAGATAATTCTTTGGTTTTTACTATTTTGAGTGGAAAATATCTTCATTCATACTTTGCACAAACAATATCTCCGTATCTTTTTATTATCATCATTATATGATATCATCATCATCATCATCATCATAATTATTATCACTGTCTTTATTAATATCACTACTTCCTAAGTTGCTATCATCTTGGACAGTTTCATCAACATTCTCATCTTCAGTCTCATCACTGAGTTGATAAAAATATTTGCTCTCGTGATCATCACAGTTGGTCAAAGACACAGGATTCGCACGATAATGCATGAGTAATACGTTCATCGTCTGTGACATCGCAGTTGATGAATCTTGGAAATTTCAAAAGTGTGTCTTTTCTTTTCATCAATTCTCTCCAGGAACGGAAATTCCTCAACTTCAAAGAAATCAAATTTCCTAGTCTATTTATCTACGGACATTCTTTTTCATCAGAGAAACATATTATACTTCAAATGTTTATTCATGTTTTTTTTTTTTTTTTTTTGTAGAGCAAAATTGTTGTTATTTGTTTTTAGCTTTGCAGAATATGATTGAGTTTGGCGAAGGGAAAGGAAAAAAACAATGACATCAATGCTTGGTGCATTTTAGGTCAGGAAACTAGAACTTTCAGACAGCCTGATCTTATAGCACCATTTATTATCATTGTGAACACTGAAGTAGCAGAAAGTATCATTTTCCCTGTAGAATTGTTGTGATTAATATACTTTGATTTTAAACAGGGTAGCACAGTCATCAGATCAGCTTTGTCAATGATACACATCTCTCTACAAGACATTGGTATTTACTTCCCAACTTTGTTTTGATGCAGACCCTTCAACAGCTTCTGTACATTTCTATAATGACAATAACATGGCACAACAATAACAACTGGAAATTGGCTCATCTTTCATTTGACTTCAGTTGAAGTTCGCAAAAATCAAGGGGCTCTTTTTCTGGAGCTAACACTTAATCTCTACATGAGATCTATAGATATTCAAATATTCCATTAAAATTCTCATTTACCTCTCAAACCGTGAGTTAGTAAAGAAATAGGGAACATAATTTTCCTCTTTCCAATTGACCATTTAAATATTTTATAGTATATTTTTCTTGTGCTTTCTTCGTCTTACTAGGACCAGAATTCCTCACTTGGTAACATCACTTGGAGAAAGCCATAGAGATAAGATCTTATTTGTGCTGCAAATACTATATTATTTTGAATACTTAATTAGGTTTAACTTGCAGGGAAAAGTATTCTCATGCCAAATTATCCTGACAAACCCCTGTATAGCGGAACCTTGGACACTCGAGAGAATCAAAGTTTGTCAGCTTAAATGCTATTTAGATCCAACTTTTAAAACTGCACAAGATAACTTTATATGTTAGATTTCTGTCAACCCAAAATAACTTTGATCCTATCAATTATGACATGAAGAACAGAAAATTTACATTTGTAAGTAATTATAATCCATTTTTTAGTTGCAAGGGAGACGACTCCTTTTATATTCTCCAATTTAAAATAGGAGTCATTCCCTTTGCTGAGTTATTTTTATTTACACTCATAATTGAAAAACGCTTTCTATATTACCAGTTGTCCATGCAAAACGACATAATTTTTAAAATAAACTGTTTTGAAGTATGTTATTATCGTACCAATAACACAATGCAATAATAACAAATTAAAATTGGCTTGTCAGGAACACAGTTTAATATGTCAGCATGTCCTATTTAGGTTTGACTTTTAAAATTGCATGACTTACTATGTAATCTAATGAATAATCTTAATTTTTATTCCTGTATTCATAATTGAAACTGTTAAATAATTAAAGCTTTTTTCTGGATTTTATTCATCAATTAATGCATTTTTTTTTTTTTTTTTTTTTCAATGTGGTTGTTGCAGGCGTATCGTCTGGAGCCTTTGGTTTATAAACATTATGCGTCCATCTTACCAGTTGAGATTAACCGTTGTGATGCTGCTCTAAAAAGACCCTACTCTGAATGTGTGAGAAGAGTCAGTGCACCCGAATCGTTCCCAGGATCCGTCAGTGAACAAAACATTGCTAGTTCTGAATCAGAGTTGGAGCCGTCAGCTGCTGAGGCAGAGACAGACTCGGCATCTCTCCCAAAACAAGCGGGTTTTTCATTTGGTAAGTTTTTCTTTTTTTAAATTTAAATTCACTCATAACATGTTCTCTTTTATTCAGCGGCTGACAGTGGCTAAGTAGTTGACAACACTGACTAAAATAACTGTGCTAAGTTCAAATCCAGTTCGTTCTACAGAAACATTTTCATCAAACTAATACTTGGCCTTGTGTCTAATCTAGAAAGGAGGTAAATAAAATGACCTATTTTTTAATTTTAGGCTTTTTGGGTTTTTTTTTCAAAAGTTAACTCTTAACAGCTTATTACATATTTTCTAAATCCATAGTCTCAGTTCTGTAAGGAATTACATATCAAAAATTGACTAAAACATTTTTGTTTTCTTTCCTTTTTCCCTTAAATGCCTTTACTTCTGGACGTATTGTTATGAAACTTGACTGTATGACTGAAAAGACATTGTCCTTTAATATAAAGTTGTCACCTGCTATGAAAATAATATTCATTATATACAGTTAATTGAACACAAGTTACTATTTAACCAACCCATTTGGAATAATGGTTAAAAAGTTTGCTAATGGGTTAGGAGACTCGGGTTCCATTCTCAGTCAAGTTATAACCAGGATTAAAAAAACTGGTACTTGATACTTGCTAAAAATGCAGCATTATAAAATGAGGATCAAGGATAAGTGGAGAAATTAAGAGAAAGGAATGGTGCCCATCTCTACGTCTCTATGTAGTGAAGTTGCACTTAATTATGTTTAATCCCTATTATTTTTTTATAGTACCTTAGGAAATAGTGTTCATGCATTTTCCCTAATAGTATTATTGCATTAATCACTAACATATTCAATTCCATAGTCTTTAATTGTATCAATTAGGCCAATTGTACATTTCAGATGATGTGTTTGATGAAAGCTTAACAAACAGATAATAGCAAAGAGATTGAAAGTCATAATATAGAAATTTTGATCAATTATAACATAGCTCTTAATTACAGTTTTGAATTTTTGAGATGAGGATTGATTATTCATATTATTTGGATTTTTTTGGACTACTGTTCTCATCTTGAATGTTATTTTCACGTTTTGCTCAATATAATGTCTGATCTTATGTTATCGAACTCATGAATCTACCCAAAATTTTGAACGAAATCCTTTATTTAATACATGGGGGTAATATGCTTTCATTCAGTCAGCCATGACTGGGTAGAAGTCCTAAGTAATTCACAATTGTATTTTGAGTGTCGTCCACCCTTGGTAAAATTCAGTTATAAAGTTATACTCTTCTGGAGGTTGAAGGTTCAATCCTCAGTGCAGACGACACTCAAAATACACTTTCAAATTACTTAGGCTGACAGAATGAGAGCATGCTACCTCTGTGGATTGAATAAAGGGTTTTGTTCGAAATTCTGTGCAGATTCTTGAGTTCAATAGAAAGATTCTCAAGTTCAGCAAGATACACTTGAAGAAGGTCGGAGGTTACATTGACCAAAACATTGTGAAAATAGCAGTAAGGATGAGAACAATAGTCTGAAGAATTCAAAAAATATGAATAGTCAATCCTCATCTCAAAAATTCAGAAACAAAAATAATATTGTCATCAAAAAAAGTTATCATCAAAGACAAACATTTAAAAAAAAAGTTTTTTACTGAAACAATATCCAAATGTTGGTTTGACACTCCCTTCCTTATACATTGGACTATCCCAGGTAGCATGTCAACAGTGATGATGCTAGCCTTAAAGAATGGCAGTAGTAGGAGTACAGCTGGGCAGTTACCCATATACAGTACAAGCCAGTTATCCAATGTATAACTACGTGTTGTATTGTTCACTTGGTATATTTAACCCTTTTATATTTGTGTGTTGGCCATTCAAGTTGGAGAGCTATGAAGATGGGAGTGGTACCATTAAAATGAGTGACCTTTTGTATTCCAGAATTTATTTTTCTACAAAGTCATCTCACCACCATTCCCAATGAACTGTTGCCAGCGATGAAGGATGGCTGTGCATGGATGTCCGGAGCATGCTTTGTCATATGAGAGTCATTTCAAAAGTAAAGCCTCCTATTTATTTTTTTAACTCCAAAAGTTTAAGAACTATAAAGACCACAGGATACCATTAAAACAAGTGACTTTTTGTGTTCTTAGACCACCATTTCCGATGCACTTTTGCCAGGAATTCAATGAAGCATCTCTATTTCTGACACACGTCTATGACAAGTGTTGCTTTCTTAGATTCTCATAACGTCAATATCTGCAAGATATGAAACTTTCATGTTATGAATGCACGAGTTCAGTCATCATAATAATGCAATTTATAATTTCTTCTGATCCATTCAGGCAGAATAAAACAATAAGAGGCATTACGTTTTAGAGTGTCTCTTATAAAGACATTTGGATAATGTTACTGAACAAAGACTTGTAAGAGTTATTTACCCTCTTATATGCTATTTGGAACTTTTAAACATGTTTATAAATATTTTTCAATTAAGAGGTAGGGGTACAGCTTTTGAACCAGACAAACCCGACTTTTTGTTTGGCATCTTCTGGCCAATATGTAAGCAGTCAGAAGATGCTAAAACACTCAGGCAATTAGAACATTAAAAAAACAGACAATAAATTTACCTGTAAATTAAGTAATGCTTAATATTACTAGCAGACAGCAATTTGTTAAATGAACCGAACAAAAAGCAAACTGTTTCTTTTCTATTTTTTTAATCCAGCTGAATTTTGTCCATTTCAAAAGCTGCATGAGTACCCAAAAACTAAAATGCAAAAAATACCTGTAGAAATCATTGTTACACTATGTAAAAAGAAAGGTGAAAGAAAAAAAAAAACATTGACTTAACTTTTTCATAAAATATTTTTTTTTAAAAATTGTTTTCTTCGGTTAAAAAATAAATTGTCATAAAAACAAATATATGGTGAATATTTTTCTTTCATTATTTTTTTCATTTTGAAAATCAGCCCTGTTTTGGTTCGCCATTTTCTGCTTATTTATGTGTTGTAGTCTTGGTAAAAGTCATTTTAGTCTGGTTCAAAAACTATACTCATACCAACTGAGGATTATCCTTTCATGCATTGTTATCTGATTAGGAATACTCATGCCACTTCCAATTAATAATATGGTATATAATGTTAAGAGTTAAAGAATTAAAGACTTTTTTCCAGTAAAAAACATGATTTTAAATTTTAAGAAAAACTACTAAAAATTAAAGGTAATATTTTTTATTTATTTTCTAAGGTTTGAATATGATGTGATTGAGTAATGTTTGGATTGTTTTGTATTTTCTGAAGGAAATCTGAAGAAACGTCCGTCAGGATTTGATGAAATTGGTAATGAATATTCACTGTTTGAATGGCAACAATAGAACACTTAGAACTTTAGGAAATTATATCATCATTACACATGGCTGCATTGGGCACACTGCTATATATATATAATATATATATATATATATATATAAAGATTGAGATTGTATGTTTATTTATCTGCTTTTCATGCTTTAATATATTAAAATCCTATTCATTTGAAATAATTATACACTGTTACTAACAAAAACATGTTAGCGTTTAAAGTTGAAGTCCAATCTAAACAAATTCAAAGTCCAAGGGACAGGAAAGCGGTTCGATCAGTACACACACAGACACGGTGACACGCCACCAACACAAACCAGCATACACAATTACCAACCGGCCGTTCTTTCCTCATTCCTTGCCTTCCAAAACGACCTGAATTTATAGTTGTCGAAGACCAACTGATTTGCATATATGCACAAGATTTTGCGAGAGTTTCCGAGATCATACCATTACAAAATGCCGTCGGCGCCATCTTGGAATTCTTTTCTTATCCTAGCTTCGCAGTGATGACAAAGCACACACGCACACCTAGGTCGTTTGAATGGTAAGCCCTCATTTTCACAGCTTTCGCCACAGCGTTAATAAATTTTGAATCTAAACATTGAGCTCTGACTTTAAAAGCCAACAAAAAATAAGGGAGATAATTCTCTTTTAAACTACACATGATTTTTTTTTCTTTACAAGCAAATACTGAAAATTTAACAAAATTTTCAATTCACTTTACACTTAAATTTTGTCAGTTCACTTGTTGTTAAATCATTTCTTGTTTTAAATGCACGCCCATTATTTAAACCCTAACATGATAGAATTACTTTCATAAATTCATAGGGCAGACGAGGATGATTCCTAGGGGGGCTCACCAAAAACTGATGCAACTTTTCTTTTTTTTTCTTTTAGTGTTAAATGTGAATACAGTGTTTGTGTGACAAAACATACTTTGCATTCAAATTATAGGAATCCCCTTTTGATACAAGAAACACAGAAGTTAAATATTAAAAAAGGGTTTATGTACTTTGTTTGAAGCATTGTTTAGTGTGTGTATATAAAGGAAATTTAAAATTATAGATAGCAATATAATGCAGAAGGTGCAAAAGATAGACACAAACTGAAGCACATTAAGATACAATGGTTAAATGGCCTATGCAAATTCACCTTTATTAATACAATATATGTATGTTTTATATTTTACACATATTGTGTTCTTATTTGTATTAGTATGGTCAAATGGCGGATTCGTGTTGTAATATTTCGGAAAATAAACCTTCATCAGACATATGTTCGACTTTCAAACGTGCATATCATGGCTATTATAAAATGGGCAAATTCCACAGAAAATGGAACTTAATTTATTTTAAATCTAATAATGTAATATTTTATTTTATTCATTTATCTATATATTAAGATAGCATGTGTGTTATTTTGTGTGTCACCCTTACATATTTTTCTTTCGAGTGACTGTCGTTTAATTGCTATGACCTTCTATTTCTTCTTATAATTTTACTAAAAATTTTTCATAAGTTTTAATTTCGGTTTTGATTAATATATAATATGTATATGGCTCATTCCATGTCAAATCGACAGAGGGTAAAACCATGTCCGACACGGATTTTCTTTTTCAAATTTGCTACACTTATAGATCTCCATGAAAGGAATCAAATGGCACTTGTTAAACATCTCAAGGTCAAGGGGTTCCTGAGATATGACCTTGACCTTTTACTAAAAAGGTGAATTTTTATGAAGAAGTGACCAACTTTATAAGACGATATCTCTGTGGTTTATGGGCCTACAAAGTTCATTCATATATTATTTTAAAGTACTTGGATAGATCCATAATTTTATCTCAGAATAATTTTTTTCAAGATCAAATTAAAAAAGTTGACCGTGACCTTAACTTTTAACCGGAATTATCTCAAAAACCATTCTTTCAATTTCTTTTAAATTTTGACAAAAGATTTGTCTATCTTATGACAGTATATATTCCAAATGTCATGATGGGCTTTTCACTAGAACTATCGTTACAAGCGTTTTAAAGAAGTGGGCAAATTCAAAATGGCGGAACCTAGTACCTGCGACTTCATATAAAACATTTTGATATTTCCCAATATGGTCAAGTTTGATATCTTTGTAAAGCTATTTTGATGCTGATTAATATTTACCATAATCAAAAAGTAAAAAAAAAATTTTGTTGATGAAACTGAATTTTCTTCATTTGTTTTTTGGTACTTGTGCACTTTTTGAACCATGCTGAAATAATAACGTTATTTCGGAAGCCATTCTTAACATGTGGAGAGGAGGATGTTTTGTAACTAATGTGTACTTTCACCTAACAATTTAATAATAAAAAAGAACATATCGTAAAACTTTAAATTAAGCTGAAAATACAATTTGGAAAATAGCGTGGTTCAAAAAGTGCATAAGCACAGTTTTTTTAATGCACCACAGATTTTGTTATGGAAAAAGTGATATATAATAAAAAAAGAATTTTGAAAGGTGTTAAGGGTTTATTACATTATACGATAAAACATATGTGATCTCAATGGTCTACTAAAAGGCAATTTATGTTGTTTATTGGTAATTTTTTTCAATGAAAAATTTTTAAAATGCATGTTCTTAAAAATTCTTGACATGTTGAATTTTATGCAAATTCTGGTTCTGAAGTCAAACTGTTTTATGACTTTCATATTTTTTTTATACAACACAGATTTTGATACAGAAAGTGGTGTAATAAAAATTTCTAAAAAGTGCGTTTAGATTTAATTAGGTTATAGTATCAAAAGAATAAACATTTGATGGCGATGGTAAACAGTTTCTTTGACATTTTTAGAAGTCTTAAGTATACACTATATACACAAGAAATCAACATGTGTTCATTAGGATACATTTCAAAATGAAAAAAAAATCTGTTTTATTGAAAATTCATGTATCTCAGGAACCCCTTGACCTTGAGATGTTTAACAAATTTGAAAAAAATCTATGTCGGACATGGTTTGTGCTCCCCAAAAGTTGTTGATTTGACATGGTATGAGCCATATATTTTCTTTGTAAGTTTTGGTTTCGTTTTTGATTCAAGCTTATACATGCAAGTTATATAAGAATCGATAAAAAATTGACTCTATAATACTATATATGAAATCTGCATAAATGAAAATATCATATTTAAGCATATTTTACGACCAGGCTACGTCGGGCATCCCTTCTAACTTAGATAAATACTTTTGCAGTTTTAACAAAAGAGCTACAATAATATCAAGGCATCTCCATTTACACTGACCATCCACAGAATGCCAACATCAATATATTACATATGAAAGAGTCCGCTGTGGAATTTCCAGAGGTCCCGCTAGTTTTTCTCGTATTTATATCTAATTCCCATTTGTTTAACCTTATAACTTGTACAAAAGCATTTAATTTGCAAGGAGGGAGGTCGAGGAGGTGGTTGAAGGATCCTAAAAAGCTTGAGGTCTAGGTGTCTTGCCTCTTTAAAAAAAAAGAAACACTTTTGTGTAAAAATAGTTTCTTATTACTTTCTAACATTTTCTCGTTTACCTTTGCACAAAATCTGGCATTCTTTATGTTTTTATATAGAAGAGTTACATAAAAGGAAAAAAAAGGGAGATTAGTCAGTCTGCCAATTCTCATTAAAGATATAAAATATGTTTGTACCAATGGTAAATCAGAAATTTATGATAAAACTGATTTATATTTTTAAAGTTTTACTCAATAATTTTCCATAATATTAGATATAGATATTTACTTTTGCCTGATAAGTAAGTATATCAAAAGGTTTTCCTGTTAATTTATTTTGAACTGCTATATTTCACCTGTGTATATTTACCGACAAGCATCGAGTAACCTTCTAGAATTACCAGATAGTGCCGAGTACATTTTAGCTGGCTGTATTACCACCGAGATTGGAATGGCATAGTATAGAAATGTCCCATATGGATTGCAACATTTTTATTACAATTATGATTTAAAGTTAATATAGAGCAGGGGTTGGCAACTTTCAGCTTGTATGCCAAATCTGGCCCTTGACTGAATTTTGTGTGGCCTGCCATTTTAATTTTTGGGAAAATATTCCTCTAGTAAAATAAGTTATGTTGTTTAAATATAATCATATTATATTTAATACTTATTTTCTTAAAATGCACAGAAAATTTACTTACATATTTAATAACATTGTTGTCCTCCATGACAATGTAGTCAAAGCTGTTTGGCCCATCTCCTATAATCAGCATAGCTTTTTGGTCCCCCACATTGCTGACCTCTGATATAGACTCGAGCTGTGAAAGTCAAAGAGGACAGATATGAAAATTTACTGCTAAAGACTCTGTTGATTTTTCGCATGCCAAAAAGTGAAGCCCAACCACCTCGTAATTCATTAACTGGTAATACTGTATGCCATTCTACTCCCCCTCACGCCCAATCCTTAATAATACTGCATTATTTTATTTATTTATTTTTTATTTTTTTACTTGGGAGTCACCACTTATCAAGGCTTGAAGGCTACTCGAGGATAAGGGTTAATGAATGTAAGGTGGTAGTGTAGTAATCGTTAATGGTGTAAATTGGGTAGAATTTGATTATTTATGGGGACGGCTCAACAAGAACTTGTTTACATTGGACTTGAAGGTTATTATGTTGTATTCAACCAGGAAGCAGGCCAGCGAGCAGTTCTGGGAAAGAAGCTTTGTTCATGGAATATGCATTTATATTTAGGCACAGTTAGAGAGTGGAGGAAATCATATATAGTGGTTGTAGCTAGTTGAGTGTTTTTTTGTGTGAAAGTTTTGCAAAGGGGAACTATGGATTGGAGTTCAGTTGAGCACTATATTATTATATAATAAAGCTCATTTTAGTATTATTTACAGTTGTTACCTATTGTTCACAGAGGAAACCATGTCCGTTCAGGTTATTCCGTATCACTAAGATTTTCTAGGTAGATCAAAAAGAGTTACTGTGGCTATCAAAGAAGCTCAAACATTACAAGTTCATTTGATAGAAACACAACGATCTCACTTTGAATCTGTGACAGTTGAATATTATCCAACTCCTTATAACTGGATTTACTTCACACCCACCTTGATCCATCTGCTAGGTAATAGAATTATCAAGGCAAGATAAAGGGTCAAGATATTATGTTATAAACTTTTGTGTGAACACAGGAAAAATATTAATAGAAAAGGAATTGCATATTTTGGTAGAAAATCGGCTCAAATTTTAAAAAGTAAATAAACTAAAGATAAATGTAGTTTGCTTGAAGCATTGCTGGTAAACAGGTATGTGAGTATTTAGGATGATAGCAGTGCAAAAAAAAAAAAATCTGATCAGAATTTAGAATAGTCTAATCCATTTGATGGCTTCATTTTTGCATTTTTTTTTTAAAGAAGAGGTTCACTCCTGAAATTATTAAAGATTTTACACCATCTTAGATATTTTTCTTAATATTTAGCAGTAAGTCCCACATTTATTGATTTTATAAATGTAAAAGATCTTTTGAAAAATAGATTTTCTCAAGATGCATAACCCAAATACTGTCTTTGATTATTCGTTATTGTTCATACTTCTTTTCATAATGCCAGTTTTTCTGCATTATCATCAGCCTTTATAAATACCCACATACCAGTAGAAAAGTATATTTTTCTAATAATGCAAAGTATTAAAAATATCTAAATTCTCTAAAAAGAAATCATTAAATATTTGACGGTAATATGATGCCCCAACAATATAACAAAAGTACACACCATATCAGCAGTCCAGTCCAAGCTTATATCAATAAATTCCTAATGCAACCAAATGCAATGCGCAGCAGTTTGAACACTTGCCACAACAAATAAGCACTACCTAAAATAATGTGTGAGAAAATGCTTAGTGTTCACATTTATGCATCTGCTGGAAATATTCAACTAAAATATTTCTGGACCCACATCACCATTGTACACATCTTTGAATCCTTTTCATTGATAAATAAAATGTATATAATCTTTTTTTTTTTCTTTTTCTTCTTTTTTTTTCTTTTTTTTTACATAGGCGTTACCACATATCGAAGCCTTAAGGCCACTCGAGGATAAGTGCTAATGAGTGTACAGTAGTCAATAGGATAATATCGTAGTAATTGTTAGTAGTGGTAAATTGGGTTACTTTTGGATTTTATCTGGCAAAATAAACTTGCCAGATAAAATCAGTACATTCTTGGGCGAGAAAGCCTATTATACATTTAATAAAACAATCAAATAAAAAAAATGTGAATTAAAAACTGAAATAAATGTTGAATCTAATAAAAAAGAAAATATCGCACATTCACAACTTATCTACTCAAAACGTCTGTCTTCAATGCCAATATAATTTATTTGATTCATTGTATACGATAAGCAGAAAACAAATTATTAGCTAACTATTGGTTAATACCTCCTCCCAACAATATTAGTATGTAATTGACAGAATGGATTTGATAGGATTTAAAATTTGTAGATATTTGTCTAAAATAATTTCCTCATAAGGAATTTCAAACACGATTATTTATAATGGTCCGATATTCAATAAATAGTTAATTTTTTTTTTTTTTAGATTTGATCTTGAAAGTAAAATAATTTTATTGACTCTTCTACAAAGTTAAAGAAAATAAATTTATCAAAACTAACAATAAAAAAAAATTGGTTCCAAAAAACTTTTACAGATTAACAAAATTGTTTTTATCTTTATTTCCTCGTATTGCAAATCAGGGCCAGGTGTGCCAAGATTGTCACCTAGCAGAAGTGAAGTATATTTGACACAAGTGTGCACTTAGTTGGAAGTAGTAAGGCACAATTGATTGTCGAAAATAAAATAATTGTTGATTGATTCAAAAGCACCTGCAAAGGTTACCCTTATCCAAAGAGGTTACCTGTAGCTGGGATATCCAGTTACTGAATAAATGCTATATGAACTTGGATACATTGTCAAGGACAGCAAAATTCCAGGATGGGCATTTGTAGGTGAATGAATGGGTATTACAAACTGTTATATAATATCAACCAAAATTGAGATTGACAGGTAACCTGACACATCTTTTGAGAAAATCACTTTTGTTACATGCTTAGTCTAGGGATATTATATGCAACAAATTTAAAGAAAATAACACCAATCAACTCCGAATTATAAAAAGAAATTTTTATTTTACAAAAAAAACAAAAAAAAAAACGATTAAGTAATATTTACAAATAAACATTCTATTGGTACTAATATTACAAGAAACATGATGGTGTAAGGAGAGTAAGTCTTCTTAACTTTAAGTCAACTATTCAAACAGTATATCAGATGAATTTGAAATCACATACAACCCTTGATCAATAAGAAATTAAGAAGAGAAAGTTTTATTTACCCAAAACTCAAATCTTTAGCTAGAAATGTCTTTTGGGGGGTTTCTTTCAGCTGGAGCAAGGTCCGTGAAACAGGCCTGAGTCAGAAACGTGAAGGTCACTGTATAGGTCAACAGCCGTTAGTATAACTGTCAATTTTGTAAACATGGTGTCTTTTTATACTAAATTTTTGGATTGTTCTAGAATGTTCTTTTTGAGTTGAAAAAAGAATACCTTTTTGTTCTCTTGAAGATGTTCTGGATTGTTCTTTAGCTAAAAAACATTTATGTATTTTCTTTATTTAATTTTATTGAATGTTAATAATCATTTATTAATTATGTTACACATTTTATATTATTTATTATAAAATTAATCAATTATTATATTATTATAAAATCAATAATCAATTATTTATTAATTATTATATTATTATTGATTTATTGATATAAAATAAATACTTTAATGTAAGGAATATGCTTTCTCATGACATTTATGTATACCCCGCTTTTCTTACCAACTCGCACTTGTTCACCACCATATGAAATAAAGAGATATCTATATATTTTTATACATCAGTGTTGTTGTTAATCATTTAAGCATAGCAGAAATACAACACTTGTTCTATGGATGATGACACATCAAAATATTCTTAAGATACATCTCTTGTGGGGCTAAATGTCGGTGGTAATCGATCTTACAATTAAAAGATGACACAGGCAAGAAAAAGACGAAAAACGACAATGGCAAAGAAGATATGACAAACGCAGTAGGTAGCGTCGTGAACGGATATAAATCTGTTCAGGTTTATTTTTCAAAAAGAAACTGAATAGTGGTAGGAGGTCTTAGGCTGAAGGTTGAAGTTCAGCTGGTGTTTGAACTGGTATAGTTATGAGGTCGTCTCCAGCGGCTACAGGACATACATGCTGACTTAGGATGCTGGGCTGCTGGAAATTCAGTGAGCTGACGACGAGTGGTCGCTGCTGCTGCTGCTACTGGGTTCGGCCGTTATCGGGGAGGTAGTCTAACCCGTTCTTTGTGGACATTACTGCTGTTGCTGCTGAGTTGAGTGGTCCACTGACGGGCTCAACTTCGCCATGCGGCAATCTGGTTGCAACTGACTGCTTTTTGAAAAAAAATGCTGTATTTATACTCGTCCAGCGGACATAATTGTAGACAAAAACTGCTTGCGGCGCTGGTCGTCATTTTCATTCTTGATTTGTGTTTGTTTTTTGCGTTTTTAACATACTCTAAGGAGTCATCTGTTCGAGATTTATATTCATGTGTCATATCAAATTGAAGCTGGGAAAGTTGTGAATATTATTCTAGCAGGAATTGTACTGTTCAGAGTTCTATAGGATAATTATTCACATCGAAGTACTTGTTGAAGGGTGTTGGCTGTGGTTTCTACGTTTTGAATTGAGATCCTTCTTTCTTTTGGTGGCAACCGCGACACATCAATTATTCAGAAAGTTAGCATCTATATTGATGATATCACTCTCTATTCTGGTGTTGCTTCTCACCCGTCTCCCTGCAGATTAGTTGAAATATGCAGCTAATTTAGAAGTTGATCTGCGTTCAGTTGTGGATTGAGATACAAAATGGTTTGTTTTGTTTAATCCTGTTAAAACTCAACTGTTATCTTTCGACCTTTTTTTTTTTTTTTTTTACCTGAGATTCTTATGATGACTCGTTCTGCTTTTGAGGAGAAATTTCCTCTAAAAGTTCTTTGTCTTTCTTTTCTCATCAAATCTTTCTTGGAGTTGATATATTAGATCCATTGCTCTTTCTGTTTTTTGTAAAGTCAGTTCTCTCTATCCCTCTAACAGTTTGTCATTCCTGAAGTTATTCTCTGTCTCTATTTGATTGTCCCCATTTCTTTTTTCTCTGCAACTTCTCTCTCACAGCCGTGATGTAACTAGTCTCAGTCTTTTCTATAAATACTATTATAGCATGTATTCATTAATTTTTCTCATCCATTCCCTGCTTCCTTTGTTCCAGCTCGTTTGACTCATTGGTCTAGTGGTCTCCATCGCTTCACTATTTTGATACCTCATTGTAATAATGCTTTCGGTTCCAATAGCTTGTTTTCAAAATCTGCATGTGTGGAATTTTCTGTTAACCTTTTTCTCCTATTTTATTGTTATGTGTTTGGAATGTAAGTTGTCTGTGAAATAGCCACGTAAAAATGACGCAAAAATAATGGGGGAACGTTTAACAATTCTATTTAACAATTTATGAAGAGAGATCTAAGTAGTTTAGCAGCTGGACGCATAATGATCAAAAAACATGTTGTCTATCTTCCAAGTGTCATGGCCGACTCTCCAGTCTATCGAAGGGAGATAACTCTCTTGCCAGTACAAGGGCAATAACTCTTTCTTTTTCTCGTTAGGTGGACACTGACATTTATAACCTTGGTCTTTTCAAGACTAAGGCTAATAGGCATCTTCTGCCTTTGTGATAATCATCTTTTGTTCTTGTTAGCCCCTTACATGAAACGGCATCATGCCCTGTCTGGAGCGATTTTCATTAAAAACAAAGATTCAATACTTAGTGATGAAAACATGATTTCAAACATGTATGACAGACTGACAGGTGACCAAATAATCTCTAAGGGCCAACATATTATTGCATACGATGGCATGGACGTGGAAAGTCAATCTACTTCTTCATAATGATTTTTCACCGGATGCCATACACACAAGCTATACTGTCAACTATGAAGGCTCAATAAACAAAAAACTACTTTATCTGTTTACATTACTCCACTCTCAGACTTTCTCAAGGTGTAGTCAAGCAGTCCACAGCATGAGTATTTAAAACGACCTTGAGCAACTGTTTTGAGGATGTGTGTACTTGTACATTGTCACAAATATCTTTTCATAGACATATCTACATGCATAATGCCTACAAGACACTATCCTCGAGTGTCTAAGGTCTCTCTGTACAGGGGTTTGTCAGGACAACCTGGCATAAGGATACTTTTTGTTCTGAGGTAGTTAACACCCCTATATCTATGGACAATATGGATTTGTCTGGTTTATATAATGCTAGACATTTCTACCTTCAAGCATAGAGTACACTTGTAGTTTAATCGCTCACAGTGAACCTGAGGACTCTTTCACCTTATAATTGTGACCCTTTAAACCAGACCACAAAATTGGTGATGAAAGGATTTCAAAAAACAACCCACAAGGATCTCTTTTGGATAAAGGACCAACTTTTATTCAAGAAACTCGTGTTTTTTTCTACCTTCTTTAAAAATACAGAGATTGGTTCTACAATGGTTTTTCAACAAAACGAAAAACGACCTCAGAAAAGTTTCTTTTTCACTGCAAGTAGAAACAAAATTTAATTACTGTGACCTTAAAAATTCTCTGTCAATAATCTGTAACAACAAGAACTCAAGTGGAGGGCGAAAATGTACAAAAGTATGTTATGGTAAAATCGGGGACAAGCATGTTAGATTTCAACTTGACAGTCGGTCGGATTTGTCTTTTATAAACCATACTTGATGCGAAATTGGAAAACTGAGGATGATGAGAACCAAGAAAGTTGTTCGTTCAGTAACTGGAGAAAGAATAAGATTCGAAAGTGAGGTTACTACTAACATAACATTAAAAGGAAAGACACTGAAACTGAAGATGTTTGTGTTAAGAAACACTAATAAATTTTTGGTATGAACTGGATCCAAAAATTTGACCTCTGGGACTTGACCATTAGTGATTTTTGTCAAACCTTACAGTCGAAGCTGAAAAACTAAAGAAAGACCTGAAAGAGTCATTCCCCAATGTTTTTTTTTTTTTTGATAAACTAGGCTGCTGTACAAAAATGGCGGTGAAGTTCAAATTACAAGATAATGTCACTCCAGTCTTCAAAAAGAAACAGAGCAGTACCATTTGCCTCGATGCAAAAGGTCGACGAAGAACTGGACAGACTCACCAAAACAGAAATTTTGACCACAATCGACTACAGTGAGTGGGACGACGCCACTGTGTATGCAAAGAAAAAAAATCTAAGGATATCAGTCTGTGCAGACTTCTCAACTGGGTTGAATGCAGCACTAAGGGATCATCATCACCCACTACCCAGCTCCGGGGAAGCTTTCACTAAACTAAATGGAGGGAAAATATTCTCAAAAATAAGTCTGAGTGAAACGTACTTACAAATTCTTGTTGAAGAAAGCTCAAAATTTTTGTGTATTTCCACTCACAAGGGATTATTCAAATTCAGTAGGTTAGCCTTTGGAATCAACGTCGCACCAACTATCTTTCAACAGATAATTAATAGGATGTATGGTTATTCAAAATAATTAAAACATAATTATTAAAAGTCATAAACTTTAATTTTCTTAGTTACCAAAAAACTACTTGATTAATTTATTTGATTTTTGGAATATGACATTTTCATTCTATAACAATACATACATCATAAAGATTTGTCTATATTTTTGTTTTTTATTTAAGTCAAATTCTAAATAAGAACCAATATTTTTTTCTGTAACTCTTTTTTACATGATATCATGCATTCCTTTGTTATTGGTTTTCATCTTCAATGTGAAAACGACTTTTATTTTTAGATATGAGTGGATGCACCTAAAAATGGGAACCAATATTTTTTTCTGTAACTCTTTTTTACATGATACCATGCATTCCTTTGTTATTGGTTTTCATCTTCAATGTGAAAACGACTTTTATTTTTAGATATGAGTGGATGCACCTAAAAATGGAAGATGGGAACCAATATTTTAGTATAAAATTCCTTTCATTTTTTCTTTCACAAATCAAATATGTGTATTTTCTTAAATTTTGACTTTCAGGTAACATGTTCCTGACCTTTATAAAGAAATCTCCATCCGAAACTTTAAGTCCAGAATTAAAAGAACTGAAAAAAATGGAAACAGAAGCAAAGAAATTAGAAGAAATGACACCTGAACCAATCCCGAGTTCATCTTTGGCAAATGCACCCAGTAAGTCCGAGTTTATATCTTGATGGGGAGTGGGGGGGGGCTTAGTCATATCTTGCGTTATTTTTTTACATTTGACAAATTTATCAGAAAAAAATTGTAAATTGTTAATTTTAGCACAATCGGTTTTTATCAAACTTGAGATAAAATATAGCTATATAAATAAAACAGTAAATGTATGTATGTGTGTGTCTATGTGAAAATATTTAACCGATAAACTCTTAAACTACTGGACACATAACTCTGAAATTAACAAGAAATAGTAATCATACACCAAGGATGGTTTATAACGAGTAAAACCTTTATTTGGATCGATGAATAACACGTACAAAAATATGTCGGCAAGTTGAAATGCAAAATGTTCATTTCAACTTGCCATCATATATCTATTATTTTTGCGCATGTGCAAATTTATTCATAGCTTGAAGTGGTTTAATTTAAAATCTTTCTTATCTATTTGTCGATAGCTCAAATGGTAGGAAATGCTGCTGGAGCGCTAAATATTTTGGTTTCAATTCTAGCTGATAGCACCAAAGTCATTTTTTTACCTTTGAAATTCGTACTATATATTTGGTAAAATATATTAGGTTGAGAAAAAAGTTCTTGCTGAATTTTTAATTTTGATTTCAAATGATGTATTTTCAAATAAATTTTCATTATAATACCTTTACTTTATATAACATTTTTACTCTACCTTATCGTTTAGATTACAATTGTTTTAAAACAATTATGTTGTCTTAAGAATGTTGAATACAAGATGGAAAAAAAATAAATTCGCACAATTTTCTTATTTCAATTCAAACTAAGCTGAAAAGCTGCTGATATCAACAAAGCGTTTGCCCCAGAAACCACTACTAAATGCATAGCACAATGGTGGTTTAAAAAAATTTTGTGGTGGTGATAGTTTTGAAGATTATGAGCATAGTGGTCGGCCATCAGATCTTGACAATGATCAATTAAGAGTCTTACTCGAAGCCAATCTATGCACAACTGTTTGAAAACTTGCTTCTGAATTAGGCATAACATATACAACGATTTCTAACTACTTGAGAGAAATTGGAAGGACAAAAAAACTTGATAAATGTGCACCTCATGAATTGAATGACAACCAAAAGAAATGCTGTTATGAAATGTCATCTTCCCTTCTTTTACATAACAAGAACAGCCCGTTTTTCAATTGGGTTGGGACTTGCAATGAAAAGTGTTTTTTTTATGACGACTGGCGATGCTTAGCTCAGTGGTTAGATGCCAACGAAGCCTTACAACACTTCCTGAAGCCAAAGTTGCACCAAAAGAAGGTCATACTAACTGTTTGGTGATCTGCGACTGGTCTCATCCATTGGATTTTCTTATGCAGGCAAAACCATTACGGCAGAAAAGTACTATCAACAAATGAATGAAATGCATCAGAAACTTCGACAACAACACTCCATATTAGTCAACAGAAAAGGCCCAATTCTCCTCCACGACAATACCCAATCACACGTTGCTAAACTAACCTTCAGAAATTAAATAGATTGAGTTACAAAACTCTGCCTCATCCTCCATACTCTCCAGACCTCTCACCTACCAATTACCACTTTTTCAAGCACCTCAACAACTTTCTGCATGAGAAATGCTTTAAAAACCTAAGCAATATTATCAAAATCGCCTTCAGCAACTTTATGTCCAGCAGAATGTAAGATTTTTATATTACTGGCATAAATACACTTGTTTTGTGTTAGCAAAAGTGTGCTAATTTTGATGGTGCTTATTTCGATCAATAATTTTTTGTATGAGTGGAGATATGTTCATCTGAATTTAAAAATAAAAAACTGCAAGAACTTTCTTGTCAACCTGGTGATATTCAATAGAGAACTCTGTAATAATAAATACAAATTCTGTATGAATTAGAATATCTTTAAGTGTATTCTACGACCTAACAAGGCTGGTGCCCACCCCCACTAATTAATCTATAAATATAAAAGCGAAAATGTATGTATGTGTGTTCGCTTTTTCTGTGTGTCTACAAAAGGCTTTTTTCAGAGAAGCGGTTGCTCGCTTCACAACCTTTTAAAACTTTTTATATCACATATAAATTGTAATATCTCACAGTTAACAACGAAGCTCACCTGTCTATTTAATTTGCTTAGTTAGTCTTTTTCCTATAACATCTTGGGGGAAAAAAAGCGTTCAGCAGTAAATGAAATCCTGCAGTCAAACTTGACCTCATTAACTCATTAAAACGCGCACCTGCCAAATCCAAGTAATTAAATAAATTCAAACGTGTTTCCATTAGCATCTCGCGGTGGAGCAATGGTTAACGTCGCACGTTTTTTTTTTCACACTTTAATTTACAACTTTGCCTCAATGGTTCAGGTTCTATCCTCATACTTACTTTTTTTTTTTAACCCCCCCCCCCACACACACACCTCCAAACACCCGGGCAACGGCGGGTACCCCTCACTAGTCTATAAATATAAAAGCGAAAATGTATGTATGTATGTGTGTTCGCTTTTTCTGTGTGTCTACAAAAGGCTTCTTTCAGAGAAGCGGTCGTTCGCTTCACAACTTTTTAAAACTTTTTATATCACATATAAATCATAATATCTCACAGTTAACAACGAAGCTAGCCTGTCTATTTAATTTGCTCGATTTCGGGAAGATAAATATTCAAGATTTGTCGCTCGCCGCATGTGGGTTAGTTTTTTTCCTATAACATCTTTGGGGGGGGAAAAAAAAGCATTCAGCAGTAAATGAATACTATCCCGCAGTCAAACTTGACCTCATTAAAACGGGCACCTGCTAAATCCAAGTAATTAAATAAATTCAAACGTGTTTCCGTTAGCATCTCGCGGTGGTGCAATGATTAACGTCGCACTTTTTTTTTTTTTTTTCACACTTTAATTTACAACTTTGCCTCAAGGGTTCAGGTTCGATCCTTATACTTACTTTTTTATTTACTCCAAACACCCGGGCAATGCTGGGTACCCCTCGCTAGTTAATCTATAAATATAAAAGCGAAAATGTGTGTATGTATGTATGTATGTGTCTTTGTGTGTCCACTAAAAACTTTCGACGGACAGAACAAAAATTCACAAACTTGGTATCATATTAAAGCTCCATCCTTCGCTCGAAAAATATCGAAAAATTGGCCAAAAACGTTAATTTTTTCACCCCGAAATCAACAATTTTCTACAGGGGGGAGCGGTCAACAAAAACCATCATCTCATGACGACGACCGGTTCTACGCATGCGTTAGATGACGTCATGACCTGATTTAGTTTAAATTGTTGAAGAACTGACTGAATTTCATGTACGTCGTGTTAACTCAGTTGGTTAGGGCGTTGGTTCATTATCTAAACATTTTGGGTTCAAATCATGGTGTGAGATGTTTTTTTTTTTTTTTGATTTTTTAAATTTAAATATTGAACCAGTGTTATTTAAGCCATTTTTCACATAACGTTCGTTTTTCTGTTTTTTTTTTTTTTACTTCGCTTATTCTTAGGTTTTCATTAACACCCCCGACCAACCACACACACTCAAAAACACCCGGGTACCCACCGATTTTTTTAAATTTTAATATCGAAACTGGCTTATTTAAGCCATTTTTCACATGTTTTTTTTTAACGTTCGTTTTTCTGTTTCCTTTTTTGTTTTTGTTTTTTTTCGATTTTTACATTTAACATCGTTCGTTTGCCTTATGTTAGTTATTTTTGTGGGTTTTTTTTCGATGTTTTGATTACCCCCCCCCTCCCCGGGTACGCTTCGTTTTTATGTTTTCTTTTTTTACTTCGCTTATTCTTAGCTTTTCATTAACAACCACACTCACCTACAAACACTCTGGCAATGGGTACTCTATTTGTATTTTTTCGATTACTGTTCTTATTTTGAGTATTATTTTCACAACGTTTCAGTTGATGTAACCTCTGACCTTGTTTAAGTATATCTTGTCGAACTCTGGAATCTGTACACAATTTTGAATGGGACCCTTTATTGCTGTTGCTTAGTCAGCTATGATTGGGTAGAAGTCTTGTTGCAATTGTGAGTCTCCCACACAATAAGGATTGAGTCTTCAACCTTCAAAAGAGTGTAATTTTCAACTGAACTTTACCAAAGTACTTTATCCATTATGCCACAGGTTCTTGTGGACAATTAAGAAACATAACTGATATACTTGCAACTATACTATATAGCTAAGTAAGAGACAACAGTGGGCTAACAAAATCATGCTTTTATAAAACAAGTTATGTAACATTTTTGTTTTTCAAACTGTTCTTGCACAGGTATTTGGTTGATGCAAAAGTTTTTCCTCGATTCAAAACTTTCATCTTAAAAATCTTTATTCATAACAATAACAATTTTGCTCTCTATAACTTGATTTCATCTTTCAATGAGCTTATAAATATCTCGTTTGTAAAATCCTTTAGATTTTGATGTGAAATATGAATCTAACGCTTGTTCAATCTCCTTTCGTGATGTTAACCTACAGCCGTCTAAACGATTTTATGTATAATAAGTGATAATCCAAGGGAGCTAGGTAAGGAGAATATGCAGCATGGGGCCAGATTTCCCAACCAAATTCTCTTAAAAGTCAGTATTGATGTCTGAAGACAAGCATTTAATGATGGAAGATACTCCCTTCCTGTTAATGAAAGTAAATCGTTTTCGGGTGGGCATGGATGAGGAAATGCAGAAAAATATAAATGATGCTTTAATAATCTGAAAAAAACCCAACTTATTAATTAATCATGGTGATATGTTTATGTAATAATAATATGCATAAAATAAATTAGTTTAAAATGCTCCTACAAATCCGCGAAAAAAACTTTTGCACCAACCTGATATTTGTCTGTGTTTTTAAACTGTTTGTCATCATTTCTTAATTGTTTCTTTCTCTTTCAGAACTTAGTAACAGAATGGATTTCCAGCTAAAAGAAAGCAGTTTTGAAAGCAGTTATCTATCCGTGTTGACATCACACACAGCCTATTGGTCCAATCAGGATGTAGCTTTCTTCATACTCAGCCACATTTACCCTGAATTGCAAGAATCCTAACACACAATCTAACCCATTCCCATGAACACACAGTTCAACATCTTTTGTTCACCATGACAATTGTCTGTTCATTCCATTCAATTTTGGTTGTCATGGTGAATATTTTATTCTAAACTTCAAAAGAAAATTGATTTTTTATTAAAAAAAAGAAAGAAATTCATTGAAATAAAAGTTTAAATGACACCACATTACAATAATGTTAAAATTTTATACACCATGTAAATTTTTTTTTCAAACTTTGTTTTAAATTAATTTATTAAAATTTCTGTATGTTTTTCGATCCCTTTGGCGATCAGAATTTCTTTGTAAAATATGGAATTCTTTAATTGTTTAAAGAAATGACTAGAAAATTCTTCATGATAAAATAGCTGCCTCATTGTTGACTGCGATTCTGAATTTATAAAATCTTTGTCAGATTCTTAGACGAGGGTTTTGAATATTGAATCTTTTGTGTGTCTTTTATTTCAACAACTCTTTTTAAAGTGTCCATCTTGCTTTTCATTGATGACTTTAAAAAAAAAAAATCCAACCTTTTTTAAAGCAAGTCATGTTTAAACTTTTTCCCAAAAAAAAAGGGGGGGGGGTCACAAAACAGATCTCTTGACTGCCAATCAACAATTTCAAATTTCATTCAACATTTTCTGTGATATGAAAATTAAAGAAAAAAAAAAAAAAAGATTTTTTATATTGTAAAATATTTTCTCTTCAAACTGTTTGTATTTGTACAGATTTATATGCAATTGTTTTGCTGTTAAACTAAAAATAGTTTGACCAACTGACCAGGGCTCAACCTTTTTTTAAAATTTGTTTTTTCTAAGGTCAGTTTCTTATTTAGTTTTCTTGTGCATCACACTACATCTTCAACTCAATTTACAGAGTTTAGATTTTTCTCATTTTTTTTCTTTTTGCAGTTGCAAAAATTTTCAGTGCAAGTCCAGAGTTCAACCTAATTAAAAAAAAAAAAAAAAGAAAGAAAAATCTTTGTTATACCTAGCCATCATGCAACAAAAATGTTATATTTAAAAAATCACATAAATAGATCAAGTAGTTTTTATTTTTTACAAGTTTTAGCAATTCATAATATACTGTAGACATTACAAGGTTGATTTTAAAAGTTTGGTAATTCGAATTGAGTTGTCTCTCTTTATTAAATATGGTGGATCAAAATATAATGTCTTGCTTCTTCATAAAATTTTATTTTCTTCATTAAAAAATAACTACATGATTAGTTTATATGATTTTAAGAATATGACATTTCCGTCCCATGACAGGTGCATAGATCATAAGGATATTTCTGTAGTTTTTTTTTTTGTTTGTTTTAATTAGATTGAATTCTGAACAAATTTTCTATTTAATTTGTTGTCAAATTTATAAAATGGAATTCAAATGAAAGAAAGATTTTTTTTCTAATTTTTTATTTAAAAACTTTTTTACATTGGTTGATCATTAAAAAAATCTTTCATTTTCATTTGTTTTATTTTTTTGTTGCTTTTTGTTTCAAACCAAAATTTTGTTTTTATATTTAAAATTGTAATTGTAAATATTTTTATGATTAGTAAAATTGATATTTTTGGTGCTTGTCCACCCACTCCAATGAAAAACGAAAATAAAGATGGAAAGAAAACATTATACACCAAAAATCATGAATATTAACCAAGTAGTTTTATTTTTATTAAAAAAATCATTCTTATGCAAATTTGAGTTTTTTCAATGCTTCCTTTCTATGTTAAGAATGGCTTTCAAAAATATCGCAAGGTTGAATTATTTTGAGTTATCTCCCTTGTTCCTCAGACTGTTTTCAAATTGACGTTTCAAAACTTGCTCATTCTTTAGCAATAAAATTTGATTTTCTTATTTACAAATAAAACTAATGATTTTTGGTGTACAAAATTTTCCTTTTATCACATTTACGTACATCATACAGATTTTTCTTTGTTTTTGTTTTTTCAGGGGAGTGATTCTGGACAAGCATCATATTTGTGCCACTAAAAATTCTTTCTTGGTTCCAAGCAAGATTTTCTTAAGGGAGAAAAAAAAATTTTTTCTCCATTCTTTGACTATTTTCCTTAAGAATTGGACAGAATTCTGTTTATCTTTAATAATATTCAGAGCCACCAGCCTCTAATACTTTTTCTTGATAACTTTTGAAAAAATAAATAATTTACATTTTTTTTCATTAAATTCAATGACTTTTCCTAAAAATTACAATAGGAAATAATCATATTAATTTTGTTAAAAGAAAAAAAAAACAAAAAAACTATATGTTATCCTAAAAAAACAAAGGTCAAATATCAAAGCATATTTGGGTAAGATTGATAATGTCATCATAAGTCTGACGTCATCCAATATTTTTTAAAGCATTATTTTTTTTTATACAATACCTATATTTCTGCAACCCTGACCGTAGCCTTAGTGATTTTGAAAGATTTTGAACATTGTAAAAGTACTAAATTCAAACACACTGAAGCACAACTGATGATGTCATCAAAAATACTGACATCATCCAAATTAATTTTTTCTACAAAATTACTCCTATTTACTTGCCTCCCCATGAGGGCAGAGTTAGACACAAGGTCAGTTTTGAATGTGAGGAAAATCCAGCTCCTCTCAAAACGGAAGCACTCTGAATTGAAACAAAAATATAAAATTGCCACAGTCTAGACGGATATCTTTCTTGCCGACTTAGGATAAAATAGATGAAGTTTAGTATCAGAACAGGTACTACACTTTGAGATATTAAATCTTTTATTCAGGCTAAAATTACAATGTAAGTTCAAACTGAACAAAAAACTTGGGCACACGGCCAACTCAAAAGGGGGAAAAGTTGGGGGGAGGGGGTCGTTGGTCATCCTTGTCACTCCAGAACTAAACAAAACTTTCTCTTAGCTAGTATCTTCTTTCACCATAATACCGCATTCACCCTTTCGTACTGGAGGACGGCTCACTTACTACACTTTGATCCCAGCCAAAATTGTTTGTCTGTGAGCTATGAACATTTTAAAACATTCACCCATATTGACCTGTACTTGAGCAATAAAATATTACCTAAAATCTTTGGGGGGGAATTTTGTTTGGAAACTTTTGGATTTGATAGGAAAGGGAGTGAGGCGTCGAGATAATCTCATACAATTATTGGGATTTATTAAAAAAAAAAGGAATGATTTGATTAGTAATTTAGCAAAGGCAGTGTCTCTGCAAGGAATTCAGCATCACCTTGCATATCTACTAATTGCTTTACAGATCAACATCTCATGTGAATCTGAAGACTCTATTGTTGGCATTGGTTTCCCTTATATTTTTCTAGTCGGAATTCTCTCTAGAAAGACATTGGGTACTCACGGGAGGGACCATGTGAAGGTTGCCAACATCCTAAGTGAAAGGGATTTTTTTGTGGAACAAACTGAATTCAAACTTGAGACACTCAGGTTGTCAGTCCATGTGATTATGTGATTAACCACTGAACCACCACCACCTCTCTACTTTATAGATGGGTAGTGGCTACCAGCCTAATACAATACTTTCTTCAACTACCGATATCATGTGAGATGATTAGTGCACTCAATACCACCAATCCAACAATTAGCAAAATCTCACCCCTTCACTGTAGAGGTCTATAGATGCCAAACAGTTTCTACTCTGATAGCTTATTTTTTTCAACTGCTTGCGAATGAATTTCTTTCCTGTTTCCTTGACAATACCAATATGCAGAAATTTAAATGTAACATTTTGTTGCCCAACTCCCCACCTATGTTGTTCTGCTGTCAATCTGATCCTATCATAGTAGCCTTTATGTGATTTTGCTTTGACTTTAATAATGTGAGCATCACTCACAATCAAGAGAAGAGTTTATCAGGCTTGTCTATGCAGTGCGTTGTGTTGTTGGTCTGTTAGAATGACAAAGACCATCTGATTACCTTGAATGGTGGGTGATGAGATCATTATCAGTGAGCGCAGCCATGGTTGATAAGCTCAGTTTGCACCTAGAAAGTTTTGCTGCAGAGAGAACAGAGAATGGTGCCAGCATTGTCCTTTCTGTCCTGGGTACGCTTTTCTGCAGCACCTTTCCTGTCACTTTCACATTCGTAGGCACCGTCCTGAACTGTGGATCCCCACTTGGTCCTATCTGAAACTGTCCACTCCTATGATGACATTGAAGACCTTCAGCAATGCCTTTAAAGTGTCTTTAAACCATTTCCTCTGGCCGTTATTGGAACGGATACCACGCTGGAACTTACCAAATAGAAGCTTCTTGGGTATTCTTTACTTTGGCATGTGAGCTACATGACTAGTCCAGTGAATCTGGACTTTCATCCGGATGATGAAATGCTTGGGAGCCTGGCACAGTATAAGGATGTATAGAAAACCTGTGCAGGGAGGGTTGAGGGAATTTTTTTTTTTTTTTTTTTTGCATGGAGTGAAATGATATGAAAATCCTATGATAGATGTTTAATGCTGTTATTGCAATATGTCCTGTTTTGACGTGAGTAAAGGTTTTTCAAAAAAAAAAAAGTGAATTGTGGTTTTGCTAAGACTTTGATTATGTGAGCATCACTGACGACTAAAGGAAGCGTCTATCAGGCGTGTGTATGCAATGTAATGGTATATTGAAAACTTGGCCCATGACGGTTGAAAGCATGTGTTGCACAGAGAGAAATAATATGAAAATGCTGCAGCCGATGTATATATAATGTGAGACTTAAAATCAGGCCTAGATCAGATGACCTCAGAGGACGACTAAACTTTGACAGTATAAGATGTGTGCAGAACAGTAGAAGGAAGGACTGGTCTTTATTGTCTTAATCCAAACTAACTACACACAATCCTTGACTGGATTCTTTTCATAATTAAACTTACTCACCAAATCTACATATCTCTCATATCCATACTAATGATATATGAAATGAAATATGGTGAGTGGGAATTGAGGACATGCATTGCATGGAGATAAATGAGATGAGAATGATACAATGGATGTGTAATATGAGACTTAAAAATAGGTTTAGATCTTGTGACCTCAGAGGAAGATCAAGGAGAAGTGTGCAGAAGAGTAGACCTCAATGGTACAACCTCATCAAAAGAATGGATGGGAGTTCTTGAGTCAGTTAAGGTAGCAGGTGTAGTTCACAGGGAAAGGCCAAGGAAAACATAGGAGGAGGTAATAAAAATGGGCCTGAGAGAAAGAAGAATAAATAAAGACCTGGACAGAGATAGTTTCGTTTGTAAGCTAATTTTTTAAAGACATTTAATACATGTTAGCAGGCAAAATGGATGTTAAACCAAATATGATGATGATCGCAGATGTGAAGCTTCGTTTTGCAATCGAATTGGAGTTTGTTGCACAAGATGCGAAGATTAAAACAAATTTTGAAGTTGATGGACTAACTACTCGCCTTTCCTTCAATAGAGTGTTAAAAAAAAAAGTTTCTAATCTAATAGGTCTTGCACTGTCTGCAAAGCTCAAACCCCTACCACATCACTGCAGTGTTGCACCCTTATGTTTATTTTACAAGTACTTCTATAGAATATGTTTCAATGAATTCATTGCATTTGTATCCACCTCAACAAAAATACTCCTGACCCACCTGATTATCAGCAACAATCTCATCCTTTCACTGTAAAAGTCCTTAGATGCTGAAAGATTTTCTACTCTGACTGCTTACCTTCAAAATTCCCTTTCTTGCTTTTTTCCTCGACCACGTACCAACAGTAAAAAATTTAAATGTAATGTGAACAAACGCTATGCAGTTCAACTCCCTACCTAGGTTGGCCCCTATCACAGTAGCTCTTTACACATCAGTGGTAATACGCTTTGTTTAGAATAAATAAAATTTTAAAAAAGAAGAAAATTAATTAAATATCCTTGGACGGATTTATTTTTTTCACCAGTAACAGTAGTGACTTCTAGGGTTGTTCCGTTGTATTCCTTTGTTTGATTGGCGGGATCTCAGCTCGATTAAAAGATGAGACTTATGAAGCTAAGTGGCTAAGAGTTGCGCAGGCTAATACTTTCAGCCATCGTTGAAACTTGAAGGGTTAGGGTTAGGGTTTAGCCATCGTTTAAACTTGAAGGGTTAGGGTTAGGGTTTAGCCATCGTTTAAACTTGAAGGGTTAGGGTTAGGGTTTAGCCATCGTTGAAACTTGAAGGGTTAGGGTTAGGGTTTAGCCATCGTTGAAACTTGAAGGGTTAGGGTTAGGGTTTAGCCATCGTTTAAACTTGAAGGGTTAGGGTTAGGGTTTAGCCATCGTTTAAACTTGAAGGGTTAGGGTTAGGGTTTAGCCATCGTTGAAACTTGAAGGGTATATAACTATACACTTGTTTCTTCACTAATAAAATATTTCTATTAAAAACGGAAACATTTTAAAATTTAATTTCCATATTTTGAATACGGAAGACAACACAGGGATAATGTGCACATCGTTGGATGGATCGACAAAACCTATTTTTATTCGCTTTTTTATTTCTTATGATGACAAAGACTATGAGGCCAGCAGAATCATACGATACTAAACGCCATTTGTTAAAAAATAATGTTAGAAAACGGGTTCAAAGTTTTGTGACTTTGTGACTAGTGTATCTCAGGAACTAATAGAGGTGTTCGTTTAGGGTTTATTTTAAAATAACGTGTAACACCTAAGCTATCACATCTTGTGTTAATTTCAACAATGATGATAGTTGTGATGCGATGATGATTATTGTGACGGTGACAATATATTCCGTGTAACAATAATAAAGTTTAATACAATTAAAGAAACAATACAAAGTTTTACTGCTCTTACATTGCTTAGTCATTCTGCGCTGATGTGGATGTCAACGTCATCCATGAATGCATTGCAATCATCCAGATCATCGGATTCTTCTGTTGTCTGTGAAGTTGGGTTTTCTTCACTGTCTTGACGAAGAGCTTTTTGTTCATCTAGAACATCGCAGAGATACGAGGCACGTACAAGGATTACAAAGGTGAGCAGAGCCTCCGCATCAGCTAGTTTTTCCAAGCAGTGAAACGTAGAAATGAAAGTTGCCTTCGTAAACATTGGATTTTGACTGTGTTGTCAGATGTATTCTGTACCTCTGATATGTGCACAGTGGAGAGGAGAGTTTGGGGAACAGCGGTATACATAACTCGTTTTTCCTATATATGATGTTTAGTCCTGTATGATTCTGGGAGCTTCGTTGGTATCCATGTTGAGTTCTTGCGTAAATGCATAAATAAATATGATGAATGATATTGCTGTTTATTATCGTTAAATGAAAGCTGATTAAAGAAATGCTCTCGAAACTGAGCTTTTCTTTTTTTCCGGACAAAATTTGTTCAATTTTATGAACGTTTTTGTTTTTTAAGAATTTTGAATAAAAGATTTTGCTAAAATGAAAATCTTCTAATTGGAAAAAATTTTGACTTTCATCTGTGATCATCTTTGTTTGTTTTATTAGCAGACGATTTTTATGTTGAATTGAAAAATCTGTTCTGATAGCCCTTCTCACTTCATCCTCCCTCTCTGTCTGTCTGTCTGTCTCTCTCTCTCTCTCTCTCTTTTGTTGAATCCCGTTCTCTTTTTATAACTGGCATTTATTATTTTTATTATTTGTACAAATTAGTTCTCATACAGACCATCATCAGAGATTACTCACTGATGACAACAAGTCTGGGTGACAACAAGTCTCCCCAGATTTCCGTACTCTCCACCTTTTTGCAAATGAATTTGCGCTATTACAACAGCCATTTATCATTGATTTCTCATTAACAATGACAATTGATCTTCACTGGAATCTGAGTAATAGTAAACCTCTGTAAGGTCCCAGTAATATTTGCATTCATCCAGTGGAGATTTGGTTAGTGTTTTCCTTCCATCCTCCTTAATCCTTCACACCTATTTTGTGTGGTATCAGCCATTAAAAAAAAAGTTATTCATTTTTTGATTAAAAAATTTGTTTAAATTAATTTGTTTTTTTTTTGGGGGGGGCAGTTTATAAATAATTATTATTATCGTTGTTGTAAACATCAATTAAATGTTTTCTTTATTCTTTCTAATAAGTTTCTCTGGTTTCTTGGTTTTTTGTTTGTTTTGTTTTTCCTTTTTATTTCTACTTTCATAATTTACAGACGTGAGAAGTGGTTATTTCTTTATGCCTCAAAACCTACAATCCACGTCGTCCTCATCCAGTGAGATTTACCTCCCCTTTCTTTGGACAAACTTTGCCTGAAAAAAAAATTTATAATCAAAAACTGGCAAAATAGATTTTTGTACAAATAAAATTTAACTTCTTTTTCTCCTTTTGTATAAAATATTAAACAATTTAGTAAAAAAAAAAAAAAAAATATGAAATAAAACATTATTATCATTATCATCATCATCATTATTATTATTATTATTATTATTATTATTATTATTAGAATTTGCATTGTTTTTATTCAAACTATTATTCTTATTGTTGTTATTTTTGTTTTTAAATTTCAGCTTATGTGTCATCTAGCATTTTTTTGTGAGGTGTTCTTTTGATCTGTGTTGATTCCCCAATTCCTCTTATATTCAACAATCAAATCAAGTACCATATTTAAAGTTACAAAGAACTTGGAGTGTAAAAACTTTTGCTAAAATGATTGAACCATAAAAGGGTTGATCTGCCATAAAACAAAACAACTAATTTTATATCCAATGTTGTCAATAATTTATGCAGCGTGTGAAGGTGTAAAGATAGCCAGCTACCATTGGTTGGTTGGTTGGTTGTTTTGTTTTGTTTTACGGCATATCAACCCTTTTGGGTTATTTAATGCCAAATCCAGTGATTTTGAAGAACAATTTTTTAATAGAGTATATTTGTTTTTTAAGTCGGTTTCTATTTAACCCATAGTTGGGACCCTAACAGGTACTACCACTCCGGATTAGAGTGGACCTGGGAGCAATGGCAATTAAAGGGTGGCTCCACACTCCCCAAAGCCCACAAGCTGGGGCCTCACCATCGGATATAGTTTAAGGTCATATCCAGGACCAGCTACCATTGGGGATGATGCCCCTTAGCCTGCATGTTAGTAAAAAAGAATTGATTATGTATACACTGATTTTTCAATATACAAAAAAAGCACAAATCAAAGAATCTTAAATGTTCATTTCATATGTTTCGTTTTACTTCAGTCAAATTTCTTTTCAAACACTGAGTTAGTAAAGAAATTGAGAACATACTTTTCCTCTCTCCAGTTAATCATTTAAATATGTTATAGTATATCTTTCTTATGTTGGTGCACCTGGAGTCCAGAACAAAAAATTCAGTATGTCTGGTGAAGTATTCAGCTTTGTGCTGTTATTTGAGGTAACATCATTTGGAGACGGTGCACCATTCCTTGTAAAACCAGTGTTGGTTAGCAAAACAATGTGATTTTTAATATTTGGTCAGTATTTACTTGCAGGAAAAAGTATCCTCATGCCAGGTTGTTCTGAAAAAAAACCATACAGAGAGACCTTATACAATCGAGGATTGTGTCTAATAGGCATTCAAGTCATCTCCTTTAGGAATTATGCTCTATGCTATTGCTTATGTCACATTATATATGGATCACTGTAGTTCACAACAACCTGAAGCCTTTCTTTTCATTATCTACAGTACTGAAAATGCAGGGAGGAAGGGGGCATAGTTCTGGATTGCACCACTTGCCCTTGATCCACACCTTATACTGCTGAATGTTTTGCAAGGAGAGATCAAGTACCAATTTTAGAGTCATTTGTATGACTTGATCGAGGACTGAACCCTGGTCTTTCATGCCATTAGTAAACACTCTAACCAATATGCCAAATGAGCCAGAATGCACTAGTGATCGTTAATATGAAAAATAGCATCAAAATAATAATTTCATCAGATTTACATAATTATTAATCATGGTTTTGTACAATTGCTTTCTTGTGATGGCGTTCATGTCCGTTTGGACGGTAGATTTTAAAGACCTCCAATCTATGAAGGTTTACCAAATACCCGATATAAATTGTAAATGAAAAATACCTAAAGAAGGTTTTAGGATACATCATCTGAACAGTCAAAAAATAAATAGAAATAGAAAGGACAGGGCCAAATTCAGTTCTGTAGAGGCCATAAGCAATTGAATGATAAAAAATTTAACACCTTTCTCCTTACATATAAAACTTTGCTAATTTTGTAGTTTCTCATCCAAAATGGCAGATGACTGTTACATCAATGGCATAATTGTTTGCTATTTTGAAAGGTTGTATTTCATGATATTCTGGATCCATTTATATAAAGCAAAAAGCAAAAAAAAAAAAACACTGATTATATTTTCATAA